>NC_071578.1:6452085-6753918 GCF_024509145.1 Vidua macroura | reverse complement strand
TAGATGGCTATTAAAGCAAAGCACAAGCCTGAATAATATCCTGTGTGACCCACTGAGTGTTCAGACTCCCACATTCCCCCACTGAACAAGCTAAGCCCAAAGGAACTAAAGCAGATGTAGTAAAATGATTCGTGATCTTAACAGCTCTTCAGAGATGAAATAGAAGACCCATCTGTACCAAAATGAAGTTCCTGTTGCATACAAGCCCCAGCCCCACCCTTTGCCTGGTAAAACCAGACCAACACTCTTCTGAAATTCTATGTTACCATGGCCAGGAGAAATGAGGACTTATATTTAACTTATTCCAAATAAATGCTGCAAGAAGGCCAAGGTTTTGTATATAATAATCTTTCTGTACCTAGAAAGGCAGCCAAACCACACTGAGTTGTTTTCAATTAAATTCTGGACAAAACGCTGCAGTATAAACACACAACTATACAACCAGTAAAGGTTTCCACAACCATACATCTATTTCTGGTTATTTTGTTGAACACATCACATCAAATCAATTTATTTATGGTTATAGGGCACAAGTCACTGGCAGGCAGTGAAACAGCAGCTCAATGTCACATCTAATTAGTAGCACCAAGACAACAGCACACCTAGAACCAGATTTTCATTCTCTTACTGACGACTATCACTTACACAAATTGTCACAACTATTAAACTGAAAATATCTTTACATCAACTCAAATACTGACAATTCACTTTGCAAAAAAAAAAAAAAAAAAAATCAATACTCAGCTCTATCTCCTCTGCGCTTGAAAAATAACCCAGATTATTTTTTAAAACATACAAAGATCAGTTCCCAGTAGATTCAAAGAATGCTTTAGAAATGTAACATTAGCTGTAAATTGGAATCCACATACCAGCCAGCTTTGCAACCGAGCTTCTAAAAATGCTTCATTAAAATCCAAACATCTGAACTTTTCATAGAAGGGATCTTTGACTGCAATGTCCTCTCCATGCAACCAACGTGACCAAAACTGCCTAATAAAAAAGTGGGATTTCCTTTCCCTATAGTCAGCTCAATGACAAGAAAACAATTTGTGTAACTATGTCTTCTCCAGAAACTGATTTTAGATCTCAAACCACTAACATTAAGCATGTAAAGAGCTAAAAAGAAATATTCTTTCAGGAACAGCTTATTAGGAGTAAACCCAAAAAAATTTACAAGAGAAGCAGAACATTACTCATAGTGGAACTAAAAGTTCATTCCTTTTGACCTTTTTTTTTTTTTTCAGTATCTTCTGCTCAGGGAAGTAATAGATACCATTTCCTCATCTCCCTTTTGTAAGCTAAGTGAAAGAATGAATAGGAAATTATGTCAAGCTTAAAAACTTCTTTTACTTCAGCACTCACTATAACTTCATACACTCTGGTTTTATGCTCTATTATTTTTAAATTAGCAACATATTTTATTGATAGTTGGTGAAATATATATGAAAAATACCCACAGGATTTCATAAAGCAACATCTTTCTACTTCCCTTTTCCCCTTCTCTCTTCTGTCACCAGAAACCCAGCTTGCTTGGGACTGTGACCAATTACCTCTTCCAAAGAATTCAGAACTTACTCATTAAATTGAAAATTGAACCAAGGATTAGTCAATACCGTACAAGGCTTGAGAAATAAATCGAACTTTAATAAAAAGCCATACTGAAGAAGGTAGGAATAATTCATCTTACTTAATTATTTCAATGACCCTTATTATAAAAGAAAAAGCAAATTGCATCCAAGAAACTGATAAAAACTTTTGAAGTAATTTGAATACTTGGTTCAGACCACAGTACTACACTTTTTTGATCATTATTGTAAGGGCATTGGTGAAACAGCCCAAAAAAGTCATTGTTCATAACTGGCACATTCAATACCAAGTATTCAAAAGTCCAAGGCTTCTCTTTTAAAGTGATACTTGTAAAAATATTTCATTTGAAATCCTACAGGCTTAAGACATTAGGACTCTATGGAAAAAAACAATGTGCAGTGTAATGAATTATGAAATAACTCACAGTAAAAAGAAGAGTAAACCCAACAAAATTCCCAGTAGCAAAGCTTCAGGATACAAAATTACAAATTTAATCATCAGCTTGCTCCCAACATTATACAGCCACTTTCCTCCCACTAGAGTTCAGTATTTTTTATAAATTATACAACATACTAAAAAAACATACTGGAAAAATTCTATTCAGTCAGGGTTTAGGGGGAAAAAATAAAGGGATAAAAAGACTGTATATAGAGATGGGAAGGGAAAGGAGACTGGAGTTGAAAAAAAAAATCAGATCTGGACTAGAAAATAAGTTACAGTTTGTAAATCCATAGATGCACTATGATGGCAAAACTTCTAATTTTCCCATTCCCATGACCTCTGATTAATAAAACTTAATTAATTCACATTAACTACAAGAAACCAATGGATTTAACTTAAAATTGATAATTGTCAATTATTTGTGTACAGTGTTACATTTTGGTAGAGACATCCATGCACATATTAGAATATATTAAGAAGGAATCACCTTTTTCACATGAAAAAGAAAAAAAAAGACAACTTGGGAGCTAAGAAAGCAAAACTGCCAATGCTTTTTTTTTTTACTTAGGAGTTCTACCAAAAGAAAATCATAATTAATAAACATGTGTGTTCACCATGCACAGCTTGCCCTTCTTCATGACCTCCTGGAGGTCACAAAACCAGCCTGTGACTTACATACTTCCATACCATTTGATCAAGAACATTGCAAAGTAATTAAGTCTCAGGTAAATCTATGCTGTTAAGTCAGACAAACATAAAAGTTAACTGCAATTTAGATGCTTTCAGCAGAAACATCATTGATTTTTTGCCATTTTCATACAAGGACACATTTCTGAGTTGAAAAAGTATTTTGCATAGAAAGCAGCCCAGGTTAAAGGTTAAAAATGGCATGCAAGGATCATAATCTGAATATAATGATAACATCAACTAATGAGTCGTTAATAATTACTGAAACTATTGAGTTAATAATTATTGTTAGAGCTATGGTTTTACTACACAGAGAGCGAAGTGCTTGCTACCATGGAGAATATCTGCTTTATTTGCAGGCCCTCCTCCATGGCAGCTGCCAGAGCTGTGGTCACAGGGGTAAACCCAGCCCTGATGGGGACAAGTGGCAACATCCACCTGTGCCCAAAGGTGAGTAGAGTGGGACAGGGTGGTCCCACAGCAGCACCTTGCACATCCATGGCAGCAGGACCCTCCTGGCAGCCAGGCTGCCCTGCTGGGGAGGTGTCCCTGAGCGAGGGGACTTGAGAGCCAACTCACCCCACAGAAAGCCTGAGCTTTTCACCTGGGCTTGCTGCAGCTCTCTGCAAAGCACTCACCAGCGTTCATAACCCAACATCTTTTTATTTCCCTTTCCTGCTTCTCTCCTCCGCCACCAGAACCCGGCTTGTGTGGGACTGTGGCCAATCACCTTCCCCAAAGAATTTACGACTCACTCATTTAATTGAAAATTGAACAAAGGATTTGTCAACACCACACAATGCATGAGAAATAAATACAACTTCAAAAAATTCATACAAGTAGTGAAGCTCTGAGGGACACTAACAAGAGCTAAGCTAGGGGCCACCTTTCTGGTTTAAGTCTCTGCCTGGGTAAACTTTTTTCCAACAGAAGTTCAAACTATTTTACAAATAACTGTGCTTTCTTAAAAAAAAAACCAAAACATTGCACAGCTATACAGACACTCAGAAATATAAAAAAAGGAGACATAGCTAAATTAATACAAAGATAAGACTTTTCCAATGAGCAATGAGACACTTTGAAATGGATATCAAAGTTATGCCTGAAGATTTCAGTGACACTCATTCAGTTGACATACCAACCTTAAAGCAGCATGGCTAAAATATGACTTTTTAAAAATTCTTAACAAAAAATTGCACTACTAACAATAACCAATTTTAAAAAATCCATACACTAGATAAGACCTGTAGACAACATTCACATTACAGAGTATTCAAGACAAATGGGAGCGATACTGAAAAATGGAACTAAAGATATGCTGGGGAAGAGGTGAAATGATAGAAACTCAAAAAAAGCTTGTCTGCATCTACAGTACACATTTTGCATATCAGCCACACTGTCTCCCTTAGAGAAAGCATTGCTTTAAAGCATTTCTAACCAACTGGTAGTTACTGGCTGCCTGCTCATTCAGCACTCTCAACTGTTATTCCTTCCTTAATAAATGCTATGTAGAAATGCATGATACCCATAGATTCATAAAGAGGTGACTGTACACTTCAAGTTCATGACTTATTTGCAACATTTTCACTTCTCAGTAATGACAAATTAACCACTGCTCTCCTATTCTGGGTTTATGCTGCTGCCTCAAGAGAGATTCCACTTAAAAAAAAATCAATCTGTTCTATTGGCAGTAGAAATTTATATTCCTGCACTTTGCATTTGTCAATACAGAACACTTGAAACTTACCTAGTAATCTGTAGAACTGCTAGAAATCATCAGGAAAGCACATTGCAAGAAAAAAGGAACCTAGCTTTCAAAAAGAAGAAGAATCTCTTTGAGAAGCTAGTTGGTAAAGTTAGTAAAGTTACTCCCCAGTAAAATGCAAAAATAAAAAATAAGAAAGAGTGCCAAGTTTCAATGTCAAAGATTTATTTCTGGTATGGAAAAAAAGAGTAGAAAGAGAAAGGAATTTGCTTGCAGCTCTCCCATTCTACCTTTGCTGAAAAGGAGTCTCAGGACAAAATCTGTCAAGACCCACACAGCATCTTTCCCTGCCCTATTCTTCCTGCAGCTACAGCAGCATTCCTTGAGTCTTTCCTCTTGCAGATTTAAAATACCTGCCTCAGCATTTGAAGAGTTATACACCAGGTTGAGGATTTCGCAAAATCAAAGAAGAATCCTTTGCTCCACTATATTATTTCTGAATGTGCAGAAAAGTGTGTATTAAAACAAATTCAGAAACAAACCAAATCTCTGTAGAAGTAATTTTTTTCTTCTTAGTGAGGATCAGATTCTTAATTTTCTGGTAAATCTCTTTTCTTTTAGTTACAGTTACTAGATAGGATATTGGTTTAATGACCGATCATAAAATCTGTTCCTCCTAGCAGCTGTTTTTAAAGCTGGGGAATTAATTACAACTCTTGGTTACCTCAATCATATGCAACCAAGACTTTTGGTTCCTCATCCACTTCTACACATCAGTTGGCAAGAATCTGAATGCCTCTACTCACAACAGCAGCCAAGAGTTAGCTCCTAGTTATTACAAACATTTTTAGAATACTTCCTATTTCAGATTCTCTTCCAATAGCAAAAGCTTTAAGAACTCCAGTGGAAATACAAATGTTTATCAAGATTGGCAAAAAACTCGTTTAAAAAAAATGAATTCTTTTCTCAAATATTGTTTTGTAAGGAGTAAAAATCCATCATAGATGTTTCCATGTTTTGTCTATACACCTATTGTAGCCAAAATGAAGAAGTTTAACATTACTTTCTCTCTCCAGCAAGTCTGTACCTCAGATATAATCTTGATGCAATTTAATTAAGAGTTTTTAGGGTAAAACTGCCTCCAGCCTGGACTGCTTGCTACACAAAGTTTATTCCATCTGAAGCCATCCTTACAGATACATTCTTAAGCTAGTCTGAAGACTAAATTAGTATTTTTGTGAATTATTTTTATTTAACTACTTGAAATGAGATAGCTCTGCTGCTCTCCCCTCCCTGTGTAACAGCATAGTCTGTTACGTACTATTTACCAAAAGTGAAAATACAGTTTGAAGAAAAAAGACTTTTTTATCCATGAGCACTGCTTGGCTGTGCTCAGGAAGAGGGTCTGAGCCAGGCTGGCACTGATGTGGTTAGAGCTGGAAGCAGATTACTTCCAGAGGTCCCTTCCATTCTAAATTACTGACTCAACTCCAACAGATACCTTGTCCAGATACCATTTTAATCTTCTTTTGGACTATATATATTTATTTAAAAATGCTTGGAATCAAGCCAATTTTTCTGCTGAATGTTTCTGGTCATACAACCACAAATTTCCTGGGAGTTTCTCAAACCAGTAAATAACATACATTAATCAGGCACTTTAAAGATTCCATACTAGCTAAATATTCAAAGCTACTCTACTACTCCCATGAGCTGGCTTTGCTGGTAGTGTTACTCTTGTCCTGCTTCTTCTGCCCTCTGTTTATGCAGCAGAACTGGTGCACATGGTCTGCACCAAGCTGACAGTCACTCTGCTCTTCCTCACTGCTGTGCACAGGCACAGCTTCTTAGTTCAGGCCAGCCATGTGCTCTTGAGGCAGAACTCCCCATGGTCCCCACCTCCTGTGCTTGGATTTGCATTTGGAAGTGCTCCTGCTCCTGGAACACACCAAGTGCATTCCCTGCAGAGGAAGCTGTGTCAGCAGTGCTGCTAATGCTAATCCTGATGTGAGTGCTCCAGAAGCAGAGCCCAGCAAGGCCTCGGACTGCCCTCAGTCCCGAGGCCATACCGGCTCTAACGGGGCAGCCTAAGCACCCACTGTCCACTTTGCTTGCAAAATGCACACCTGTTCCCTCAACTTTCTTTCATTTATTTATATGTACATGTCCATAGAGAGAGAACTTGATCTACAGTCTATACACAGGTCTTGAATCCAGAAATAGACTAATTGACATATTGGTGTGTTTCACAGTCCCCAAGAGCAGACTGCACTGCTCAAACAGAATCGGGCTCCACATTTCACAGAAATACCATGTGACTGAACAGCAGTTTGTGACTTAAGCAAGTTACTTGTTTTACACTTAACTAGTCCAATGAAATCCTACTGTAAATGTGCATCTGATTTAAACCAGTGGAAATCACTGGTTTGAAAGAGGGAGATTTACAGTGGAGATGAGCCACATGTTTGTTTGCATTAGAAGTTCTGAACACTATAATCCTATGCTCCCTTCACATGTAGCTCATGTTCAGTAAAGTGATTGTTTTTAGTTTACAAGCTGCTGCATAGACTATTCCTGATCTATTCCCACAGATGTGTGATTTAACTACTGTGGAACCTAGAAACAGATTTCTGCAATTGCTCTCTAAACTTTGTTATTTCTTGACTCTGCTGATGAACTTCAGGCGAGTCAATTCCAATTTCTCAAGGGTCACATATTGTATTTGCAAGAATCTACATTTTTTTTTAAATGCATGGTCAACTTCTTATCCATCAGACTTCCATATATATTCAATTGAAGTAGAGCAACTGATGTTTTTCATTACATACATATAGATAGATATATATATAAAGTGCATGTACTTATATGCACAACTTATACGGGAAAAGTGCATATGCATATTTATAATATATATGCTTTCAGAAGACTTTTATAATTAAAGAAAACCCCAACAAACAAAACACATGAAAAATATTTCTGCATATCTGTCTCAGGTTTCTAAGGAATTAGGTTCTTCTTTCCTTCAGCCAGGGAAAAATCTAAAGTTTTGATTAATATCAAATGGATGTGAGGGTGCACAGGCATGATATTTGTTCCAAACTAAGCATCTAAAAATGGAAAGAGATGACAGAAGTATAGATCTTAATATACTGACTTTTGGCTAAAGTATCTGTGAAGACACTCATAGTTCATAAATTCTATTTATCTCACCCAAACTCTGACAGAGACAGCCTTTCACCAGACTGTATGAAGGGAAATGCTCCATTTTCTAACGATTATTTACTCCTGATCACTTCTGATCTGCAGGTGGCCTTTGCAGAGCATCACTCTGCTCCTTCTAACCTTGATACACCAGGTGACCTTTTAGTCATTTCATTTGTATGACAGGAATTGGCAATTCCAGGTTTGATCCCCAAGGCTTTTCCAGGACAATTGCTGTACTGCCCACTCACATTATTCTCTTATTGCTCTCTGCCATCATTACAGAGCTCTGGGAGAACATGCACTGCACTTGTTTGAGGAAATTTTTGCTTCTAATTTTTTTTTTTAATTATGGAAAGCATTTTTAAGATGCTTGGTCACCAATAAGAATCACTTATCTTGCACTGATAATTATCTTAATATTCACTTTTGCCTACAAAGTGAGATTCCACTCCTGCTATTCTACATAGAACAGCCACAGTCACTGCTAATGCAGTAACCATTGAATATAAATATAACACTGTTCTCATGCACTCTGCATGGCCTCCGTGTCTTGAGCTCCACCAGACCTCGAAGAGACTTGTAACACTGAGACAAGCACCTAATTTTTAGTTCAGCTTGTGATTGAAGAGGGAGAAAGAAAGAAAAAAGATAAACAGTTGATTTGAGATAACATTCAGTTAATAATTACATTCTAGGAAAGCAAGATGTGACACATGTAACAACACTTGAGTTCAAGAATCTGAACTACTTAAAGCATTTGACTTCATAAAAATAGTCACAATACATTAGACTGTACTCAGAATAAGGAATCCCTCCCACAAAATTAAAGGCTTTCTTTGTAGTCAATCAGTACATTTTATGCCTGTATTTTGACACTTGAAACATAAAATTTAAAATAACTAGACATCAATTAACATTAACTAAACAAAAAAAACAGGAACCAGAACTAAGTAGCTGAGAGTCCTTGTATGGTCTTCTGAGTAGTTATTAATGCACTCCAAGTCTATAAACAGGCAAGATATTTATACTCGGAAGCAAGGACAATATCAGATTCCTGAAGGGCAGAAGTTAAACATCAGCTGTTCTGTGACACCTACAAGCACTTGCCTATCCTTTGACAATCTGCAGAAACTCCAATGTAATTTTCTCTTCCTTAACTGCAAGATGAACTTCCAGATGATGAACTGCTCGTGGCAGTAACGCTCAGACAAGATCCCATTGAGCAACTTGCAGTCAGAAAAGAACAACTGTGCAGCTCTGATGTGTCAAACCTGCACACATCTCACACAGATGTTGGGAGATAACTGTTTTTAGGAGAGTTTGTGAGCACCAAGTGCCAATACCTTGCTATTTCTTAACAAGACTTTTACTCACAGCGACGGGCCTTTTTTCCACAACTTTTTACCCACTCCCAGGCTTTCCCTCCGGAAAATATTTCTGTTCAGTAATTACACATTCAAGCACAGACTTCTCTTCTTTATTATTTTGGGAGACATAACGGTTCACCAATGGAAGGAAAACAGCTGTCAACCTGCCCAGCTTGATGAGATCTTGATTTGGTAGGGGAACATTGCAACATCACTAAAATCCATACACGTGAGTAAATTAGCTCCAATGCACTTACTACCTCCTCAGTAAGAACAGATCCCAGCCCCTTAACCTGAAATAAACCCCGCTACATTAGGAAAAGGCTAACTATTACAAGGTTATCAGAGAAAATATATTTTAGAAGTAAACTGGAGGGCTGAAGAGGAAAACAAGCTACAAACCAATGAGAATATAACCAGCTTATTTTCCCAAAGGTGGCTGTAGATATCTGTGTTTAAGTAAGTGCCTCCCCTTCCACTTCAGCCATGTGAAGCAGCCTCCAAGCTGCCAGCTCATCTGGCCATGCAACTTTGCAATAGGATGTAACAAAAAAATTGAAAAGGTCATTCTAGAAATACTGAATTACCCAGGAACCACTTTGTGTACTCTGGTCAATAAAGCACTGTTATCTCTCTTACAATAAGCCATACTGTTTATACAAACAAAGTTAGCTTTCATGCATCAGCCATCTATTTATTTAGCAAGATCAGCTATCACTGTAAATCAATTTCTTTGCAAATGAGAAAGACAGCTGCTGTGAAACCTACTTAAAGCTCTTTACTGCATTCAGTATTTGGACCTGTTGCAGAACAGGCGACAAGAACAGGGGAAAAAAAAAAAAGTCACCAGCACCACATCTGGTGACACTCTGAAACAGTCTTCACTTTTACAAGCATTTCTAAAGAAAAGGCATAATTTACTGTTTACTTAATAGTTACATATCTTTAAATATGAACCAGTACATTAAAAAGTATGACAAGAAAAGCTTACAACTGACAGTCAAACTGGGTACTATCAGGATGATAACATAACATAGTCAACTGAAAGGTAACTCATAGAATCTGTACTACAGGTTGGTAATCCATGAGTAAAAACACAGCAAAAATGGTTTTCTTTTCAGATCAGTTCTGTAAAAAGGAGAACAGAACTAACCCTTAGTAAGCCTGAAGTTTCATGTAGCTTTTGTCCTAGAACAGTCACACAGAAGAGTCTTACTAAGGACAATTCGCCCAACATAGCCAGCTAAAAGGCTGGAGCCTCTTTCATGACTCTGTGATGAATCAGGAGGTCACTCCCATGTTTTCAGAGGTCAACACCTCGCAAAATATCAGCTTGGAAAACCTCAGCTGGATAGACAGTATCACCAATGGCATCTGCAATACAACTTGGCTACAAAATCTAATGGAGATTGCAACTGGAATTAGGTGACATCAAATCAAACTTACTTCACTATACAAGTATCTGGTCACAGAACTCCTAAATCCAAGGACCATGAATCAGCCTTGCTAGCAACTCTCAGAGTAAGAGCTGGGGATGGGGAAGTGCAAGAACACACAGAGCACTAAGCACTGCTCAGCACAGCTTCTTCTCACTCAAGTTATTTTATCCATTTTCTTTTCATCTACTATTTTAAATTTGAGACTCAGCAAGTCAGATTTGTCTCAAGCAGTCAATGTCTGTAGCACTCCAGGGAAAATCACAGTGTCAAATCTGGACAAAGGGAGAAAAAGGTGCAGGGAAGGGAAGCGCCAGACTTGGATGCACATGCTGCATTTAGTACTGTCTGCTGCCAAATGCCAGAGTGGAGCAAGCTCTACTTTCTACCTGCCCCAGCAATGGTATTCATGGCCAGGATGCAGCACAGGACAGCTTCTGATAAGCAGGTAAGAAGTTAAAGGTCAGGCTGTGATTGGAATAATGGCATTGGGCTCTAAAGAACTATCTGAATATACACTCAAATGAACCCCACTATTAGTGGGTTTTTTTAATGTTCATATTCAACAGTTTCTAAGTAATAAAGAACTACAGTGCATTTTCACAGAAGGTTGTTCATTAAATCACAGTAAAGCTTTCTGAAGCCCCAAGTCAAAAAGCTTAAATGTTTGGGATGAAACTGGAAAAATCCCAATGGCCTTCAAGTTTATTTGAAAGACAGATTACAGAATATTATGTAAGGCACAAATCTCAGAAGTATTCCCCATTGTATTTACAAATATTACCAAGTTTTACAAGATCATGAATTTTCATAAAAAGTGACATTTTCAAAAAGCTTTTCTTGCTTTAATCCTCCTTCTTTCTTTTGATAGGATTAAATGCTGAAATGGCAGGCTGTTAAATAAGCACAGTGAAATGCCAACTGTGAGGCATTTAACTCCATGTATTCACAAATTAACATTTCACAGTTGCTTTAAATTTTGACATTATAGTTTAGTACCTTCAGGCAACTCATTTTAGAAGGTGCTGGATTTGATTTACATTATTTTTCATTTTAGATTCATATGTTATAGTACTGGAATACCTTGAAGTTTCCCTTAATCCCTGATAAAGGAAATTTAGTTTTAAGAAAAGCTCAGAAATATTGCTCTTTTTTTAATAGTGCAAGATTGAAAGATGGTGTTATAGGTCCTCCCCTTGAGTTACTTCAGCACTGATCACAATGTTCAGAATGAACTGGAGAACACATCAAGCAGTATTCATAAAAAAGCACTGGGATGCTAATCTTAATTCTTTCATTCTTTCTATTATTAGATTACTTCAGGAGATATTTGTGTGCTTCTGAAACAACTGCTGCAAGAGTGAATCCTACGGGCTACCAGACATGGCATTTTAGATGGAAATTTTTACTTTGCACAATATGAAATGCAGTTTCAGTATTGCTAAAGTTAATATTTATAGAAGCGATTTCAAAACATCATAATGAAAAAACTACCAACAATAAAAAAGCCCCAAGACTTACTGCATGTAGAAATAAGAAATTGTGGAGAAATATGAACCTGTGGCTATTCTTACAGTACCACCTCAGACAACACAGCTGACACTAGAGTTTAAAGGTGTTCCCTCAAATTTTTCTTGGATTATGTAATTTATTTCATTATCAGTAATGCTTCTCTTGTGCTCCTGAATTTCTATAAAAAAGACTTTAAGAGAAAAGTTGGAACAGATGTATTTTTGGTGTGCAGTAGAGAACCTCTCCCCATTACTTTGGATTCTTACAAACATTAAAAAGCACAAACCATTTACAGTTTACATATGTATAAGATTATCAGAAGATACCAATCTCTTTGCAATAGTTTCTACAATTTCTAGAAAACTACTTAATCTTTATCAAAAAAATCAGTATGCAGATAAAATTAACATCACTACAAAGATTTGCAGAGAAGTTCATAAGAAACAAGATTCTCACTTCAATACAACTGCACTTTTGAGTCATTCTTCTCTACAAATGTGGATCCAGAGAAAAGCACCAGCATCTACAGCGCAGTCAATGCACAGGGTACTTACAAAGCTACCTCAGGTCTCTACTAGTCATACTTCAAGTTCATTTCCATGTCCATTCTTCTGCCAGTTCTACAGAAAGCAGACTATATTTTCCTTTTATAAATAAAGAATTTTTTATTTTTGGTGAAAAATCATTCTGTTCTTTCACAGTTCTACACAGGAAGTGCTGGCACTGGTAAAGAGTCTCACCAAGGGTAAAGAGGGCCCAGGGTTCACTTTGAACAGATGTGCTCCAAGGGAAAATAGAACAATTCTTTTGGCTGTAGAAATCAACCTGGTTCTGCTGACTGGCAGTCCAGTGGACACACCCATCCACATTTATGACACAGCCTCCACTTCATATCTACAAGCATGTATCTCATTATTTAACCACAGAACACCTGTCTGGCAATCCAGTGCTGCTAATGCTAATTACTGCATCCTAGCCATACATCACTTTTACATAGCAATGCACTGATTAACCTTAATTCCAACAGCATGTACTACTACTTAAGGTATTTAAGGATGTTTACATGTTTCACATGGGAACGTGCAAAATCACTCTCTAAAGTCTTACTTGTGTTTCAGATTTGACAAACATAAGCCTGACACACCTTTATATTGTAACAGACACTTCAATAATGCTCCAGATATATTCAATAACACAGCATCTTTTTTCAAAATCAATTGTGACATCTACTAATATTCTATAAATTCTGGGATCAGATTAAAGTCTTGCCAAAATTCATTACAAAGTATTAAACCTGTCTAGTCTTTTATCACTAACACAATACAAAGAATGAAAATGTCAGAAAGTATAAAAAGTTATGAGAATTTTCCTCAGGAACATTGTAGAACATAGTCTGAATCAGGGGATGTATTATCATGCCTTTGTTAGGTTTGTATGAATTAGACCCTGTTAAACCAGAATGTGTAACTTTTCACTTCAATTTTGTCTGCTATTTCTCTTTTGTAGTTTCTGAAGTTGTTATTCATTCTAACTCCATCTCGAGTAAGTACTGCACATGTGAGCATCACAATAAGGATTTAATATAAAAAAAGTATTAAATATTGCCATTAGCTGCCTCATGGTTAATATTGCATTAGGGTGGATAATCACAACAAAGGATAGAAGTAAACTTTTTGTTTGTAAAAATAACAATTTTTTTCATTATAACTTACTATTTAACTACTTCCACAGTTAATATTTCTGAAAATAACAAAGTTCCCATGCTAAAAGTGTAAGCAACACTTCCTATTCTGTTGAGGACCTTTGAAAGTACTCTTATCACTCAGTGAGATGTCCTAATATTTTGTAACTTAGCTTGCAAATTTAACCAGACTTCCTAAGGAAAAGAGATTTCCATGATTTTGCTACATCTGTTGAATATAAATTGAGAACCAAAAAGTGGTTCTGCAAGTTGCTAATTTTCAGTTTCCATATTGTCCCATATTGAGATTTCAAAAGCAGCATCTTTAAACCACCATTCCAGGGGCCCCAAGTTCAAGGTGGTTGTGCACAGTGAATTCTCCAGTGCCAGCTGAGCTTGAAGTGCAGCAACCCAAAGGAAGGAGTCTCTGCTCTGGCAGTGTTTGAACACACATAATTTTTGGATATGAAGGACTGCACCACGGATGCACAGAAAACCCTCCATACATTGAGGGCCAGATTTCCAAAAACTTAGGATATTTTTTTAAACTGCCATTTCGTTTAAAAACCTGCCATTTCACTTTATATACTGACGCAGAAGATGAGTTTTTGAGAGCCTCTCCTTGAGTACTTTTCCATAGTTTTAAAAGAAGGCATTCCACCCTCACTCCTTTACTCCTACTGCCATCTGCTGTCACAAACACATCAGTGCCACCGTGTCTGCAGAGCGTTTTTCCTCTTCTGTTGTTAGAGTGTAAAAGAATGTGTCCTAGCACTGCTACTCAACCTCTATAAATAATCACATGCTAATTTGTCTTGAGGAGTGCACTGGTAAATCAATGCATTGCCACCTTCACTGCCAGAGCACTAACCCTGCAAATTTGTGCATGTTTCCATACACAGCTGTTGCTCAGCCGTACTCCCTTTTTGGCAAAATATAATATACAATAAGCTGAAAACAAGTATCACAGCATTTTTTACAAGGATTTTAGACCCAATGCAAAGTGGAATTGAATGGTGGAAAACTGAATGAGATGTTGAAATTCTGGATTCTTGCTGCTGCAGTGGAAAACGATGCTGGTCTCCAAACAGAACTCCAGTCAGATGTAACAAAGGCAAAGGCTTAAGTTAGTGGTACTCAGCAGAGGGTAAAATTCAGGACAGGAATTTTTGTTCCAGTGATTTCTTTACTTGAAACCAACTGTTAAGATGAAGTCCTTTTAAAGCTTTGGGGGGTTTTCTTCAATAAGCACACTACTTAATGCTCAGCACAAGCCCAATTCAATTTGATTACTAACACAATATCCCTCTAATGTAAAACTGAAAAGCTCTTTCATACATCACACCTCTTCTTTGAAGGAATAGAAAAAGGTCATTCTCACCCTCACACACAAAAAAACAGGCAGGCAATCTGCAGGCTGTATGCTACTAAACTCCTGTTATCAAGTGCAATAATTAGTAAAACACTACCTTACAATACTGGCCAGGCAAAGACAGGTGAATCTTACCCACTGCTTTCTAAACACTGCCCCACCCAAATATAACAGGACTATAAAATGCACATTTTCCACTATTTGTTTTAATGCAGCTGGACAGCTGGCAGTACATTCAAACCAGGTACAGTTTCAGCACGGTTGTGAGAACTGAACGTGATGTTATCCATACATGGTCATTTGCCAGTGGACTGAAAAGTAAATAACTGGTATGCTATGTTTTTGGTTTGGTTTTTTCTTTTATGTCATCCATTTGATTACCTAAAGACACAACTTTCTAGACAATGTATCAAGTGCATAAGACAAAGTGCAATATGCAAAGATGACACCCTTTTTTTTTACCGTTTTAATAGAACTTCTTGATTTTTCTTCCCAAACATTACTGCTCAGCTCCATTGTGCAATGAACATTTGCTTCTCTTTCATAGGATCCAAACACCAGTAACCTGAAACAGAAAAGCCTATGGTAAGAACTGTAATACCAGTACATATATCCCAGATATCACATTAAACTCCCTCTTCTTCATCTATACACTATTATTACCTATGTGTATACATAGAAGTCCAGAGAGAACAGATTGCACAGGCACAGCCTTACACCAAAGGAAAGACACTGCCACCCTCTAGTGGAAGAACGCCAAAAATATAAAATATAACAGAATTTTTAGCTAAGGGCTTTTTTTTAGTTGACTTTTTTCGCTACAGTGTTGTGGGTTTTTTTGGTGGTTTTTTTTTTTTTTTTTTTTGTTTTTTTTTTTTTTTTTTTTTTTTTGTTTTTTTTTTTTTTTTTTTTTTTTTTTTTGCTGGAGTGGGGGTTGGTTTGTTTTTAAATGAAGTGTTAAATTGGCATTTTCCCATAAAGGGCTTTTGTTTTTTTTAAGAAGAGCAACAATAGCTACCAGAGTCTTCCACTTTAGTCCTAAACAGTTTAGGAGAGTGACTAGATTAAAGTCAATTTGCTGACTTTATATTTGTATTTCACTTAACTGGGATCCAGTTACCTATGGATTTTTTAACATTTATAACAAAGAGTGGTTCTTCATGCATGATACCCTATTCCAGAAGGCTACAAAGGTTTTCAGAGAGGTATTAGTACTAGAAAAGAAAAAAAAAAAAAAACGGACTATAAATTTTAGGCTATAGAACAGCAATCAAGTTGTTCACAGCTTATCTCACAGTGGCTGGAAGCAGATAAATATTTTGGAATAAAAACTTCAAACAAACCTTACTCATTCAAAATAGTAAGATTAGATTTTAATTTCCCCCCAAACTTTCTACACACATTTGACAAGAACAGTTTCTAAGCTTTCATCCCAAGTATCTTATCTGTGATTGTGATGTGTTATACCACTCTTTAGATGATACTGTCAGAAAAACATGTCAATTTTCTCTGTTTATCTTGACATTGTTAATTAATGTTTCCAGGTTAAGTATTTATAATCAAAACAAGTCTCATCTTTCAGATGTGGAGATTTGTAGTAAACATCCTTTGAAAATTAAGTAAAGCTATTGAAGCTATTATTTCACCAATAATCAGAACTGGTAAAATTAAGACAACCTAAGGGCAAACACCTCTCAAGTTTGCTTCTGCTCACTTAGCCACACTCTTAGGGAATTTTTCAGGGGCACTTATGGCCCCTCTAAATATCAGCACAGGAACTATTTTGCTGTACTGGATAGAAAAACAAGCACATGAGATAGCTCAAAACAGGAATAGAACAATTTTTAGCCAGAACTGCAACATAAGACGCAAGCAAAACAAAGAGCCATATTGAGATTTCACCTTACAGCAGGTTAACAGCACCTCCTAACCAGGTGTAAGGTGAACAAACACATTACAGGACAGCCAAACTACACATTTACATCCATGCTGGAAGTTTGGAGCACAATTTCCATTCTCAGAAACTAAGAAAATTTTTGTTTGAACAGTAACTCCATTAATATACAAAGAAAGGTGCTGCACATAAAGAACGACATTATTATATATGACTATATATTAAAGAGATATCTATACCCTACAGATTGAAAAGTGCCCACTTTATGGCGCAGTTTTGGAAGTGTATTCTTGCCTAATAAAATCAGTTTTCTTACCTTTGTTACTTTTTTCACAGTGTTTCTTGATTAAAAAGAAACAAAGTCAAAATTTAACAGAATGTTGCTTTGTTTTTCCCTTTTTCTTAAAAGTTTTAAGATAATGACAGATAACAGCATTTTTACAACAATTAAGTTCCTTGAGGGCATTGTACTTTTTGAAAACTTGAGGTTTTTGTACAGGTCAGATAAAGACTTGCCAGATATATTCCTTATTATTTCTTTACACCAAAGTTCCCATCCTTTCATTAATTTATGAGCAAATTTAATTTTTCTTTCAACAGCATAACAGCAGAAAATTGCTATGGTCAAGCCTGCAATTAGAAAATAAGTGTGAAAAGTGCAAGTATTTGGGCATGTGAAGAGTATAATTTAACTAAACAAGCCATTTATAACAAAAAAAGTTTGCTAAATATTTTACCATTATGGTTTCACCACTGATGTCCAAATAAATGGGAGAAGCAGCAGAACTCTATTACCTGACTAGATGGAAGAATTCTACTTCCAAATTCTGTAGAGAAGTCAAAGATCATTTACTGTAGTGAGAAAAATATTCTGGGGAACTGAGCAAAACTGAAAACCACTCAGAAATTAAAGTGATCCTTCATTCTGGAATGAGAATTAGAAGATGAAAAATGCTCAGGTGCCTATGGCAGATGTAAGTGCAAAAGCCCTGGATGTCAGCACACAGTCCTGCACTGGGAATTGGCCCAGCCAACCTTCACACCACTCACAGAGGGCTGGTGAAAAAGGGAAATTTGATCACCATTACTTTTGTGTATATAGTATATGTTTCTTCTTTCACTACCAAAATTCTCTATTTCTCTTCCTACCTTATCAATATGTTCAGATGCAAATTAAACAAGAGTATTTATTCACTGAGGGACTCTACAGACAGCAGTTGTAGCTGTTTAGTTCAAAAAAAGAATGGGACAACTGGAAGATCTGAGGAATTACTGTGGGTCCAACAGTCAGACATCCTGGCTAAGAAGTGTCTGTTGAGACAATTTCCAAGTGTTGAAAAATTCCAAGCTGCATAAAACACTTGGATTATGTCAGACCTGACAAATCAGCAACTGCATCCTCTCCCAGCCATCTGATAAGCATCTGTGACAGCCGAAAATACTGAGGGTTCAGAATGATGTCAGTCTGAGCAATCTGAGTTCTCAGTGCAAAGAAACTCAAGAGTTGATGCTGTACAGTATTTCAGATTCAGGAAAGACAACAATTAAAAGATTACTTCCCTAACCAAGAACAGCTGTACACAGTGCAAGGTGGTCATTTTGGCCCTCATGATAAAAACAAATGCACCACTGGGCTGAAATTGGAGAATTGCTATGAAGAGAGATCAGAGTTCCCTTACTCAGTACAATCAAAGGGGAAATGCTATTGGTGGCCAAGGAATGCAGACAGTTATTTAGTATCCTTGGATTATCCAGAGAAAACACCACAAAGACAGGGAGACAGGTAAGCAGGAATTCTATCACAAAAAATATAACCACTACTGCCACCACAGAACCCTTAGAAGCAGGAGAATACCTTCAGGAAATCCTGATCACTGATAAACTACATTGGTACAGGAAATACAGCTCAAATGTTGTACAGTGCTACAGAAAAAAAGTGCAAGGAGTTGATATGGGAATAAAAGCAATGAAAAGAACAGGTTAAAAAAAGAGTCTTTCTGCAAAGCAGTTGAGTTCATAAAGAGTAGAACTGCACATGACTAGATCAAAGCCTTAGCACTACTTGGGTAAGATCTAACATAAACCAAGAGGCCTGACAAAAAGCCCCCAATAAACCAAGAGCCCACACACCTTTTCTCCAGCTTTGAAGAGAATAATATTCTGAAGAGAATAATATTCTCTTCAACGAATGAAGGAAATAGATTTTATTTCTTTCCATTATTTGTTCAAGACCAAGACAATAAATAATGCCTTATAAAAGTGATTTGGATTTATCTAAGTAAGACTGAAACTAATATTTCTCTTTGCTTACATAACACAGTAATATAATTACAACATTTATACTGTCCTGGAAATAGAACCATAATTTGGTGTGGCAGAAAAGCAAACCAAGCAAGTAAGAGGAGGCACAGATTAGCTTGTAACCAAGCAAAATTCAGAAAGGCAAAGGCTTGCCCCCACACAAACCCCAAGTGCCTCAAGAAAGTAACTGCAACTTTCATTTGTTCATTTCTACTTCAAGAAAAGTACATTTTGCGGTTAGAGTGCAATCATAACACCAAAGCTGCCACTTTGCAGATCAGAACTGACCTACCGCTATAATTACTACAAACTGAGGAAACCCAGGTCCTTGCTTACTCAAGAATGAGCAAAAGTGCACAAAAATATACCTTGTACATTCAATTAATGTGACCTTCAGTCGACCTTCTGTCAATAGAAAATCCTGTATACAGAGGTCTCGATCTTCATACTCATCAGCTGGCAATACTTGACATGGAAAAAATGGCTTGAACCTGAAAAACATAGAAGAAACTTCTTTTAATTCACATTACACAACATGAACACATAAAAATATAAAAAAGGTAAAAGAATCTTTAACACTCTTTAAAAAGAGAAATATTATCATTCCTACGTATTCATTGGTCAAAAGGAATGAGCAGTAGCTACTAAAGCTGTTTGAATGCAGTAGACTGGACAATACAAACAAAAATTGCTTCACAGGAATAGACTGAGTTACATTTACTAGCACAGATAATTTTTAGGAAGTGGGAAGCTGGTAAAAATCACACAGTATTTTTATGATTGCAAGCATGATTTATCACTAGAGTCCTACTGCAGTAAATATCTTACCTTAAAGGTCCTAAAGGTCTTTAAGAACTGCAGAAACACCACAGCATAGAAAGATGAAACTATGCTATGACCCTAAAGCTTAAACTTTTTATGAGAGTACTGTTGGTGCACCCTAATGAACAGTTCACTTTAGTTACACTGATTCTCCTCTCACTTTGTAAAAAATTTAAAGTGGCTTTTCTTAGCCAGTTTTCTTGAATAAAGATGCAGGTATTTTAAACATTTGCCCTTGAGCTTTATTTCCCTCACTGCAGCATTTGATTCACAGGAAAAGCAGTTCATGTTCAAGATAACGTGTGCAAAACACCAACTATCTCACCACATAATTCTCTCTCTTTGATTAGAAAATGCTGAGTTATAAATACCAATTTGGTTTTTAAGTGATAGTGCTCTGGTGTTGGACACAGGCCTGATCTGAGGGAGGGAAGGAGGGGGAGAGGCTGCACAGCTGCAGCCCCATCACATGGCTGACACACACAGGCAATCCCAACAGCAAGGGCCACAACCCTGCACAAAGAATCATATCACAGCATCTGTGCTAAAGTTTTTGAAAAAAAAAAAAAAAACCCTCTTACAGGGTATTCCTTCTTTCCGTCTTTATTTATTGCTCTCATTTTCCAGCGGTGCCTTGTGCCTTGGTTTCCATCCTCTGTCACTGATGCAGCCTCCCAGCAATTATTTGTGTGGAGACTCACAAATAGCAGGAGAGGAGCAGCACAGCCTGCAGGATGGCTCTGCCATTTCATGAGAAAGAACTCTTTCATAAGCACTGCTTGCTCAACCATCAGGGGCATCTGCTTGTCACATTCGGAGATCACAATATGTTCAGGAAACAGTCACATGGAGCTGAACTGAAGAGTTTCAGAAACTCAAATAAATAATTAAGCATCCTTTAACTGTTAGCACACACTTTGGGAGGGAGCTCCATGCTCTGATTCCAGACACTTCGGTTCTGTACGAGCAACAGCCTCGTACAGAGCCATGAGAAAGTAATTTCTTTTGTTCTCTTTGTGAATAAACACAACTCAACACTCCAGCTATTTTCCTGAAATCCAATTCAACTTGTAACTTTAATTTTGTTCCAAGTTTCTCCCTCATTAACTCCTTCATAAAGAAAACAATTTTGAAATATGTTGCATAAAAATACTCAGTTTTAAATACTTTTTTTAGAAGTCTTGTGCGTGAAAAATATGAGGCTATTAAAACTCTCTGGCCACAATTTAGGTTTATGAGTATACCACAAACAACTAACTCAAGATATGCCTTGTTCAAGTACTGACTGATCTGGTACTTTACTCATAATCTTCCTTTATAGTTCTTGAATTTCTAAAGTAATAGCAAGCATCACAAGGGTAGGGAAAAACCCACCAAGATGACCCCACTGCTTCCATTCTGCATGACTTTGTCCCACTTCAGGGCCTGGTCACCTCCCCTCTCAGACCCACCTCACATTTCTCACTGTAAGCAAACCCTGCTCCTGTTAGGAATGATTTTACCCCTCAAAATACAGACTTAGGATTTTTTTAGGTGGAAAATGATAAGTTAGGCAAGCACACTGGAAAAAAATAGTAAGTTTTGAGTGAATAGGTACTTGGAGGTTTGAGGATTTTTAAGCACTAATAAACTGCTTTTCAGTTAGTACCAGCAACTGCCAATATGTGTGCTCCCAAATCTATTATAGTTTTCCATGGGAGCATCAAACTAACAAAAACCATTCTGAGCTTCAGTGACTTACTGAAACAAGATTTCTGGCAGGGAAAAAAAGACAAAGGAAGAGGATTCAGTGGATTACCATTAGCTCTCCCAATTTCTGCAAATACCATGCTTAAAAGTGTTGGTATTTCACAGGTCTTTCGCTTACCTATGCACACATCCTGCAGGCCATTTACAAGAACACAGACCTGGACAAATCTATTTTATACACTAAAAGTAAGAACAGAAAAGCAAAATAACAGACTGAAACATTCCAGTAAGGGTGCAGACATATCCACCTACACATTCAAACTAAAAACATCATCCTCACGTGACTTCAGAACAGTGTTAGTACAACACACATTGCAAGCCTTTGCTGCAGCACAGAATAATGAAACAATCCCCAGAAAAAGCTATTTTCCTTGCTAGATTAAGACAATGTTTACGTAATTTTAATTTCTATTTTCAAAATCCTTTTAAAAAAATTTATACAACAATGAATTAAAGAGGAATTAATTTTAAAATACCAATACAGTTATATACATTAATATATAAAACACTTAGCAGTGCATGGGGGACTTTGTGCAGCACTACTTAAATTTTCTACAAACACAGGATTAAAAAGCAGTCTCAACATCATGTTTAATTTTCAACAAGCACTTATGTTCACATTCTTATCACAACTAAATTGCAAAATCATTAGGAAAAAAAGGAACACATCACCTATTTCCATTGGCACTAGCAACGTACAAAGAGCTGAATATCTCTCATTAAATGCATTTTTAATGTTTTAGTGCTGCTCTGAAGCCTTCCAAATTTATACCACAGCACTTATCTATTTAATTTACAGAGAGTTTGTGCATTTCCAAAATTAAACATTGGACAAATTACTATTTCCTGTAGATTTCAATTACATACTAGGGAATTAAACAGTTGTCAAAATATTTAAGACAACTTTATTTATTTGGAAAGACTTTCCCACTGGGAGTTGGTGAACTAATACAGACCCAGATGGGGACTGCTGGTAACAGGGTGGGACCATTCCCTCGTGTTGTAAAACCACACACAGGAAATCCATGCTCCCACCACGGTCAGGTATCACAGGCTCTCCCACCTTTTTCCCCATGGTAGGAAAAGCCTGTGAACTTCCCCACCTTTCAAAAGCAGGACACACGTTCTTACAGAGCCATCATCCCTCTCCTTCTGTTTGGCAGGACTGCAGCAGGCCAGCAATGGATGCTCTCTCTGCAGAAAGTCTTTAAAAGTGCTTTATATGAAATGCTTATAGTGCCTTTTCAACTTGTTTTTGAATTACCAGAGTCCCTCCACAAACTCATCTTACTTGTCCAAAGGTCTGAAATTCAGACAGCACACTCTTAAGAAAAAGCTAGCTAAAACTTAGCATTAATATGAAGAGGAATATCCATCAATCAAACTTCATGTGACATTTCAGCAACTGGAAAAAACACTACAGAAATAACATTTAAAAGAAGCTGTAGCATAGTAAGTGTTTCTTAAATATTGCAAGATACAAACAGCAAAAATTCCTCCTTCACACGAGGAATTAGTCAGATGATTACACTGAAAGTAATTACGATAAAGTTACTGAATTAATATATAGGATTAAAGGTAGACACTAAAATAGCACAATACTAAGCTCTTCCATACACAAAGCACAGCAAAAATATTTCCAGCCACTGCAGGCAATGTCTCCTTGACGTGAAGGACTTCTACACTCCCTTCACGCCAGACTTCAGAGTCACTTCAGTGGCTCATTTGCTCTTCAGTGACTCATTCCCTCTCACCACCACCTTCCTCAAAGTCTAGATCAAAAGTGTTTCCAGAAAAACCCCAAATACATCAAGCTCCTTCCCTTCATTTTTAGTGCTTTCAGCCCTGGAATGGGGAGAATTCTCCCTTCCAGCTGGCAGTTCTGGGAGGCAGAACTCATCTACTTGGAACAAGTCTGGATTTGGTGATTTAATTTTAAAGATGTCTGACCTACATTCCCTTTAATTTAAATCCACTGTTCTGTGATGATTGTTTTGTGGTCCTTTAGCCAACTTTGAACAGAAAAGAGGACAGAAGTCTTTTATACCTTAGTTTAATTAACCTAATCCCCAAATTAACTGCTAGCCTCAGTACCTACTTAATGATATTTTTAGTTGTATGAGGAAATGTATTGAGAATTTTAAAAAATTGAATTATCTGGTATGATAACCATATGCTTCTGTGCCTGCTCATTGCATCAGTTAAGACTATCCAGAATCACAGTAAAAAAACCAACAATTGTTCAGAGCTAAACAGAGCCAGAAACAAAATTCAAAAGCTCTCAGTATTCCATCTCCAATTTGGAGAAGTAGAAAGTCTTACAGTATCATTTCTAAGTGCAGGAGGAGGTGGGATTTTGTAGAGCTTTTGCTAAGAAGTGAGAATATTTTTCTTGAATAAGTTATAGGAAAGGTTTTAAATGATTCTCTGGCTTTATAAAAGAAGTTTGGTATCTAAAACAGTGTTAAAATGATTGAATATCAGTTTAAGACCACATTAAACACTTGTATGATATGAATCCCAGCATTACTCTATTGACATAAAGATTAAACATTTTCAGGTTTGGGAATTTTTAAGTTACATTAACTGAACATTTGAATTTTAATACAGAGCAAAAGGATTTTAAACCTCAGAAGAATCAATCAACCAAAAATGCAAGCATCTTCCCCATAAAGCTACTTTGAATGCATTGCAAGTCTTAATTTTCATCCAGAATGTTAAGCAAAATTCTATGAAAATCTAAAGAGAGACTGTGTTTAGATTTCAATTTTGCAAGTGCTACTGTATGTGAAGATTCTTGTATCTAAAATACTGTTGAAAGAATAACTGCTGGATTTATTTTCAGTTTGAGGACTAATCAAAAGGTTCAACTAACTACACAACAGAATTGAGTCATTTTTAGATTGTGTTTTTCACCTGAGTCACAGAAACACAAGTCAGGTTCCAGTAAAGCATGTAAATTGCAAAGAGGGATTGAGACCAGATATTTTAAGATATAAAGAAGTAATCTATTCTTACACTGCATGTAATTTAAGATGAAGTTTTACTTCTACAAGAATTCTAAAATATTACAATCCACTCCTAAAAAGATATGATCACCTTAATAAGATTTTAAAGTGCTTATCAGCTAACATTTACACTTGTCAGGTATTATGATGTAAACAGCTATATCATTCTTCACACTGAAGATATAAAAATGAGTTTTATCCTTATTTTGAACAAAAAAATAGTAGCAGTACTGGTTTCTCTATAGATTTTGTTATAGATTTTACAAAAGCAATTCTCCAGCTTCCACTAATTTCTCAAGGAATAATGCTGCTGAAATGTATCAGTATTCACACTCAGGGACTTCAACAATTCAAATTACAGTACATGTCTCTAACAAGTAAGACTAATTTCAGCTTTACTCACAGCTATGAAAATCTGACTTACAAGCAGCCTGAAAAAACCATTGCAATAAGATGGTGTTTATTTTCTAGGAAGTTTTATGGCAAACTGCAAATCAGATCTAGTAATCCACCCACTGTCTTACAGGATATTCTGCCACACACATGTAGGAGGCTCATACACACAAGGTCTCAATATATGAACAGTCCCCCCTTTTTTTTTAAACCAAGACCTCAAAAGAAAATAAAAAAAAGCAAGGATTTTACTAGTCTTTTTTTTTTTCTTCAAAGACATTTCACACATTTCCAGATTCTTAAAATAGTCTTCTTTCTTCTCAGTAATTCTGAGGTATATCTTGAATCATACATTTGAGACAAGACACTTCTCAAACTTCAATTTGTTCCTGACTTCCACAAGAACAAATAAAATAATAAATGCAAACAGTCTAGCAGCTTCTTCAAAAAAGATCCAATTTCTTCCTGCTTATATGACAGAAATTGCAAATACAACATGGACAGTCTTAATGATATGGTTTTATTGCCTGTATTGGAATAGCCACAGGTAAAAAATCTTACCAAAACATCTTTCTTATAAGCACAAAACAGATCAACTTGACCATGTGCATACTTTTTTTGCATTTCAGGAACACTAGCTTCCCAAATTCCAAATTCCAAAAATACTGAAACAGTTTTGTTAACTCCATGTAGTCAATGTCTGTTTGATCCCTAAGTTTTCAGGTTCTGTTGATTCAAATTAAGGGATGAAAATCCAGCTGTAATTCAGACAGGATGAAGACAAAATTTCCCTGTCTAACCAAAAAGCCTGAATTGTTGTGGCTTTGCTCCAAATGGGACAGAAAATACAGAATGTGCTTATGTTCATGTAGAGCTGAAAGAGAAGTAGGTGTGGTTTAGCAACAAGCTTTTGGGCATTCAAGGAAAATAGCAGCAGGAAAAAAAAAAAAAAAAAAAAAAGCATACACACAAAAAAGCAAATAAAACCTAAGCCACCCCAAAACTCTACCTTCAGCCAGGATTAGAGGTTGGTCACCTGTCTGCAATCCTGGTTAGAGCAAAAAGTTGATGTTCTATAAGGATGGTCTATGAGAAGTCTAAGCTCTGAACACAACTCAGTCATTGAGCTGAAGAGTTTTAATCCTCTGCTCTAAACCCTAGCCTATATCCATGTGAAATAAAGTGACATCTCTTAGGCTGCTTAGACAGAAAACAACTGTCTCACTGCTGAAACCAGTCTGACAGCTGTACACCAAAAGTGAAAAAATATTTCTATCTGCTATGATTTCTAGGCAAGAGAGCTTCCCAAGGCTTATCCTCACTCCTCCAGTTAGTTTTAAAAATGCTCAAACTGCGGAAGCTTCTCCTCAATCTACATTTATCAAGTCACTTCTGACAAGACAGAAGATGCTCAAATTCACAACCTGGAAGCCCAGGCTTAGCAGTAGCATTTTCAAAGCTGAGATGACTGACAGCTTGCCCTGGAGCTGTGAGCAGCAGTCATTATGGGCCTGGTTTGCAGAGAACTCAAGGGCTGCAGTGGTGGGGAGGGCACAAATGGACCCAGGGACACAGCATGGCCATGTACTTGCCAGCTGTCCCCCAAGCAAAGATGACACCGCAGGCAAGTCACAGCATTTTATTAATAGACCCACACCGTGAACAGGATCAGGTAACACAGAAGCTCAGTCTGAACATGACCTGTGGCACCACTGATGACAATCAAACACAGGAAGGGTTTGTGAGGTTAATTAACAGGAAGGATTCCTGCACTTTCCAAATCCTGCATCACTCATGGCACATTACACTTAAGACTTGTGATTACATTTAATAGAAGCAGCGGCTCAGATTATGAATTTGGATACTTTCTCTAATTTGCCCTTCATTCAGAGGCACAGAGGAAAAGAAAAAACCATCCGAGTTTTTCAGAATTGTTTCAGAACAATACCACTGCCTAACACTGCTGTTCCCACCCCACCTCCCTTTCTAATTCCTGGGCTCTTTGCTTAGAAACATTAGGCTTGTTCTGTTTCTTCTAACATATTGCATCAAATTTTGTTAGCACGTATGAGGTTATTCTTAAAAAAAAAAAAACAACAAAACAAACCAACAAAAAACCACACAACTGTTGAAGTTTCTGGAGTCATTTCCCCATGCTAATTACTTAGGAACTATTCACCAAGCCAGATCCTTCAGAGGTGATCCAAACACCACCAGGAAACCCAATGCCATGCCACCACCAGACTGGGATCTTCCATTTTTACTCTTCCTATCTGAGCTCAGGCAAACGGGAATAATGGTTTATTAATAGTTTAAACCATTTACTACACAAGTGACATTCAGAAAAGTCCATTTTAATTTTTACTACTCAATGGGTTTCTTTTAAGATACTGCATAATAAAACCTATGTGACAGGGTATTTTTCACAGGTTGAAGTATAATTTAAAGCATTTTACCTATGTGGTAGTTGTTACTACCAGTATTGCTATCTTCGTTTCACTGGCAAACACCACATAATCTTGTGCTTAATGCCATTACAAAAGTATATTTTAATATTTGTACACATTTCCTTCTGGGTGAGCATTTTTCATAACAATGTTGCCATTGACAGATGCAGGAAAATCTCCCGCTTAGCATTAGGTCTCAGTAAAGAAAGTCAGGAACAAAGTACGTAAGTGTTATGATTTCCATTAGATATCATCAGATAATTTTTACAAGATAGAAAGTAAGAAATCATGATTTTGAATTTACATCTCAAAGCAGACCTGTAAGTTTTTCAGCCAGAGCAACAAAAAACTACCAAAAATTAATTCCCAAATGATTATCCTAATTTAATTTTATGCTAGTCGTATCTGGCAATTAATTATTGCCTTTGAGTGTGTGTAACAGTCTGATTAACTATCACTGGCTGATCACTGTAATACATTCTATTTCAGACAGAGCTTTATGACATCTGGGAAGTCTTCAAAAATGTGTGAACTGTATTGTTGTAGTAGAATTCCTCATGAAGCAGCTTTAATGGAGAGCTTTAGTGGCCTGCTGCTCACAGGCCATTCTGCTGAGCTCCAGCAGCACTGAACAGCAGAATTAAGATGTTATAAAGGTCAGTTGTACCCAATAGCTTTAAGGCTAAAATGAATTACAGCAGCTAGTAGAGAAAATAATTAAAAAAAAAAAAAAAAAAAAAAAAAAAAGCAGCTCTCCAGAGCCCAACTCGTGGTTGAATGAAATTTCAGTGGTTTTTTTACCTCACAAAATTTAAGGTTTTCCCTCTCTTTTATTCTCTGCTACACTCAGCATCTCCTAGCAGTTTGCAGAGATGTGTTTGGCCACAGAGAGGTCTAAAACACTGCCAGCCTCCAGCTGGGTCCTACAGGAAACAGTCCTGAGAGGACTTAACTCAGACAGGGCTCCACAAGGGTAGGAGTCCTTCCAGAAAGAAGGGTGCTTAGGGAATCAGATGTACCAAAATGGCTTTGGGCAGGTGTAGGAATCCTCATCATCACATTGGATCATTGCTTGTTTTCTGGATGAAAGGATGGTTTGAGATCATCACACAAAGTTTTTTGTAGTTCCACAATTCAGGGATTTTAACAGACTGGGGTGACACAAATTATCTATTAATGTAACCTACCTATGCGAGTTGCTAATTTCTCTCCACACTCAGTTTAGAAAATAAAGCTTATTAATTCTAGAAGAAGTATTACATTTAAAGTCTTTTACTATACTCTAAAGAAAAAATAATATCAAGAACACCCAAATGTTCAAACAGTTTTAAATCAAACAAGTGTGAACATGAACTGCAAACACAGGAGCATACTGGGCCATCTCTGCAGGAATGCAGAATAAGCAGAAAATTAAAGGACCAGCTGCAATAGTGAATCCAGCAGCTTGAGGCTGAGCTTCACCAGCACTGAGCTGCTCTACCCACTAAAACCCACTGTCCTTTCCCAGGCTGCTTTTAGGAGTTTTCTGATCAAGTGCCATTTGCCAATAAAAGATTAACTGTTTCATGCATTTAATATATAGAAATAGGTTTGACAAAAAAGCCTCATACATTTTTACATCCAATGAGCTACTGAGAGCTGAATTGACTACACATCTTCACAGATAAATTCTGAATCCTTTTCCATTAATTAATCTCCTTCAGGAAAACCCAGTGTTCAGTTCCATGTGACAAGTGGGGAACATTAACCATACTATCACAGAGTCTAAAAATCATAATACAGCCTGTAGAAGGTGGTTCAGAACAGCCCAGTTCCAGAGCCTGAACACGGCTCCCTGCTCCAGCAGACAGGCTCAGAACCAAATCCACACATTTCTTAGAATCCACACACTTCTTAGGTGCCTACAGTTCAGTAAAGTGATTAACTCCTATATGATCTATATTTTGAAATAAATTACCTTAAAAAAATAAACACTACTATTGCTTATTTCGTATTTATTTAAATGCATTGAAAGTAGCACAAATTAGGACAACTGAATACAAAGATCCATATTTGTGTTCACTGAGCAGCATGATCATTTCAAGGTCCAGATGAACAGAAAGGTGGTCTCAATGCTGGTGCATGCAAAACACCATCAAGTACTAAATAAATCTTAGCAGATTTTTCAGAGTCTTTGTTCACTATCCACATGAAAGTTCACTGCAGGACTAAGATCAAGTAACTTGTAATACAAACTAGCAAAGGATTAAACAAGGAAATTTTCTTTACAGTATTATTGTACAGTTTTATATACTGGTGCAAGGAAGAAAAGTTGAAGGAGGTCCTATTTTCATGTCAGACCAATTATGCCTATTGGATTTCTATCTGCAGCAAAGGCAGGTACTAATGACCAAAACATATTCCTTTACCTTGTATCTTCATCCATCACTCCCTCCAAATGAGAATTTCTTTCTGCCCCATACCTCTGGTCTCCCAATTTTTTCACTAATCCATCTCAAGTCAGTGATGTGTTAGTTCCTCACCCTTGTAGGTAAAAATGGAAAATACAAAATCTGTTGACTAACCACAGAAAAAGGCTCACTCTTAAGCTGAAAAGAATGCCACCTGTATGCTGGGAAATGTCTGGTATGTAGCTGGTCACTCATTACTTCTGACTTTCCTATGAACAAGTTTCAAACTGGCATTCTTTCAGAATTCAATCTTTCCAGTGTGAAAACTCATGAAGTGCTGGAGCTGGGGAAGATGACTAAAAATGTTTCAAAACCCTTAGAACCAATGGATTTGAACTACATAAGATTTACACACAGCCATTGTACCATATAATTTCATACAATCTGAAGAAATTTGTACATAGTGACCCTCCAGAAATTATGTATGCCTGAGATGGAGCCCTGCCCCCCCCCAAAAAAAAACAGTAAAAAGCTCTGCACTACCAAAATCTTCCTTCTACATGTAGCACCACTGAAAAAAAAAAAAAGAAAATATTTGCTGTTCTGAGGTTTGCTTGTGTTCTTTGTGTATCAGGTTGCCTACAGACCCATTTAGCTAATTCCTGTAAGACAAAGAAAAACTGCTTGTGCACTATTAAGTTAATCTTCCAAGCATGGAACTACTGACTACAGACGGATCTCCTGAGTGAAATGATCACCACTTTGCCATGAGCAGAATAGTCTGTGCTGGCATCATTCAGGGCAGTATCTCTGGGACAGTCTGAAAATCACAGTGCTGCTTTACCATCAGTTTTTGCAGAGCAGAAAAGGACTCAGATCCTGAAGGGTTTTTTTTAATGCTTTTGTAGAGTAGATGATTTTTGTACCTAAAACAGGCATGGCATTAAAAAACCCAAAAAACAGAACCAACAAACTACCCTTCTTTCCTAGCAGGAGCAGTAGGCATGAGAACTTCAAACAGGATGTCTTGCAGATTTAACTACTGAGAGATTCCTATCAACTCCTGTAGAAAACCACTCAAAAAGAAACACCCTACCTATGCAGCAGCTACAGAGAAAGGTCTCTGAAGCAAAGACATGATCACAGTCCCAAAATCTGGTTATTTCTGGTACTCCTGCCTCATCATATGAATAATACATGCTTTTTTAAATTTTTTACTTTTTCCAATACCTCCATTTCCTCATTATGAAGTAATTTCTATTGCAAAACACATTTCAAATCAATAGCTATTTACATTACTTCTAGGCTTAAGTTTTGCCAAAAATAAGAAACTACTATGTAACCCTCAAATTGCATTCTAAAATGGTAAATAAAAATAGGCTTGTCTAATTGTTCTTCCCAAAGAAATTCAGTATAGCTCCAGTTTCCAAATAAAGCATAAAACTATTTAACATGACTAAATATATAAATGATCAGTTCTAAGGATAATTCATGTTGGAAGTGGCCAGAGGAGGTCATCTAAACACCCAATACAGAAATGGTAGAAGCAATGCTTTGTGAGAACACTTACAAAGAAAAGTTAGTTATTCCCCTCTGTGGTAGCATGTATTAATATAAAGCAAACAGAGTTTCTCAAAGCAGACTAGTATCAATACAAAATAGTTGGGGTTTTTAATGTAACAAACCAAGAAACAAAGTGTTCCTAAAATTTACAAAACTAACACATTGCTTAAGCAACACCTGGTCTGCTTAGAATCTGAATGGATGAACTTGTGAGGTGTTTAATTTAAGGGGAAAAAAAAAAGGCACCTATCAGGTTTTTTTACATCATTGCTTAAGAAATACCAGGAAGTTAAACTCTGGCAGAAGAAGGACTTTAAATATATACTTTGTATCTTCATTATGGTAAAGTGTATTTTTACTGCCTAGAAGGAACCCAAAACCCAAACCTCTCCAAAATATAAAAGCACGATTGAGAGCTGTGCAAAAGAGCAAAAATACACCCAGCTATTAAGAACATGCTGGACACAGCATAATCAGTGTACTGATAAGCCTGAGGTGAGAGAGGGCACAGTAAGGCTGTCACCATAAGCAACTTAATAAAAGGTTAATGAGCAAGGTAGAGCTCATTAGAGAACTAACACAGACGAGCCCATGACTACTGCAACAGCACCATCAAGCAAGGAGACAGCCACCTGAAATAGTCCTTACTCTGTGCCTCTAAATCCTATTAACCACTTTAATAGCCACTTTTAAAAGGACATCATAAAGTTAAAACCAACATGAACAGTGTCTATAGCATTAAAGAACTGTTTGAGTGCATACAATGAAAAACCAAAGGCTGTACTCAGGTCACAAGATAAACTCCACTTTGTGCTGATAGCATTCACTGCCCTGGTCTATTAAAAGAAACCTACATGAAAACAAGGTTGTATTAGGTTTTTCCCACATTTGAACAAGACACTGCTCTGACATAACAAAATGTTTGCAGAAAAGCTGTTTGCATTTCTAGTATAAAGCAACAAATACACTAATATTAAATACAAAAATTTAACTATTGCTATTATCAACAGAATTGCATAAATCCTTTATCAATGATGGCAAAAAAAAAAAAAAAAAAAAAAACCCAGCCTACATTCAGTGGATTTTACCAACAGCCTTACATCCAGGGATTTCTTGAAATTCTACTACACAAGACAGCAATTCCCATTCAATGGCACAGCAGCTACAAAATAGGGTGTTTTGCCAGACACAAACACATTTATTAAAGAGACTGAGAAAAGTGATTGCATGCTATTAGAGTAAAACACAAATTACTACTTATTAGTTCAGACATAAAGCACAACCCTTCTTTTTCAATTAGTAGACAATTGCTTTTATGGAGAAAAATGTGTATAAAATGCTAGATAAACTTTAAATGCACTTACTAGGCTATACTGCCTTTCCCTATAGACTCTTAGGAGTGCAGCAGGAGTGCAAAATGCCTTTCCTACTTTAAAGGTACAGTTATTCAGATCACACAAAGTCTGTAGAAATGGATGATACAAAATATGATCTTACTCATCACTGCTGTGCTGCATAAATTTTGTACCTAACTGGAAAGAATACAAAGTACTTGTGTAGTAATTTGGCTGCAGCAACAGACAGTGCACATATGAATATACATTTTTTTAAATACAGTATTTTATAACTAAATAACAGAGGAGGCCAGGATCTGCAACACAAACTTCATTATAGGATGTTCAAAATCAACTACTGGCAAAAGTTCTCTTCATATGCCATTCACCACCCAGTAATAACGTCTAGAAGTCGCCTAATACAAAAGACAAGGAAAATGGCATATTTTTATGTACTAATTAACACCTTGAAACAAGATAAAACTCTTCTGTGGGCTTCAACGTGGAAGCCAACAGGATAGCAAAGTACCCCTTTTAACGAGGTGAAGAGAGAATTCCCCACACTCCAAGTACTTTTGTTTACAAAGTTGCAATCGCTGTTATTCAAAGTTTTATTTACAAAGTTACATGAGCAAGAGTAGGGAGACATCAAAAAGGTTTTGAACTACACATGGAAGCAAATACTATGTACTTAAGGACATATAGGCAATAGGAAAAAAACTGGGAGAGAATAATCACATCCCATGTAGATGAGAAACTTTTAAGCTTTAAGTAAGGTAAGATGTTATTAAGCAGTTGTGAAACTCCTGACTTTCTCCTAGATATTCTTTGCTAAGAAATACATTAACATACCATAATCCCAAATCCAACGTAATCTTACAATTTAAAGCTCCACTTTTGCATCTTATCAGCAAGGGACTTGATTTTCCAAACCAGTTTTCAGTAACACCTGCACTCTCAGCTCTGCCACCACCTAAGGGTGTACTGTTAGTGTTCAGCTGTTACCAAGTTTGGGGATTCACCTGCCTAAACTCAGCTTGGACACACTGGGGAAGAATTTGTAGTTTTAGTCTGTGTTCCACAAAACCTTGGGCCCCTGTGGACAGCTCAAGGTTCCCACCTGAAGCTGTAAATGCCATGTTATGGACAGCTGGGACATCTATGAGCCAACCTTCCTTCCTTAGGACAATTCCATTAATGTGCATTGAGCTGTGTCCTGCCTCAGGGTCCCCTTCTCAATATGGGGGGGGTTGAATGATACATTCAGTACATGGCATAAAATGTAAAAGTTAAAAGCACCACAGCAGAGTTGGACACTTTCACTGAGCACAGTGTGCTACCAGCCCACTATCTAGTGGTAAAATCAGCTATGATACTGCATTTTCCTCTGCAGCATTCATGGATTCCCAATTCCTTTAACCACAGAGAACACTGTAAGTTAACTGTTAATTCTTCTTAGTTTTATAATTATTTATGCTTCATATATCATTCTTAGTGTCAGTTGCCTTCTGTCATCATACTTCTCATTTCTGTTTCAGGCTCTACACTCTGCTTCTTACCTTATTTGCCCTTCCAGTCCCTCACACATGCCTCATTCATTCTTTAGGGTGGCAGAAAGTTGGAGAAACACCTGGAAAATTGACTAACTCCAACTAAATTATGAGAACACCTCACTGTCCATGTGCATCTCTCAGAGGCAAAGTGAAGATGTCTGTCTTCATCTGCTGGAAGGGAGGAGCACATCATCCATCACAGGTTGTACAGGAACCCTAAAAAAAACTTGTCTAGGAGTGCAAAGTTCACTTGTTCTTTCTAGGTGTGCTGAGAGTGCTGACTCTGCACCACAACTGTGCTATCCCAACTTCTCCTTCAGGCTCCTCTCCACTTTACAGCTTCACACTTTCCAAAACAGTAAGAGAATGGAAGCAAACCTGCTGCGACAGCTTCCCTGCTGTTCAGGGATTGCTCTCTTCTGGAGAGCAGTTCAGTACCTCCAAACTTGAAAGAACCACTACATTACTCAAAAAACTACCTATTGTCCTGTCAGGGCTATCCAAATCTTGGATATTTTAAAAATCCACTTTCATGAGAGCACTTAAAAATTCAGTTGCAGGGGAACCAGCTGAAAAGTCTTCAAAAATTACACCACTACAAAGTTAATTACACTTCAAAATTCCAACAGGCATTTTCAGTTACTCATCGCTCACGAATTTTAAGGATAAGACTTATTGCAGAAGAATGTTGTAAGCAAACCTAAAATCCTTATTTAACACATAACAAAATCCAAGAAGAACAAACAAAAAAGAAAGGAAACGTGGTACCCTAAGAGGGGTAAGACACAACAGAAAGGAAAGACAGTACCTGAGCAGTGGCAAGACATTAAGTATCAATATCAGAGGACAGAAACAAAGCAAATATGCCTCTTGCCACTTCTGCTACAGAAGTATCAGTGCACATTTCATTATATTCACTATATAACACAGTCTGTGCATTTGTAGAAGAAAACATACTATAATACAAAAAAAAAAAAACAAAAAAAAAAACACAAAAAAAACCCACAAAACAACCACCAAAATCCCAGAAGGGCCTTCAAAGCTTTAGCTACCGCAGCAGTGGTGATAGTTCTCTTATCAACTTTCAGACTTCCCCCAAAATTACTGAGGGAATTAAGCAGACCAGAAGAGAAGCAGACTGCCTATATCACAGGATCTCAAAAATATTCCTTAGACAGTGAACACTACCCTTTCTTATATTAAGTAATAATCATCTCACCTCTAGAGGTAAGCAGCAGCCACAAGTCTTGCCGGTGGCTCACCAGCAGCAGAAGCTTGGGAGGACACCCCAAACGCACACACTCTCCATGGAGCCATCCTCCTAGCTCTTCCAAAGAGGGACATCATGGTCCTATTGTCACACACCTGACAAGATCCCCAAACTTTCCATGCCTATTAATTCTGCCACTTAGTTACACCCAGATGAGGGCATGTAACAACCTCACCGTGCAATGGCTTCTTCACCTGTTATAAATGGAAAATGATCCTTCCTTTCAGGAAAGCTCCTGCCAACAGACAAGCAAGGTACCCATCAAGAGCAAAACAGCAATTCTGCTGCACACCACCCAAAGTAACGCTGAGGACGCAGGACAACTCACCTGATTTTATAATTGGGTAAGGTGTGCTTGCGCTTAATTACTTTCTTGAACTGGTTCACTATGATGGAAGTGAGCTGGGGCATGGGCCTCCCTTCAAACTGAGACTTCACCTCAAAGAGTATCACGGGGTCGTCCATAAAAGAGAAGGACCAGTGTGTGAAGGGCAGGCGAGTGAAGACCAGCTTCAGCCTGCCCATCACCCGGGAGATCTTCACGAAGAGGTAGGCCGACTTGCCGAACACCAGGTCGGCATCGATGGCCAGGTGGAAGCCACCATTGTATTCCAGGTCTACCTCAAAGCCCAGCTCCTCGGGACAGCCCTCCTCATTGCAGGCCACCGGCCGGATGAGCTTCACGGACTTGAAGACAGGCAGAACACCGCCGAGAGAGACCTCCCTGAGGCTGAGCCCCTCCAGCACCTTCCCTGTCATCTTGGCCTGGAGCAGCTCCTCGAACTCCACCTTGATCTTCTTGATGACCCAGTCCCTGACCAGGGCAGTGTCCCGGAGCTCCCTGAAGAGGAAGAGGAAGATGGCATTGAGGAAGTGGCACGTCTCCTCGCGGGAGGAGGGGGCTGGAGGGGGCTCCGGCGGCGGCTGCTTGGGGCCGGGATCGGGGCCCGGGGCGGCGGCGGGCGCAGAGGCCGGGGCCGGGCTGGGGGCTGGCTCCGCGGACGCCGGGCCGCCGGCCGGCTCCGCGCCCTGCAGGTATTCCCTGAGGCCGTGCTCGGGCGCCACGCGGGTGTAGACGATGCCGCCGTAGGCTCCGTCCGCCCTGGGGGGCTCGGGCTTCCTCCTGTAGACGAACAGGAGCTGGAGCAGGAGCGTGAGGCAGCAGCCGGCCAGCGCCGAGAGCAGGATCACGTACAGCAGCGGCATCCTCGGGCCTCCGCGCTGCCCCGGGCGCGCCGCCCTCACCGCGCCGCCGCCATCGCGGGGGTCGCGCCCGCGCCCCACCGGCGTTTAACGGCCGCGGCCGCCAGGGGCCGCCTCATCCGGGTCCCCCCCGCCGCCGGCCGCGGGGCGGGGCGGGGCGGCGGCGGCAGCCAACCAGCGGCGCCGGCCTCGCCCCCCTCGCGCTCCGACTGGCGAGGCCGGCGGGTCACGTCATGGCGCCGGGCGTCGCCGTGCCGTCACGGCGGGGCGGGTGCGTGCGCGCGGGGGGAGCTGCGTGGGCGGGGCGGCGGCGCGCGGAGGGGTCGCCCGCGGCCGTGAGGGGCGGCGCGCGCTCCCGGGAGCCGGCCCGGGGCGCGCTCCCCGAACTCGCTCCCGAGACCCGTTCCCAGGGCGCGCTCCCGGGGCGTGCTCCCTGTACCCGCTCCCGGCGCACGGTCCCGAGACGCTGTGGCGGGGCGCGCTCCCGAGGCTGCCCCCCGGGTACGCGCTCCCCCGGTTTGCTCCCCGGGCACAGTCCCGACAGCCGCTCCGGGGCGCGCTCCCGAGGCGGCCGAGGCCCTGCGGCCGTGCCCGCTGTGGCGGTGCGGGCCGGGGGCCCGGGCAGGGGAGGAGGGTGGGCACGGCCGCGGGACGCACCGCCCGTGGGAAGGTGACCGGTGTCGGTGGCACTTGTTCGCCCGAGGAGCAAGTGAGAGGCGGTGACAGAGAAAGGACATCGAGCATCTTCAAAAATCGGCGGGTGGCGGGTGGCGTGTTTCGGTGAAATTGCTCCGGAGAGGGGCGATGACATAAAGTCTGTTTTGGTGGGCGTTGTGTGACTTCCTAGAAACCTCCTTGTTTCCTGCTGATGAGAGATGCTTTTAGCACATTAAAAAAAAACCCAAAAAAACCCTGCCTAGATGACATTTTATCCAGCTCTGCTATTATTGGTGATGAGATATAAATCTGTTTCCGTCCCCTTCAGCTATCTATTTGTGCTTAAAAGTCGTCATTGAGTACATGAGGTAAAAAAACCCTGCCAAACCTGTGGAGAAAAGGAGCATGAAGAAAAGAAAGCTGAGAGATTTACATGATATTTCAGCTTCTGATGTGTGTGAGACCGCTGCCGTCCTGGGGGTAGGACAACCAAGGACAGGTTTCTTTTAGGACAAACTGGCTTCGATGAGATCGCAGAGGAAAGCGGAGGGGGGATCTCACTGCCCAGGCTGCTCAGAAGCCTTCCAGGGAGGCGACAGATGTGCTCTGTGCAGGAGGCACAGCCAGTGACAGCCCATCCAGCTGGGGACTGGGGACATTACAGCACTGCTTGAAAATCAGTGAGCCAGGATAGAAAGAAGAGATGTGACATGAGGCAGGGCTTCAGCATGCAGGGGAAACATGTGACTCTTCAAAAAGAGTCATTTTGAACATTCTGAGAAGCTAACTCGGAAGAGCCATTCAAATTCAGCTTACAGAATTGTCATAGGAGATAAGCATATTGTTACCGGAAATATAAACATATCCAAAAGAAACTCCTGTTATTTGAATCCAGAAAATTAATTTAAAGACCAGATCAAGGTTGTATATGCTGCTAGAGAATGTACTATGTCAGCTGTACACTGTTTTTCCAGGTGCTTCCCTTTGTCAGGGGTAGTCTTTTTCAGTCTTGGAATAGAAGTTTTATGATTTCTGAAAGGCAGCAACAATTGAGACAAAAGTTACTTTAATGATTAAGCTTGTTTATTACACTGTTTTTTTTATGTTTAGCTAAATACTTAGCTAAAAGTTCTTTGATTATGTTATACTTTAATAGAAAAAAGAAAACTCATGCTCACATTGCTGGTTGTTCTTTTCCCCAACCTCCAGAACTGCTTAAAAATGCAAACAAGAGGAGAAGAAAATGTGAAATTTTATTACCAAGAAGATAAAAGCTCTCTTCCCCATCCCCCTTCATAAAGTGTGTGGGGTGGGAGGATTGAAAAGCTCTTAATGATGTAGTGCTGTGGTTTGAAACTAGAGATTCAGAGTATGAATTTTTTATAGGTCTTGTGACTGAAAGTTGAAATGCCTGGGTGTTTAACAGAGCACTTCTATAGAAATACCAGAGAGGTCATTAGTCCAGCATTTGAGCTGCTCTGTTACGGGCCTTCGCCGTGGCTAACACAGGCATACATGGTGATAATGGAAAGGTTTGGGATTTGCAACTAAATGGCTTTTCAGATAAGGACTAATCTATTCAAAAAGGCAATAGCAGCCTTGCTTTTGGGTCAGGAGGAACAGCAGGAGGATAAAAAAAAAAGTCACGTTGCAGATGTCTCAATTGAGTATTTTCTTCTGTTAGACAAGCAGAATAGGGAATTTGGCACATTCTGTGCACCTGATGGCAGCTTAAGAGCCTCTGAAATGTTCAGCTCAGTAATCGCTTTTCTCCTTCCCCGGGAACATTTTCAACAGGAGCTGTGTTATCTTGAAAGACACGTTATGAAGCAAGAATCGGACACGTTTTAGCATTTTCAATGAGAATGGGAGAATGGAGGGAAATAGCAAATGTGTTAACATGAATACAAAATGATTGTGCAAAAATGTTATATAACATAGGATTGAAATAAAGGGAAAAATATTTAAATTTCTCAGCTAGAGGAGAAAATGAAGATTCATCTTAATACTATCTAAAAAGGGCCTTTAAGAACATATTTTACTTTGGCTTCCATTTGGAAGGTCTCATTTGCATTTTCTGAAAGTCTACATAAATAGAAAGGTTATGTAGTCTCACCAGTTTCACCTGGGTTACACAGAGCTTTATAAAACTTTGTAGAATGTACTCAACTGTTCACTCTTTGAATAGCTGGAAATTATTAAATGGGGCTCAAGACATGCAAAATAAAAAGGCCTATATTTATAATGATCTTTTTAAAAAGTACTAGGAAATAGTTTATTAAAGGGATATTTTACCTGTATTTAAACAAGGAAAGTACTCTTTTAGTTTGTAAATCAATTTAGTACATGATGGCAGCAAATCACAAAGTACAGAGCTTCAAAATTAATTTCAACATTTTGTGGGAGATTTCAACAATGACAGTGCACAAAGATTGCAAAATATGTAGAGTTCCATAATTGATAATACAGAACAAGTAGCATAAATTCACAGAAGGGATATGTTTGAAGCAACTGTCCTGTTCTAAGCAAGGAGTGGTGGGGTCTTAGGAACATTTGTCTCGATCCATCTCACTCATGCCTGATCCAAGGATCACTGGGCTTTAGGAGCATTTTCAGTAACCCCAGGCAGCAGGGCCAGGCAAAGCTGCACACTTTAAAATTCATGTTGTGGCACCAAGGAAAGAAACATCCACACCACAATCTTGAAAGGCAATTACACATGGGTTGGGTTTTATTTCTTTCAGAACTGCAAAATAGTCTAAATAGATTGTTTTTCAAAGCAGGATGTTTTGTAATGAGTGGTTTTAGTTATTTTCTTCATCACTGGACTGGAATTGTTGCCTTCTTTTGTAATATCTGTTGACAAAATGATTTCATTCTTTCCTGGGCCTCCTATTGTTTTTGTATTACATCTCTTAGAGACCAAAATTAGATTATCATTCTCATGGTGCTGCATGAAACAGGATTTAGAAAGTGATTAGGTAAATTCATGAGGAAAAACCAATCCATTGAAGGCCATGAAACACAAAGATTGCTGGAAGTTACACTGTGATAGACAGCTGGCGGGTGTCTTTTCCTTTTGACTGTCCTCAGGCAAATTCAGACAGGATATGCTGCACAGAGAGCAGCTGGTCTGCTCCAATGCTGAAGATATGTTAAAACCCAAAAAAAAAAAATAGGAAACACATTGATCAGTACTGCTTCCAGTTCTAGTTCTGAACTCTGCCAAGAACAGCATTACGTTAATATCTTGTGATTCTGCATTTTATTGGTATAAACCTCTTTCAAAACACTGGGACTTCAGGTGGGATTTCCTTTGATGCCATCTAAATTCCTACTTTTGTTTTAATTCTGCCTTTGAAGGGGCAGGTTGCACTGTGAGTCTGCTCCCAGAGCTGGCAGAAAGAGCTCACCCTATTTCTAGTTAGTCCCTGGGGAGATTTGTTCACTTCACCTGGAGGAATTTGTCTCATGCCCCCTTGTGAGCCCATGCCTTGTCCAGAGGAGAATCCATTGCTTGGGGCTCCATATTAATTTCCAAATATCTCAAGTATATTTCACTATTATAAGCTAAATTCCTCCCCTTAGAATTTTATGGGAAAAAAATACAGTTTGGGTGACTCAATCATATTTAGGCTGTGTTAGTGCTACAGAGAACCACCAGCATTTTGTCATCCGGAATAAATCATTTGCTTTATTGCATTAATGCATCCATTTATCCTATTAAAAAGTATGACACATGCATCCCCCAACTTCTAGTCATTTTTAAAGATGGCAGCTGAGAATTTTGGAAGGTTTTATTCCTATCCTAGAAATGTCTCACTGGAAGACTTATTTTTTTCAAGATGGGAGTGCATATTAGATATTGCTTTTTTGGTGGATCCTACCTGAGATAGCCAGTTTTCAGAGATAACAAGAAACTACAGAATTTACTTTGGAACTGTGAATATTGCATGCAGCAGGAGAAAAAAAAAAACAAAACTCAGGAGGAAAAAAACTCAGCCATTGGCTGAGTAAAGATGAGGATGCTCCAAACTGACACTTTTGAAAAAGAAGAGGTTTTTAACTCAAAAATTGCAGATCTGGTATAATCTGTCTCACAACAGGGATACTGTCATTTATCGATCTTACCTGCAACAAATACAACAATTGATTTGTTTGGTAGCAGTGGCTTAGAGCCCAACCACTTTGGATCAGAACATGTTAAAACAAAAAAAAAGACAGTGAGGGTTTGCATCCAAGATTTAATTTGGCCCAAATACAAACCCAGTATTTTCACTGCAGCTCATCTTTAATTATCTTTTAAAGTATGTGCTGCTTGTTTAATCAAGAGCTTAACATTTTGGATGTAAAGATGCTTTGGATACTTACTTCAAGAGGCTCATCATACTCAAGCTTGAAGTATCGTGGTTCTTAATTAGGGATTCTTTTACTATCTTACACAGACTCTGGTTTTTATTATATCATGAAGGAAAATACTCCACTTAGGAACTGTAGCTCTCAGATAACTTTTCCGAGATTAAAAAAAAATTTAAAACAGCTATTTTAATTGTAAATATAACAAATTCAGGTTTTTAACATTACAAGTATGCAAGGCAAACTGAAGATTTCCTTTATTCCCTGTCTGCTGTTATATCTTAAGTCCAGAAACTGTTACTTAATTCGCAGATGCGGGTGAGACTTGTCACACGTATTTCACTTTTTCCTGCATTTACTTTGCTGACTTGTGGTATTCATGTAAATGCCAGCTTGCTTAAGCTTTAGAAAGTGATATGGTTGGGACAGTGATTATCACATTTGTCATTTAGTGCTCATTCCATACCTTTTCCTTACATGCTCTGAAGCACATTCACATCCTTATTCAGAATTGCAGGCACCCTCCCCAGGGCCCTCCTGCAAGCTCCCAAATTATCTTTTTCAGAGTGGAGATTGTTTTAACTACTTCCCCTAATCCATTTCAAGTATAATTACACTGTGGTCAATATGTTTTTGATGTTCCATAACCTCACATTATTTTTTTTTTTAATGCTTGGCTCATTTCCTGGATTAGTCCAAAGCAGCCTCTGGCTGATGGAGAGGCTTCAGGAAACTGCATTAAAAAGCAATTTTGGTTTGCACAGGGATTCACTGGCTAAAGGGTTAATACACACTTCAGGGATGAATGTAGGGTTTGAGATGAGGGTCCCTGAGCCGTTGTGCCTCACTTGCCCTTCATTAAAAGTGTAATTCCCTGCATCAGTCCACAGGTAGTTGGTCGTGTCTGGCAGCCGCCGGTCGCGGAGCATCTGCTGTGTCTTGTTAGCCTCCAGATAAGCTCGGCCAAATCAGGCCATGGCAAGAAGCTTCTTCCCTCCCTCCTTCCCTCCCTGCTGCTGGAGGTGATCACCCCTTCGGAAATGTCAGAGCTGCACACGTGGCCAGGCTGCAACTGCTGCAGCACAGAGAGAGACCCTTCATCAGCCTCTGTATCTGACCCTTTATCCTTTCATCAGCCTCTATATCTGACCCTTCATCAGCCTCTATGTCTGACCCTTCATCAGCCTCTGTATCTGACCCTTTATCCTTTCATCAGCCTCTGTATCTGACCCTTCATCAGCCTCTATATTTGACCCTTTATCCCTTTATCAGTCTCTGTATCTGACCCTTTATCCCTTTATCAGCCTCTATATCTGACCCTTCATCAGCCTCTATGTCCGACCCTTTATCCCTTTATCAGCCTCTGTGTCCTGCAGCAGGGAGGGCAAAGGGCTGCACTGGGGGCAGTGGGAAAGAGCCACCTGGCACTGCCACAATCCCAGCCCGAGTTCATGTCCTGCTCTGGGGAGAGCGATTACTTGTGCAAAGACTCGTTAATCCAATTCCAGCAGCTCCAGCCCTGGGATGGGTGACAGGCTGTGGCAGGTCCTGGATTCCTGTTGCTGCTCACACCCCCTGTGGATCCTGATGCTGGCTCAGCTGGAAAGAGGACAGAAGTAGAGGAACAGGAGATTTGAAGGAACCTGCTCCAGCTCTTCAAGCTGGAGGAAGTATCTCAGAAATTTTAGCTCATATTGAAGTTTTCTCAGAAAAGGAAGATTCTGGGATTTCTCCACTATTCACCTTAGTGTCTCTGATTGCTGCTAAGTTTCATGCAAGGTTTTGAGCCATTGAAACAAAAAAACACCAAAAAAAAAAAAAACAAACAAAAAAAACAAACAAACAAAAAAAAAAACCAAAAAAAAAAAAAAAGAAATTACTGATCAGCTCATGTACTTCATGGGGAAGGTGTGTTTGGTGTAAGTGCAGTGGGCTGGCAGGACTGTATCCTGTCCCCCTGGCATTCCTGGGACTTCTGAGGCACCTTCACAGGGCTGTACGTAAAGCTGTCCATCTCAGCATCTGTAAATGTGTTTGTGGAGCTGAACCAGTCACTAATGCCCGAAGAGATCCTTTCATCTCCCCTCCTGTTTGATCAGCCCTTCCTCCCCTCATCCCAGCAGTTTAAACTAAAATGAGTATAACTTGTTCCAAGTGCTCAAAGTAGACCAGGCATTTTGATGTAAATAAATCTGGGGGGAAAATACCTTTTGTACTGGCAAGAAGCTCAGGAAAGGGAAATGGAAACATTTATTTACATATTCGTATTTCTGTTTTGTCCTACTAACTAGGTTTTCACAACAGTCTTCCCCTGCCTGTATTGATGCTTCTGTATTCAGAGAATGAAAATATGCATGTGGGCTACCAAGGCTAATCTATACACACGTAGTTTTATTCCCTTCACAGCATATTTCTGCACAAACTCATGTAGATTTTCTCAGAAGATGTCCCAAAGGCCATGTTTAATGACAAATTATGATCATTGCAACTATATCTGAACTATAATTCTAATATATGTACATATGTTTGTATTTTAATACATATACATATCATTTTGGGCTACATATTTGTAATAGCATGAGTTACTTTGTTTAACTATGTAAGACAAATAGCTATATTATTGAAATCTCTGTAAATACCATTAGTAACACATTTCAGCTGAGAAAGCATAACATTACAATTCCTGCCATTCTCCCTTTAGACTTTATTTAATAGTCTGGTTTCATACTACTCTGTCTGTGCTGCTACTGTTCAGAGCAAGACAAACATCGGCCAAATTTAAATTCACCCAGAAACACAACCTCACATTTCACACTCAAGTGCTACATTTGAGAGGACAGAAGCAATTTGTAATGTCACAAATATTTTGCAGGTTGGAAAACTGTATTATCCCTGTAGTAACAGTGAGGTCTGGCCTTATCCTTTGACACAGAGTCTAGGCCATACATTTTTAACACTTTCTTTAACATATTTTTTTATGTGTATGTGTGCATAAGACATTACAGAGGAATGGGCTAAGTGAACTGCCTACACAAAGGAAGTGACAACAATAAGTAAGAAAAATTGTAAGGAAAATCAGCAGATTGGGGAGGTTGTAATAAGATTTGGAAATCTCTGACAGAAAGGCAATTTAAAACAAGGATCTTCATGTTCACTTCCAAACTTCTGACAAGGCAAAAATTCCAAATCCCTCTTAACTGAAGAACAATTTTTGGACAAACTGTATTCCTGTAGTGTCATTAGGCCAGAAGGCAAAGCTCATGCAAGTTTGTACAGTTTTGGATCTCTTCGATTTCCACTCTCTTTTCCTGGGCACTCAGTGATGCTGAGGATGCTGAATTGAGTAAGAAGGTGAAATTCCAGTCTTCAGGGTAAAACAAGTGAGGAACCTGTTTGTTGTTCTCAGCATCACAGCAGATTGGCATTTCCTCCCACTACCAGCCTACAGCTTTTCAGTTATTTCACTAATTTAAGAAGCATGTCTCTAAAACCACAGCTGCCTGAAATGCAGCCTATACACTTCTATTTGAATTTACTTACTGAGCTGTACATCTAACAAATGGAAAAACTGAAGCAAATATTTGCAATATGAAATTTAAAACTTCTCTGAAATAAGCCTTAAAGAAGCTTGGGTTCCTGAATAATTTCTGCTAAAATTTGTCATCCACACAAGTTTATTTAATCCAAATCAACATTAAAAGTTAAAAAAAAAAAAAAGCCAGGAAGATGAAAACTGTCATCTAAAAAGTGAAACTGAAGTTCTGTGAGGGCTGTATTTCCAAATAATGTTATTTTTATTGGAATGGGTAAAGCTTAGAATATGGCAATAAAAACTTGGAGGTTTTTTTGCCAAGATTTTGACTTAACTGCTTTTGATCAGCAACATTTTCTCAAGTCTTTTGAAAAGAGCAGCCCATGTAACTACATGAGTACCAGCAATACATTTTCTGCCATTGGTACTCTGACCCGATCAGCTCAGCTTAAAGACAAATAAAATCTTTAATGCAGCTGATGCAGTTTTTATTTGAATGCCATGTGTTGAAACAACTCCGATTTTACTGAGGGAGCTCCAAATGCATGCTCTGCAAGCCATGTGAATGATAACCTTTATTTTTATAATAGGATTGCTGCATTTATCACCCCAATTACAATGATCCTAAGCACTGATCCTAAGCCCTTCTGCTTTGAAAAAGGCAAAATGTATTAAACAAGGGATATCTGCAAAGGCAAGAAACTCTTAATGGAGTGCTGAAACTGTACATCTACAAATTTTTAGTAGATCTCCTCTCAAGGGCTGTTTAGTTCCACAGCCTGTGTACTCCCACCACCTCGTACAAGTGGGAGTATTGTCAGTTTCTAGTAGTCTGAGAGAGAAATGTTACCTATGAGGAACATAATCAATGCACATCACATACAGTGGCTACAATAAAGGTCTCCATAGCAACATTAAGAGCAGATATTTTTAAATACTCCTAGTCTTATATTCATGCTTTTTTTTTTTTTTAATACAGCTATTGACTGCTTCTACTGCAGATGTTGCTGTGAGCTAATCATCCAACAAAACTCCTTTGCTTAGGCTTGAAAGGATGATCCCTGCCTTGTTTTTCTGCAGATCACCACAGGCTTGCTTTCCCCTGCAATCAGTTAATTTCCACTAAATATTGCATCGTTATTTGTCAACAGGCAGCTGGTCTGAAAAAATCAACCTGTCAGAGCTTTCTCTCCTCTGAGAGGAGTCAGAAGAGCTGCGGGAATAGAAAGAATTTAAAAAGGAAAATTTGAGCAGGTTATAGCAGACAATCCACAGAAATGGTAGAAAACAAGAGACTGGGGAGGCTCATCATACCTGGGGGTGGGCTGAGGGAAGCAGAGTTAAAAGGTAGGGTGGTGAGGAGGAGGAGGAGGAGGAAGAAGAAGAAGAAGAAGAAGCTGGAAAGCTCCTCAAAGCCCTGTAAGCTGTCAGGTGCTGCAGCGGGGGAGCTGCTGTGGGAGCAGAGCTTGATTAAGAGAGGAAGAACAACAGAGAACAGTTGGGTTTATCTCAGGGATCCCAAATGGCTGTTTCTGGAGGAGGAGCAGGAAGAATGCTAATATTTTTCTGAGAAATTAAGCAGCGTGTGAGTTTTTCTTGCATCTTCTTGCTCCTTTGGACCAGTGTCCCCAGAGATTCACCCCCTACTAACTCCAGCATAAAGACTGATTTAAGACAAGCATGGATTTCTAGACCTCCTTGTACCCAGCATTTTTCTTTGTTATCTCAGAGTAACCCTACTGTTTTCCCCTGATTCCTCAACCCTACAGTTCAAGAGGGGAATGTAGATTTCAGGCAGGTAAAACAGGTAGAAAAAGGCTGAGCTCAGCCCTGTGCTGAGTGATACTGGGGCTTCATTTCTGAAAAGAACAGAATGATCTTCCTTTCCACTATTAGCTTCTTATGAGAGAACCAGAAAGGGCCAATAATAGCAATAATTTATAACTGCGGTACTCAGGAGTGATACAAGAGTGATGGATGCATGTACTGCAAGCCTTAGACTTCATTAATTATATATAAATAAGCATACTGGGTAAAAAAACAACCCTGCTAAGTTTGTTAATAGACTTCTGAGATGCTAATCTTTGCTTCATCAGCTTAAATGCTTAAAACATAGTCTGGAAATACTGTTTGTATCATGCAGAATTGATCTGCTTTGGAGGGAGCACAAACCAGGGAGCATGAGAGAATAGTCATCCATTATCCACTCTGTTATGTACACAGGGTTCTGGGACATCTCTGGAGCAGCTTGGGCACAAAGGATGTCAAAGGCAGGGGAAGGGAATCACAGGTAAACATGTAAAAATTGTGTGTTGAGAAGGATGGCAGGAAAAAAAATGAGTGGAGTTTTAACAGCAGGCCTGGTCAAGAACAAAGTGTGCAGAAGGGTAGGTAAAAGGATTGAATTCTGTCCCATTCTAAATCTCTTCAAGGGACACCAGAGGTCTTTAACAGGGATTCACAGATAGGCATTTGGGCAACAGAGTTGCCTGGGCTGGGCAGAGCTGGTTTATTTGGGTGTTCCTCTCTCTTCTGTTAGGATGGGAGCACAGATTTCTTCAGCTAATTCAGCTCTGTTCCCAATGGCAATTGTCTGGGAAGTTCTCCTTCTTCAGGACTATATCCCCTCTCCACTCATGCTGTTTTGCTGGGAAAGAACCTGTTGATGGCAATTTGGCTGAGCTGCCCATATCTCTAGGAAAAGGGCAGCCATCAGCAGCTCTGTGAATGCTTCCTGCAGTCAGTACAGCTCCTGGCTGGGAAGTAGCTGAAGATTTAGGACCAACTGCAAGGTCTGTTCAGGATCTGTGCCAAGGAGCAGCTGGACAGGCTGCTGGCTGAAGCCTGTTACACCACCGTGGTTCATAACCGAGGTAATTGACTGTGTTTGATTTTACACAGGAGATTTGTGGGCATCAATACTTCCTCCACACCAGCTGCTCAGCATATCTGATGCTGTAACCTGAGCTCGCTGGCTTTCTCGTTGTCAGAAGGGCACCATCAAGGACATTTTCAAAGTGTATGCCAAGTTATTTGTGAAAACCTCTCAGAACATTGAAAATATTGCTTTTCCACAAGGCCAATTCTTATTTGATTCCTACAGTTACCCTCATCAGCATGACTCTCCCACAATAACTTTCTTTTTCATGTCTTCTCTTAATGTGCATTTACTGGAGGAAATTTTTCACTTGACACAAGACAGGTGCCGTTAAGAGCAAGCACAGGTTCAAATTTAGGTGAAGAGGAGGTCACACAGATGCAATGAAGATTTAATAGCAAGTTATTGCTGTCCTTCTCACACCATTGATTTTCCCCTTTTTCTTTCCACACTTTTTTACATTTAGTAGAGTCATCAGTAACAATCTGTAGTTGTTTTCCATTGTGTATTTCATTTCGTTGTTGTTCTGTTGGGTTTTTTTTGACACAAATGTTAAATTACCTACAAATAGGTTTTAGTTACAATTCATCAGCACAGTCCTGTCTTCCCTCCTTGCCCACAATTCCGGCTCAATATTTTGTTTCTGTATTATTCTGTGCCTGAGCTCAATATGCCCAGCTGTCAGGGTGATTTTGCTTTGATTCTGCCCCATGCCAATATTTAAGGAGGGTATTTTAATGATTTGGATACCAGACCTGGAGAGAACAGCCCTATGAGACAGTAATGGCAGGATTCCTGCCTGAATTCTCACCAGACATCAGGCAAGTTACTTCATTATCTTCAGAAGGTATTTAGTCACCTGAATCCTTTGAGATGAAGCTTAGGTCTGCAAGCCCTGAAGTCACATGTGTAATATCAGGATAAATGTGCTTACTAAAATTACAGGCTGGTTAGATAAGTTGGTCATGTACACACACATCTGGGGCAGCTGGAATAAATATCCCTCACCATTATCCACACTAGTGAGCTCATTTAGCTCTTGTTGGAGGCCAAGGCTGCAGGAAACTGCTTTAGGTGCTATGGAAGGAGCAAGGGGCAGTGAGGGTGCTGTGGTTGCTCTCACTACATTTTCTCTCTGTGGTTTGGTGACTCATGTTTCACACTTCCTCATTTTGCCATTTACCAACAATACAAAATGTCCTTTTCTAACACAGAAGCATTTAGGAGAACTGGGCTTGGGTAAACAGTATAAGAATGATTCTTGGTAGCTGTGAAGAGTTCTGGTTCACAGCTTTTCTGAGGAGGGCTTGTCTTGATGCAAACACCTCTTTTACACAAGAGCCAGCTGCTCATAGTTTGAGCAATACCCCTGATGTACTCAGTGCTTCTGCAGTCCAGAATTCATGATGGATGATGAGAATTTGCAATGTCTTATCCTCTTCATCTGAAGATTTCATGCTCAATAAATCACATGCATTTCTTTTTCCTTATTTTCATCTGTGAAGAAAACTTCCAGTGCATTTTCTGAGTTTGCCTTGGTTCATTCTGCTTTAGCTACACTTGTTTCCTGGTTTAGCTCATCCAAGGGAACCAGGTCCTGCATGGGTCTGGCAAGTAGTGTGTATGTTCCTGTGTGCTATGATGAGGTAGCAGGTGGAGAACTTGAAAAACAAGTTATTTGGAAATGCAATTAAGATGCCAAGGAGTAACTTGCAAGATTTTGCTGAACATATAGACCCAAACAGGCTATTGCTAAATAGGTGCTGTAGACTAACAAAGCTGTGTTAGGAAAAAGTAAATAGAGAAAGGAAAAACAAATAGAGAATGGTCATAATGAAATGAAGTAGATTTTCATGTAGGAAAGAAAGAAGGGGATCCTCTATCTTATATTGCACCTACTAGAGGTTTATGATTTTTTTTTATTATTTTTTGATTTTTTTGTTAATTTGGTTGGGTTTTTTTTTTTTCACTAAGTGTGAAATATAATATTTCAACTAATTAAATGCCTCAGGAGTTAAGCACACAGAGACTCATAGCTGCACCCCTCAAATTTCCTGTGGCATTAAAAACCTGACCAGCACAATAAAAATATATTATCCTTTGAGCACTTCCTCCTGAAGATACTATTGGATTGAAGAAATATGGTCCAAAGCTTCATCCTCATAGGTCTTCTGAGACATGGGGCTCTGAAACTGTTCTTTTTGAATAGCAAAAGATGCAGAGCCAGCCTATGCTTTCTCCAAAACAGATCAGCATCTGCAGATCAGTGTGTAAAACAGAACAGCAAAGAGCACGAGACCATTCGATCTTGCCAAGGTTTGTCTGGTCAGGCTTCCTGTAACGTGATACCAAATCCAGCAGCAGAGGAATACTGGAGAACCCAAGTGCAGAGCCTTCCTTTGCAGGCAATAATATGCCTTTATATCTTGTCAGTCCTACTTATTGTTGTTAAGAGAAGAGCTCTGTAGTTGTGTAGACATACTCAAGCAATCATTACAATGAAGAAGATTTTCAGTTTCTTCCCTTTTTTGCCCCCAGACTGAGCCCTCATTGAGGCAGAATCAGCACAAAGAGGTCTGAACTCATACATAAAAATATGCAGCATTGATGGCTTTTTTTTTCATCTCTGGCTAATGATAAAACTGCTATCTTCATCAAGGAGTAGAACCCTCATTTCTTAACAAATTTTGAAGACCATGAGTACATTTCTCATCATGCAGTTGCAGTACCTCACCTATAGATAATCCACAATCTAGTACAGAGGTCCAAAGAAAGCAGCTGAGAGAAAATAAAAGACAGCCAGCAAACATCACAATCGTGTGCATCCAGATCCTGAGGGAGATCCACTTTAAACCAGCCTTGAATCCAGTCATTGAATTCACTCCCCTTGGGGGATCCACTTTTTTTGTGGTGCCACCACAGAAATAATTGACTTCCTGGCTGTCTCAATACTAAGACTTCTCTGGACCGATACAAAATATTTTTGAGCATAATTTAATAAAGATTTTGGTATCTTTCTCTGTTTTTCTCTTATGTCTTCACTGGTCCCTTTCCATGGGATGCAGGACCTAAGGGTCAGTGCAGTATCTGCTCCACAAGGTATCTGCTCCTCAAACATTGTTTGCATTTCCACAGTGTAAAGTGAGAGACCATTCCAGCTCGGGGATGAAGAAAAACTGTAGAAAAAAGAAATACTGTAGAAAAAAAGCAGAACAGGTCTTGTTAATGGACTTGGACAATGCCATAACATTCTTCATTTTGAGGAGGCAGGAGAGGGAGTGGGATGGGATGAGGGAAGTAGTTAGGAAAGAAATAAAACTCAGTTTTCCTCCAATAAAACATACTTTCCAGGAAGCTCAAGGAATTCCACCTTTATTTCTTGCTACAATAATTAAAAAAAGAAAAAAAAAACAAACATGGAGACACAGCCAGCAGTTGCTGTCTGTGCAAATGGAACAGCTTCTCTTCCACACATAGTAAGGATTAAATCTTTATGCTCACTATCTCCAGCAGCAGGTAGCTGTCATGAACCCCTCACCCTGGTAGTGCTGGTGATCTCAAGTCTTGGAGAAAGACCAGGGCACCCCAGCAGACCCACACCATGCTCCAAGACAGGGCAGCACTACATGGCCAGTGCACAGCTGGTTTTCCTTTCAGCCTGCAGCCACCCTCCATACATATTCCCTCTTCTGCACGTGGGTCACCTAAGAGCCTTATGCCTGCCAGGGATTTTTGGAAATATTAATAATAATAGTGACAAAATATACTCCAACTACCCCTTTTAAGGTTCCATTTCTCACTGAAGTGCCAAACCACCAAATCTCAAACTTCTGAGAAAGCAAATCTTACTATTTGCTCTGAATTCAGCCAAGTTTAATCCTATTACACTCTGTTAACTCCTGCTACACTTACACTGCCTCATAAAGACTCTGCTGGAGACCAATACTGTCACTTACTCACTTCTTCCTTTTTTACAACCTCTCTGCTCTGTCACCCACCTGGCACCAATGACATAAAGCTTTCAATTTTTAACTCCTGCCTTGCGGCCTGATATTTTTCTTGGATGTGATTCTGATATCTGGTAATCTGTTCACTCTCTCTTAGCTTAGAGGATGTTTCACATCCCATGACAGGAGGTTACTCAGGGAGTAGCTCAGATCTCCTATCGATTCAGGCACTGCTTACTTTCCCCTTCTGTTTCCTCAGCAGGAAACAAACCTCGATAACGATGGACTTGTTCTGTTCAGAAGGTTAAGCAGAGGTGCTAAATACACTGCTGAAGTACTAGTAAATTCCTTGGATTTGGTTTGGAAAGTCATCCCAAAATTTTCTTAAAGGATCAGAATTTGAAGTTACTATGAATGATTGTAAGTACAAGATGAGTATAAATAGTTGTATGTGAATAATAGGAGCTTGCTGCCATCTGGGCAGCATTAGGAGCCTTAGCATCTTTTAAGCATTGGTAAACAAACATTACAAGGAATGGAAGCAGGAGAGAAATAAGACAAGAGCGAAACAAAAAGTGACATGACAGAAATGTCAGTCATCATCACAATGTCCTTAAACAACCACTCAACAGACAAGCAGGATGTTTTATCAGATATCTCAGATAAAGCATCAGCAGGATCTGAAAGGCTGGCTTATGTGCCTCTGCTGTTTAGTTTCAGTACATGTGTTTTTAGACTCAACTGTCATTCCTTGAAGCATCCATATTCTAAAAGTAAGCAATGAATACTGAGCAGGGTTTTACTGCAGCCCTTTCCACAACTGTGAATTAAAGGTTTGGATTTCTGTGCAAAACTTGTTGCTCAAGTGCCTAAATATAAAACCCTGGCTCAAGCACAAATCAAGTACACCAGAGCCATAAACCAGGCAAGAGTGTTACCAAAGCCCAGGGCTCAAAAATGAGTGAGCTCTTGCAGTGTAATGAGTTACTTACCGAGCATCAGTGGAGCCAGATGTTCTTGGCCTGTCTCATATTTGAGGAAAAATGTGTTCATTTAAATGTCAGCAGAAGAAGATTTAAGATAATACATTTTTGCTGAGTGTTTGTGAGACTCTAGAAGAATGCCTGTGGTGGAACCCCCAGCCTTGAGGAACACACAGTAACTCTCCAGCCAACAGTAACCTGATTATCTCCCCCAACCCTGAACTGAACCACAGCAGTGGCTTCAGATTAAAACTGAGCAAGAGGCATAGGGCTGCCAGAGAAGGTGTAAATTTAACGTCTTAAATTGCAAGTCTGGTCAAGTAAGGAACAGTGTTTTACTGTGGATTTCCTTTATGGGGTCACAGCATCAGCACTTCACTAAAGAAAAGCCTATTGTCTCTGAGGGAGAGTTGAGCATTTCCTAGTGCACAGTTGGTAAAAAATAGTCTGTGTCTGGCTCACACTGGGCTGGTCAGTATTTTTCTAACACACCAAGAAAGAGAATCAAGGTGTTTTCAAGTTCCCCAACTTGTCCAAACCAGCTGATGTACTCCTTGGTGGCCTGGCTCATATCCCCCATGAGGAGTGACTCTGCAACCCTGGCTCAGCAAGAAGTGAAGCAGAGTGGCTGCAATCCTATACAGTCCCTGTGTCTGCTTGTTCAAGGCCAGGGAGCCATTTGGATGCTTGAAGTATTCCCTGTGCTGTATTTAACTCATTGTGGGTTGGAACATGATATAACATGATAAGGAAAAAGAAAGCAATCATGATGTAAAAACAAATCACTCATGATGTAGGATTGCCAAGTTGGACTTGGACTACCTGGATCTAGTGGCCATCTAAATCTTGGGAAATAGGCCTGTGAAAGTTTTAATAGGGGTCTGCACTGTATTTCATACACATTTCCTTTTAAAAAAGCATTGACAGCAGATCCTTCACTCATCATACCAAAACCAAAACCAAGACATGTGTATGACTCTGCCAAGTGCAGAAAGCCCCTTTGTTTAGACAGCATCAGCCAGAAAATGCCTAAGAAACCAAGAAGATGAATAGAAACCATCTGAGAGCCAAAAAGCCCTTGGAAAAAAACTGATTAAACAAGCTGACAACCTACATAGACACCCCAAGTTCATCCATACTTTACCTTCAACTCCAAAATACCTTATTGAGTGAATTAAGCTTATTCTGAAGGCCAATATCTATGGATGGAATGTTGTGTGGGTCAGAGCAGAAGAGTGGCTCCTAGTACAAGATCTGGGTGGATATATGTGTGCGTGCGTGTGTGTGTGTATTCCTCATTCCCTGGATGGTGGAACTTATACAATCTACAAACTCTTTTTTTTTTTTTTTTTTTTTTTTTTTTTTTTTTTTTTTTTTTGATACACAACACTTTTAGGAGACATATAATTAGTGGTTAATCCAGCCCAAACTGTTATAGCCCAAAATTACTGTGACTGTCTCAGTTTGTGGCCACTGGATGTCACTACTGATCCATTTCAGAGGACCAGCAGATTTTTTTTTTTTTAATGCGTGCAAAACAAACACCCTCCTAATTTGGAGAAAATGAAACATTATTTTACATCTTATTATTGTTTATAAGAACGTGACAGACCATTTTCCTAAGTCAGCACAGCACGCCTGTTTCTTTGTCTCTAACTGTGAAGGAGCACAGGCACAGACTGTTTCCTTGCATTGCCAGACAATTTCTTCTGTTCAGGGATCCAGGGGAAAACTGCAGATTTGGAGTGATGGTGCCATGTCAAGGCTGCTTGGAGCAGAAGCAGCTCTCTTCAGCCTGGGCTCATGAGCTGGGGGATGCCAGGAGCCTGGCAGGGGAGGGTGCTGGGACCCTGCTCCACACTTTCCTGGAGCTGGTGCTAAATGCCAACTGAGCACCACCCTCATTCCCTGCCTCCTCTGTGGAAACAGGGCAGATCTATTTATTTTCTTGGAGATAAAAGACTGATCCCAAGTATTATAAATTTTAATAAACAGTAGCAACAAAGCACCTGCCAGATCACTAAAGATGAGGTCTCTATAGATCCACCCCAGTGTGTTGGACACTTGCATGGACATCAAGTGAGGGCTGGGTCTGCTTCTGAAGCCTTGCAGGTAGCAGAGATCAGAGGACAAAACTATTTTGTTCTGTGATATCTTTGCTCTGCTCTTCTGGCATCCCCACAGAGCAGAGGAGAGGCAATCTGAGAGGAGCAGATGAAATGGAACTCTGGGGAGGGAAGAGAGAAGATGACATCAAGATTTGGATGAGAAGAAAGAATCTTATGGCAATGAAAGGCAGGTTAAGGAGATTCTGAAACAATCACATCAAAGACATTACAAAACAAGGAATCAGCCTTGCTTCCCTGAGACCCCTGGGCAGATCATATACATTTACCCACTCAATGCAGTGCTCTGGAGGGCCTGGCACAACCACTGGAGTGCTCTTGTAAACATCCTGTGAGTCCACCCTGCACTGCCCAAGTCCCACCTCATGCCAAGGTTGCTCAGAACTTCCCAGGAAAAGGTCTTATTTGCCATTCAGTATATCCTCACAAAACTTTCATCATTCAAGCTGAAAACTCCTGTTAGATTTTTCTGTCTCAAGCTGAAAAACAAGGGAATTAAACTATTAATCTAAGAAAGAAAATTGAAAGAGAAATCATATACTCAGTAGAGACTTCTAGAGATTAATAATTGGACTCTTCCAAGATTTATCCCCTTTAGGCAGGCAAGGATCCCCAAGCCACTTAAAAACTGGGTGACAGCCTGGGAGGAGAAAGGAGAACAGGACTAGACAGTTAAAGGGATGGAGATTTTTTTTAGACAGGGGCAATTAACTTGGTATAGGCAACCCAAAATTACTGCCTTTGAGCTCCTCCTTACCACCTGGAAGTGTTTTGAATGCTTTTTTGGAGTACCTTCCCCTTGTGACTGTTTGTGATTGGGTGTTTTTTTGGGGTGATTCAGGTATTTACAAAAGCACAGATTTGGGAGCTGCAGGGCTCCTGAGCCCATCACAAGCTCTTGAGGAGCAGAGCATGGCCTTACAGCTTCATCATCCAAGCCACGAGCTTGGTCCAGGGTGAATTACATCAGCTTGCTAATCTCCTGCAGTGACATAACCAGATAAAGATAGTGGTGACCAACACCCACTTATCTCATGGAGCTGTGGCTCTAACGGGGCTGAGCCAGGGCTCTCTCCATCACCAGCCCACTGACCTCATTGGAAACCTGAGGAACTCCTCAGATTTCTGCTGGGAGGCTCATTTTGATTTAATCAGTCTGGCATTTTGCCAGCGTAAAAATTTCCTCTCTGAGATTTTCCAGCCTGTTTCAGTGAGAGCTAAAGGATAAGCCAAGGAAGACCTCCTGGACCTCAGGAGCTCCTCTTTTCCCTCCTGTTTCCTTATGTGCACATCCATATTAATGCTGTGGGGAAATAGCACCATGTGCAGAGTTGTATTCATGTCATGAAATGACATTATGAAATGAAAAAAATGCATGTAGCAGCACAGAGGGGGCACAGAGCAGGTACTTCACCTAACTGGCTGACTTTGTTCAGGAAAAGAAGGAGCAGGACCATGCCCATGGGATCACCCTTTTCATCTGCTAGTGGAAAAGCCGTTTTATTTAAATCAGGGTATCCAGTGAAGTATACTCACTCTACCAGTGTGACTGGGAATTTGGCTGGAGTGAGGAGGAAAAACAAAAAAAAAAAAAAAAAACCACAATCAGAAGAAACAAAATGGCTTTTTGGACAAATTTGCTCCATCCTTTCTGACTCTGGATTTCTTTATGTATGCTGGGAGAGCCAAGCAGGCAGCAAAGCTCAGCCATGGCATCTCAGTCCCAATATACTGCAATGCCTGTAGGACATTTAAAGCTTTTTAATACATAAGTAAACAAGGTGAATGGATGTTTGGAATCAAAGCTAGGGGCTTCTACATCATGCCAGGACATCTTTCAACTCCATTGCACTATCACTGGTTTCAGCACAATTACTTGCAGAGTAAGAATCTGCTCAGCCTGAGGGAGAGAATCTGATCCCTTCTTTTGAGCTGAAAATGTAAACTTTGAGACAAGGATCATTTCCATTTTGCAGAGGTTCAGTTTGGCTCTCTCTTCGACCATTCTGTAAAGCAGCATATTACAGGAAAGCTATTTATTAGTCCAAACCAGGATACTGGCTTGAATATCAACTTTAAATAATAATTTAGAATCATAGAATTATAGAATTTCTTCGGTTGGAAGTACCTTTAAGATCCCTGTGTCCAGCCAATTACCCAGCACTGCCAAAGCCACCACAAAACCCTGTCCCCAAGCACCACATCTACTGGACTTTGAAATATTTCCAAGGCTGGTGACTCCACCACTTCCCTGGGCAGCCTGTGCCAGTGTTTCCCCACCAGCTCATCGTTGAGCACATGGGAACAGCCTGCTCCTCAGCCTTGAAGGTTTCTTTCTTGAAGAATGCCCAGCCTTCCTGAACTCTTCAGTTCTTCTTCCAAGGAACTCCATGAATCTGTCTCCTAAAGAGGACAAAGTCTTCTCTCCAGGTGACCAACAGAGCAGATCTGTGGATCCTTCTCCTTACTTCTCTGAGAATCAAAATCTCTATCATCCCATGATCCCTGTGCCCCAGGCAGCTTCCAACCACATTCCCCACCAGTCCCTCTCTGGAAAGACTGGACAAACAGCAGGGTCAGTGGGTGCCTTTCCAGGCTGGCTCCCTCACCAGCTGTGTCAGGAAGTTCTCTCCTGCACACTGCTGCCGCCTTTTCATGGGAGAAGTCCTAATTCCTGCCTGACAATTTTCAGGTGCTTCCAGGTTTCTAACATATCAATAACCTTGTGTCTCTGCTGCTGCACAAATCTCCATCCCTTCTTTCACTGACAGAGCAGGCCAAAGGACCTCATCAGCACCCTGTCCCTCAGATTTTGGGGTGCTGGCCCAGGCTTCTCTCTAGCAAGCTTGGGTTTATCCCTTCCCCTTTCAAATCTAGTTTAAAGCTGTCTCAATGAGCCCTGCTGATTCCTGTGCAAGGATCCTTTCCTATTTTGACACAGGTGTACCCCATCTGTTGCCATCCAGCTCGGTGTCATGTAAACCAACCCATGATCAAAAACCCCAAAATTCTGCCGATGACATCAGGCTTGGAGCCAGCTATTGATCTGCTGGCTCTTCCTGTTTCTTCCCTCATCATTCTCTGCAACTGGAAAGATGGAGGAGAACGCTGCCTGTGCTCCTGATCCCTTAACTTGTTGTCCCAAGCCCCTGAAGCCTCTCTTGATTGCACTTGAAATTCTTGTCACAAATTTGTTACTTCCTACCTGAAAAATCAGTAATGGATAGAAATCCAACACTCATACCAGGGCAGAAAGCTTTCTCTTCACATCTTTAATCTGGACTCTAGGGAGGCAGCCCAATTCCCTAAGAAATGAGTCTGTTTGGCATACTAGGCCTTCTGAGCCCTTCAGGAGGGAGCCTCCTCTGACACTGACCCATTTTCATCGGCTTCATTTCACAGTCTCACTATACATTAGGCTAGAAAACTTGAATTTTCCCAGCAAGAAAGCAAAGAGGGAAGGAGCTGGCCAGAGCTTTATGAGACACATTGGCAGCATCCTTCCTTCCCCACTCCACTGCCTGGTAGATGACTCCCTGAATGCCTTAGCACCCACTGCACGCTTCTCCCTCCTTTCCTGGAAGTGTTGCTTTGTCCTGTGGAAACTCAAATACATATGATAATATGTAAGGAGTTCTTCCTAGCTCTTTTTATGAGCACTGTGAAAGATGTCAGAAGATTATCTGAGGCCTCCCTGCCAAATCCATTTCTTCAGGGGGACACATGGAGACTGGCAAGAAAGGGAAATCCTATGGCCAAAAGCTCTTGGAGAGAGCAGTTTCTCCTCCCACTTGCAGAGACCATGCTTAAATATTTGTGGTATCATAAATATGCTCTTTAGTGTGTGCACTAATAGATCTCTGGAACACAGATGGGTTTGGACTCTTGGGCTTGTGAAAAGCAAGGTAAGAATTGTCTAGTGTGTGTGTGTGAGGGGGTGTTGGGTGGGTGTATGCTGGGCTCAGGGTTATTCTGTTTGACCCCATCCTGGTACTAAAGCAACCTGCCACCATTACAGCTGTGGGATTTTGAAAATAACAGTTTTTTATCACTAACCTGGATGACTATAGCATAAACATTACATACAGGGAGGAAAAGTTACTACCATGGGGATAAAACGTGGAAAAACAGACCTCTAGTGCCTTATAGGTCATATATCCACTCATGCATGCATGAAATGAATATAAGAACATACAAAATCATTATATAAACATAGCTGATAATATTCTGCTTACTCTCCACACAGTGATTTTATGCTAAAAGGTGCCACTTACCTAACATGGTGCTAAAGCCTCGATCTGAAGTCTTAATTCCCTTCTTCAGCCATGTTAAAACCCCTCCTTTGGGAGCAGAATTTCCCTTTTCCCCCATGCTCTTGTTTTCTCATGCTGTTTGCTCATGGCTTCAGAGAAGTCTCTTCAGTCTCAGAAGCTGAGGTCCTTCCTAAGAAAAGCAGAGTTAAAGATGTGCTGAAGGCTTTACCTGTAGTGGTTTAGTGTAACAAGACAGCAATCCCTCAGGGGCAGAGGGGTTGAGGTTGATTTTAATGATTTCCTTCATGTCACAAGGAAAGTTTAAATAGATTTCTGTGCCCTGAACATGAGACCAGTAAGAAGTGATTTCTGTTTAAGTAGGTGTTAGGAGGTAGGAAAGAGTGTTGTAATAACAACCTGTCTCATAAGCCAAGGAAGTGAGATGTTGAATCTGTACCCAAACAAAGAGTGAACCTGAGTCACAAGAACATTTTGCATTTATAGGGCAGCTTTCACTGGAGAATTTCAGCCTGTTCCAGAGTGTTTTACCTACCTGGAGAGCCGGGATAAACACATGAACTTACACCAAGTGCAGCTTTCCTTGGTGATGTCATGGAGCCAAACAGTCAAGGAACACAGAGCCTGCGACTGTTTCAGTATGAGTAAGAGGACAGAATTTGGGTCCTTATACTTAACTTTCACATCTCTTTTCCCTTGTAAATTAAGCTTTCATTCAACTTTATAGATAGGTAACTGATGTACAGAGATCCCAGGGAGTTTGTCTAAAGTCACAAATTGAGGAAGGCAATGAAAAAGAACCCAAAAGTTTTGGCTTTGTGCTCTAACCCCAAGTAAAACCTAATTTGGCACTAGCAGCTGCTTGATCTTTAGGGCTTCTGCATGAACAGGGAGTAGTTTGGTTAATGAAATAATATCCCAGACACATATGAAGGGCAATTACTTGCTCTCATATAAACTCTCGTGTATTCATGTAGAAAAAATGTTCATGACTCAGTCATCTGGGATGGTTCAGGCTACTCACCCTCCAGCATGAGGCGTAGGCATTGCAGTGGTGAAGTTAAAAAGGAGGACACGTGACCCCAGTTACTCACAAGGAGAAGAATTATGATCTCAGATACAGTGGTATAAATCCAGCCATCACCCTCCCCCCCCCCCCCCCGAAGTAATTGGCATCATATTGTATTTTCTCTAACATACAGGAAATCAGAATGCAGTCTGTAATCCCACTTTGTCTGCAGAGCTTTGTTCAGGGAGAGGCTTTGCTCTCCTGCAATGGATGTTAAGTGATGGAGAAAAATAAGGCTGGAAAATGTACAAGAAAGAAAAATGTGCCAAGCCTCCCTTTAGCAAGAGCAACAAATTGCTACTTAGTTTTAACAGTGTACTTAATAATGATTTTACTTTTTTAATCAGGTTTTCTCCATTTTTAATAATCAATAAAAATGAACTGATATACAGAAAGACTGTCTAGTTGACCTGTATCTCAATTTCCTCTTTTTTGCTCTGGATATCACAAACACTGAGGAAGGAAGGTGTTGACTGTCAGGAAAGGTGAAGAAAATTATGAACTAACAAATTTACAGATGGAATTTGACAGCAAACACAGATGCAGCATTAGGGACATTGCAAGTTCAGAGAAAAGATTAATTAATCTAATGACCACAGTGAACTGTTCCTGTGGGACATGGGAAATTGTATGAAACTATTTCCATCAGTGCAGAACAAAGGACTCAGGACTTGAAGAGTGGGGACTGGAATCATCACAGCAGGAGATCACATAGAAAAATATTCTAAATAGACCCTCCATTTATCATTTCTGAGATTTTGGTAATTGTAATATTCTCAACTTTATGGTTTCAGTAATTTGGAATTGACAGATGAGAACTTTATCCCTTGGGACTACAGAAAACCTGGCAAGAAATGAATAGGGAAAAGATTCAGTTTGAAACATTATAGGCACCTAGCAAGTTTCCAACACATCAGGCAACCCAGAGGTTTTACAAATACGTGTGCTTTTAACATTTTTTAAGACCACAAAAGCAGTCCAAACATATGTAAAATTATTTTATTGGCAAATTGTCCCAGCAGGGTACAGGAGTTATTCCTTAAAAACTCTGGATGTGCAGGAGGACAGATGGGGTGCCACCACAAAGCATCCTGCCTGCCCCTGCTGCTGACACGGGGAGGAGCAAACATGCAGCTCCAGTGCATGTTACAGCACTTTATGGGCACTTTTTGAAATTTCTGGCTGGCCACCCAGTTCAGATCCCTTCCTGAAAAGTCTTGGCACACACATCTTGTTGATACAATTTCTAAGTATGCAGAGGACATGCTTGTGCTCCAGTAAAGCTGCAGATCTTGTGGACTTAGGAAAGTTGATACCTGTATTACATGCATGAATGCAAAGCATGTATATTTACACATGCATAGAAGGCAGATGTATTTTACATATGTGGCAGCATGTGTGTAATGGAGTGTAACACAAGGTCCAGGGGTATCATTAGGAGACACTTGAGTGAAGGTGGTGGGGAAACTGTTTGCACTGGCACAGCTGAAATACTGGAGCCTTCTGCCTCTTTGCAGAGAGAGGCATTGTAACAACTTGAAATGTTTTTGTGGCAGATCCAAGAATAGTAAAGCCTTTCCCAGCATCAAGTACAGTCAGAGTGATGGTTTGCAGTCCTTTGCTGTGTGTAATTAACAACTCTCCATATCTGCATTAGTCAAAACTCCTGCTGTGGAACTTCCACGTCTCTGGTAACCCTGGCAGAGAAGTGGCCCCAAATAGCACCCAGCCCAGTGCAGCTGAGTGGGGCAGCTGCTCTGTGATGCTTCATAATCACAGCTGGTCCTGGTCTGGGTTGGGCACCCTGAATGTGCAAAAGCATAGAGCAAAAAATGAACTCCTTTAATTACATATCCTTTATTACTAAAGTAATGAGTGTTTTTGGAGCAGTTTTATACAATTTCAGTTCAGGAGTGATTTTTTTACTGAAATAGTACCTCAGCTCATCCCTGCACATCTGCAGTGTGTCCAGTGTGATCAGCAGAGAAGGTGCTGTACACCAGAACAGCAAAATCCACCTACCACAGTAAGCTCATCTTCCCTTTGAAGAGGCAGTTCTGTTTTTCTCGTGGAGAAACACTTACAAAAGCTGCCCCTCAAAGTTCTGCTTTTCCTCTGGCCTGGGACCCTGATGGGAACTGATCACTGTCCTTTGGCTAACCAGCAGCATCCAGGTCTCTGATCCAGGGAGAAGAAGCTGGACACATGGCACATTTGTGAGAGGAAGGAGAATGTGAGGGGGAAACATCTAAAGGACCCTGAGAAATTAAAAGGTATCCTGTCAACACTAAGAGTCTGCTGAGAGCTGTGTTTTGGCAGCTGGGAAAAGGTCACACAATGAAGGACCAGTCTTCACAAACACAAGAGGTTCTGGTCCTTGAGAAGCTTTAAAGAAAAGGATTCTAGCCAGTGTTGCATGAGAAGAGAGTATTGTCTCCAGAGGAAACACACCTCCCTTTCTTTTGTTTTTGTTCCATCATAGACACAGTCCCTTACAGGCTCTGATGGGAGCACAGGGCTATTTCCCAGCAGCACCATCCCAGACCCCAGCCAGGACCAAGTCTGCAAGGCTCTAGGAAATCTAAATCTCTAAAATTGCATAAAGATTGCTCTGCAGCCCTATTTTCAAAAGTGTTGATACTCATCTAGCTCCTCTCATCTGAAAGCTAGCTAAAACACTTCAGTGAGGATTGTAGGGCTGTAGCAGAGCACTTTGAACTGCATTTTCCTCATTCTTGGTGAATAGAGAAATCTTTAATGGGGTATTTATTTAGTGTGCCAGAGCCAACAGGTGTAGATAATTTGGAACTGCCAAGGACAAATCACCACGTGTAATGTTAAGACAGTTACTCCAGGGAGGAGAGAGGGAGGGGGGAAGTGCTGTATATTAACATAACTATCTCCTCACACATCCTCTCTCTTCTTTGCATAATATCCTAGTCCTGTGGGCCCCTGCCAGCAAAATAAAACAATGATCCCAGCCCTGTGGGCCTGTCATTACTGATTTATAAAATACTTACAGCTAGTTGTGTTAAATGTGTCCTTCCATTGCAAGGAGGAATTACTGGGCATATAGTGGTGTAAGACTGCACAGTTATTATCATGCTTTAGGAGTTACATATAAAGGTATCTTCAAAATGCCTTTTTTTAGGCATTTTGACCACTCTACGGAAACCCATCTGGAAATGAACGTAGCTGGCCTAATGTATGTAATGAATCTAATGTACTGTTCTTCCACATTAAGGATAAATCTAATAGGATGATTGAGTGGGGCCAAACTTCTGCAGGAAATTCCTTTATAATACATGATTGAATTATTGTTTTTCTATTAGGACAGCCAAAACATTCAGAGTTCTTGACAATGCAGGATGTGTGCCGTAACTTTTTTGCCACTAAGCTAGGCATACTGTATCTGGACGTATGCCCAGCTTTTTTGAGTATTTCCAGTTGAGTGATTTATTTATTTTCCAAAGAAAGGCTACATAAGTTATACAGAACTCAGTAGACTTCTTTTCGGGTCAGACGACAGAACTTGGTGCCTGGCTGCCAAATGGACGAAATCTCAGGAATCCAGAGGTGTTTCCAGCAAAGCTGTGATTTTCCTAATGGATACCTAAAAGTTGTGCTTGTGGAACTACTAAAACTTTTCTCAATAGAAATTGTGCTCCTAACTCCCTTTGCAAATCTCTACTTCAAGTGTGCATTCAAGCCCCTAATTATGCTGATTTTCAAAAATGTCGGCCTTCCAGCTGCAGCCCTGTAATCTAAGAGAAACTGAATGTAGCACATGTGAAAATTTGGTTATTTATTTATAAGCTAAATGCAACTCTACAAGCCTGATTTCAAATGCCTTTTAAAACCTAGGAACAGATTCCATGATCTTAAAGGTCTTTTCCAACATAAATAATTCTATGATTCTATAATTTGAGTGTGGATTGTTTGGTCTTTATTTGTTTCTGGAAAGGCATTGTGTATTTGAGATACCCACTTGCACTCCCGGGGTAACAACCATAAAATGTGTGTCCTTATTAGTGCACATTATGAGAATATGCTGTGACTCTAGGACATCCTGAAACCCCAAACATAAGTGTATGGCTATATACAAAAGAAGAAAGGGAGAAGAACTCTATATTTTTTTCAAACTACAGCTTGGGAAAAGGTGGTGTTTATTAATGTAGCCTCCTAACCTTGTCTAAAAGATCTCATTGCTCATTTCCTGTAGCAACAGAGCTTCTTCCTTTCAGTCTTCTTAATAGGGGAGAGCAATTATTTTTCTTCTGTGAATAAAATACTTGACACCATCCCCCACCCCTTCCCAAATAGTCTCAGGTCAAATCAGTCATATAGTTGCAGCTGGAAACTATTTTTGGCCTAGGTTTACAGCTCTGTAGAGGATATCCAGATACTCTACCAAATATTTAAGGCACTCAGCCAGGGTGTGGGAGATGGCAGGTTCAAATCTCTCTGGAAAAGTGGATTTGAATCCACCCCCCAGGAGGCAGCTATCATTAGCATCTTGCTGTGTAGGAATGATGAGTGAATGATTCAAGCAGCCCGAGGTTTGACCAGCTACTTGTCTCACTTGAGGCTTTCCTCAGTTCTTGGGCTGCAGGGAAGGTGGGATGGGGAACAAAACCAAGCAGGGGCCTCCGTTTTACCTCTCAGGCTAAACCAAAACACTTTTACATTCAACCATCATCTGTCTCAGTCATGCAGAGGTGAGGCTGGGCTCGCTTTCACCCCTACCCATCTTCCAGAGAAACCAGTGTTTCATTGCTGTGTTTGATTTCTTTTTAATCCTCCTTAAACTGAAACTCAGAGATTATCTGCCACTGAGCCAGGATCCTTGCTCATCCTGGCAGAGATCAGGTTCTGACCTCTGGGATACCAAATAAAAGCAAGGAGGGGAGTAATATTTGTTGGCCTTGTTAATAACAGAGAGTGAAAGACGCCCAAGTGGGTAAAACTGGAGTGGCCCAGTACCTGCTCTGTGCACAGAAAATGCTGGACCTCTCCTGGTGATATTTCTCTACACAGCCTTGCTCCTCAAGTGTATCTGGAGTTAAACAGCTCTCCAGGTTAACCCATACTTCTTGTGCAGGATTCCTAAGCTAGCCGAGTGTTTATCATCCTTGAGGAATCTCGCCTGTGGAGGTTTGATTAATTTTTTACATACACATATAAACAGATTCAAGATGTTCTTGCTCAGCCAGAGGATAAAGGTTTCTCCTATCCTATCTCAGCTCTCCATCAGAAAAACAGTCAGTCCCAGTGTGCCAAGATTCTCCCAAAGGCATTATTGCCGTCATCTGCGCTTACGAACACAGGCTTGCAGGCCTCCTGAAAAACAAGGACACTGTCCTTTCCCAGCATGAGCTCTGAATTCTGGATAGTCCCAGTTTGGAACTGCCTCTTTCATGCCCTAGAGCCAGGAGAGCTCTCAGAGAAGACCTGGAGATGCCATCCACACAGCAGAAGTAACGACGGTCAGCTTTGAACGGTGGCCCAGCCTCTCCAAAGCAGAAGTAGAAAACCTGTGATTCCAGTTTGGACAAGTGCAGAGCATGACCTAAACCTTCTTAGTTCACTCAAGAGTCTTCCCTTTCCCTCCTAAGTTGCCAAATCACCCTGCCAGATATTGCTCAAGCGCTGATGTTAGTTTGCACTGCATGTGCCACGTGTGAGTGGATGTTAAAGACAGTCATCGTTAGAGAATCTGCATTTGCTATAAAAACTCACTGCAAAATCACTGAAACCTCATCAGAGGATTAAGCCACATGCATCCACAGAGAGCTCCCTAGGATGCTCCAGACCCACTTGTCCTTTCCTCCAAGGCAGAGGGAAGACTGTGTGTCCAGTACAAATCCAATCAAACTCTAAGCAGTCTCTAAGTGATTTCACTGATCTTAAATGAAGAAAAGATTATTTGGTTTAGGATTCCAAAAAAGTGAAAAATTTCCACCATTCCACCCTTTCTTGCCAAACCCCAAATATTTAAATTGAATGCAACTGGACCTTAAAAACCCCACCAAAACTGAGTATTTTGATTAGCTGGGATCTCAGCCTTCTTACTGAGAAATAAGGTTACAGGAAGTGGAAAAGAAAGTACATTTTAGAAAATCCTTGACCCAAGCACTATAGCCTTGTCCTTGTGTCAGTGTCCTAACATGGTGAAAGGCTCTTCTGACCAATTCTGTTTAATTCTTTCTGGGAGATGCCTGCCTATTCAGTCTAGTATAATCTGCCTATATTGTCTCATTTGCAGTCTAATCATCAGCACAACTGTACTCCTGCCTGGCAGCATGAACATCCAGGTTCAGGATCTCTGCTTTCTTCACCCCTTAAATTTTGCCTTCTAATTTGCATGCATGCACATCCACATTTCAGATATACCCCATGATATCAGGTTTTGAATTGCCCCACCATTTGCTATCTCAGACAATTGTGCAAACTAGAATTCTTAGTTCTGGAAGACCAGAGCTTCTCCAAGCTCTCCTCTGCACCACTTCCTACTGACATGTTTTCATGTTAACAAAATAAAATGCCAGGGATCCCCTGTAGCATGTTTCCAGCTTTCCAGAGCAGTGTGGGGAAGGAATTTGTTCACTGATTGCCACAGCTACACAATGTCATAAAATGTCATTATTAATATATTTGCTTTATTAGGCAGAATAATATGAATTATTCCCTCATAAATTTTTACAGTAACTCCTCCCTACACAGGGCTCTGGTTGACAAGAATTGTAGGTCTAATTATTGGAACATGTGCTTTAATGTGTTTTAATGTCATGTTTTCCTTTAATTGTATTATATTGTAAGCCTGCTCTAGAAATAACACTATTAAAGTTCCCTTTCAAAACAAAGATCAATCAAAGAGACAAGCAATTATTTCATTATCCTTAAGAAGCTCATAACATAATGAAAGGAATGTTAAAAATAAACTAAATGGGTGTACTTGATTGAAAGAATAGATCAGTCCTAGTGACTTTTCTCAGAGAGTAAAAAATTATCCAGGATTACATTTTCACAGCTTTGAGTACATTATGGATTCACTGTTCCTAATAATTAAGTAAGGAAGGCTTTTTTCGATAATAAACTGAGAATGAAATTAGCAACAGATGTATCTGAGGAGAAGCAAACACTCAGGATGAAAAGCCAAAACTGCAGTTCTGAGGGCAGGTGGGATCAGGTGGTGCCTGGGTTCACTGAGTCCTCCCCTGCCTGGCTTGGAGGAGACTCTCCATGTGACTCCACACCATCCCTGCTGGGGAGCCCTGGAACCCCCTTGAAGGGAATTTTGCCAAGCTTTATGGGCCTTCTTTGATTTTTTTTTCAACGTTTTGTAATGTTGGAGCCTTTCAGAAGCTCAGATACTGAAAGTAGCAGAGTAGAGGGACATCAGAGAAAAACTTTTTGTAACAGAAAAGCTTTCCCAAGAAACTGTAAGAAAAAAACCTGGGCAGGTAGGATATGGGTTAAGGGAGGAGCTTGTCTCTCTCTCAGTCCTCTATCCAAATCTGACTTCTCTGGCATTTAGTCTAAAACAAACAGCACCTGGAAACCACGAGGCAGCCTGGCTGCAGAAGGTGAAGGCAGCTTTGGGACATTTGTCATGTGTCCCTGTGGCCAGATGGACTCTGCAGCACAGAAGACAAACCTCAGAAGAACCAGAAAGAGCAAATTTCTCCTTTCACAGGCACAGCAAAGTGCCTTGCTTCCTGTTGCTTTCCTTAGCAGAGGGGGAAACCCAGATGGAGGATGAGGGGTCTCAATTCAGCACCTGGGCAGGCCAGGTGAGCATCACTGGCCTCCCCTGTGCCCCTGCCCCAGCAGCCATCAGAACTGGTTTCTGTGGGGTCACTCTGAGCCAGCTGTGCTGGGAGCAGCTCTTTGGACATTTGCTCTACCTACACAGCCATTTTTACCAACATAACTCTCCCAGGGGGATGTGTTTTTACTCCTCACAGCGGAACTGGGCTGGCAGTGCCTTCCTGCTGTTGGTTGGACCTGAGCTTGAAGCTGGAAGTAGTCCAGTCAATGCTGCTTACACTGAAAAGTGTTACATACATCCCTGCTCAGAATTCTTTTATCTCCCAATGTTCCCATTTTCCTGAGTGAGGAGAGGAGTGAGAGCAGCTGCAGGTGGCCATGGCACGCGGTGTGGGGGGCAGGTGACATGCCAGCTTCCAGGGCCTTGTTTTTCACACTGACAGCAACAATAAGGGTTTCAACATGACTAAACTGGGTCCTGACTTCCAGAAAGAAAATCCTTCTTGGCATCACTGCATCTCAGCATAGCACCATCGTTGTTTAACCAGTTTCTCAATCTATATAACCAGTTCATCCTGCCTGAGGTGAATGCACCAGTATTTATTAGAGTAGACTTTCGTGACTTGTGTTTGCTGAAGAAAAGTCTCTGCCTAACACTTTTCATCTTTTTTTTTTTTTTGCTGTTTCTTTCTCTGTGGAGGGGGGCTTGCTGTGGCAATTTCTTTCACATGTTAAGACTGCTATTTTTTCTAACACAAAACACTATACATTTCAAAAGCTTAGTAGGAAAGAGATATTTCTAAGTCATGTTTCTTGCCAGAGGAGTAGTGAACACTAAATGTTGGCTGTAGACAGTGGTAGACTTGGGATTTGGTAGTTAACCAGTAAAAATATTAAAACAGGCAAAGTCTGTCATCATGTAAGAGACAGCTTTCAACTTTACTAAATGTCTTTCTACTTACAAAGTTAATGGAAACCAGTCACAATGATAAAATCTGTGATTGTCTTAAATAGAAAGAATTCTTGGTTCGTTGTGGTAGAAAAAAGACTGGAATTTAAATTCTTGGGCTTTCCCTCCTCATTTTTAATTCCTTTCATTTGATTAAAAGAAAGTTTTTTTAAATGAACAGTCCAATGCAGGAAGAAAAGAGAAATATACATCTTAGCAAGATAAAACCCCAACCCTTTAAAAAATACCCAAACCGTGCAATTATGAGAAATCCAACAGCCCCAAAACATGTGGACCCAGAGCAGATAGAAGGTAAACAAAACCTTGGGCAAAAATGGGCAAATGCAGGAATGTTACTGGAGAAGGCTTGATAAAAACATGACAGGAGAAACCACCATGCAAACCACTTGCAGCTCAGGAAAAAGAGCAGCAACAAGGCAGAGATGGGAGCCGCAGATAACAGCTTGTGGAAAAATTCTCAGAGAAACCAGGGAGAAATATAAGGGCAAAGAGAAATCAAAGGGATTCAGATGTGCTGAAATGCCAACAGAGTAGAGAAGATCACAAGGGAAAGCAATTGTGAGAACATGGAGCTGAGAAGCTGTGATAGCTCTGGGGAACCTCCCCAGTCACTGAACATTATGAAAGCAGGAGAAACGCCCCAGATCTTCTGGCTCACCTTGAACATCTCTGCCCGAAGAAAGAGGTTGTACTGTCACATAGTGCTGCTGTTACAGCCTTGCTACAGCTCAGGTCTGGAGGAAACCCTCAGCTCTTGCTCTCACTTTGTGAGAGAAGTTGTTTTTCCAGCTCTTTTAGCCTGGTGCAACACAATCCAGGCTCAGTCCCCTGCTCGGGCTCTGAGACAACAGCAATGGCCCAAATAACAAATGGCAGAGTAAAGTCTGAGTCTCACAGCATCAAAACTGAATGGACTGACTCTTGTTAGCCTAGGAAAGATAATATTGGCCCCTGCAGGAAGCCAAAATTCAAAGTCAGCTGGTGTTTTGGTGCAGATTTTTTATCTGCCTCCGGAATAGTCTTTTAGAGTGATGAAAGGGGAAGTAATATTTTCTAGCCTATGAAAACTTCTATTGTAAAAATGGTCTAATCTGGTCTGTGCTAGAATGAAGCCATGACTGCCTGGTGTTTTACACTAACAAACAGAGAAAGGCTCTCATCACAGCACACACTAGCCCAGTGACCTTGACACCTGCATGCTCAGACCTACTGGTGAGATCAGCTCTCCCATATCTCAAGTGGGTCACCACAAGGTTCTTCTGTCTCAATTTGATGTACTGGAGGCTTTTTGTAGTGGGACTTGAAGGATCCGGAGTCTAACCCAAGAAAATGACAAAACAGGCTGGAATTAATCCCTGAGAGCTTTGCCAGTGTGGTTTAAGAACAAGGTAACCAACAGGTTACCAGCTAGAGGCATTTTTTCATTCATGGAGAAATAGAGTCTGCAGTGAGTGAGACTGTGAGAAACTCAGGGGAGGATTCATGCCACCCTGAAGCAGGTACCTACAACAGGTGAGTCAGGGTGCATGGTTGCTTCTCTCTTGCTCCATGGACCAGAACAGCAACCTCAGGATTTGTTCAGCTTTAAACATCCAGAATTCCTGTGGCTCATGTTCAATTAGAAGAATCCACCCAGAGGACTTTGATATGTTTGGGTCAGGTCCTACAAGGGCATGTGCATTTGGAAATAAAATTTGCTGGGGAAAAAAAAAATCAGTTAAGCCCTTTTATTTAGAGGAATGTCTATATTGCTGCTTCTCCAAATTAAAAACTTTTTCTTTCAGTCAGGGTAGGGGAACCACATTGGTTCAAACAGTACCTGGGGAAAGTTTCTCAGTCCAGGCTAGAATTGTTATCAAAATTAAGAAAACACCCCAACCACAAGAACTGAAAGGTACTGCAGTGATGATTGTTCCCGTTGGAAGAATCTGAGCTCCATTTGGGAGGCCAAAAGAACACCTGAAAGCCAAAGACACAAACCTGTCAAAATGGCATTCACCAAACCTGTGACTCCTCTTGGTCTCTCCTCCTCCTGATGCTCTCCTGCATTGAACTGAGCTGTATCTTAGCAATGTTGATGTAACAGTGTTAAAATGTGTTGGTTACCTGTGAAAAAGTTTAATTCAACCTTAAAAACTGCCTCAGCAAGTGGTCAAGTGTAGCTGGTCAAGTGTAGCTGGCACACATTTATGCTGCAAAAGAGCCCTCAGATGATTCCTCTTAAATGTTTAAACTTAGTAATTCCAGGCAATTTTGAGAAATATTGATAGTTTTACTGGTTTTTAGTAGTAATGGACAGTACATAATTACTAAAAATGTAATATTTTTACACCTGTGTTCTTTTATGGTAGTGTTACTCCCGTGCAAAATTAAATGTCAGCAAGAGAAGAGTTATTCCAAAATGCAATTTAAAATAATGTATTATTACACTAAGGAGGCAATATGGTGATTTAATATGGTCACACCTGAGTAACTAAAGAGTTTGTTTTTACAGGGAAGCACTAAGTTTACTAAAGGGAGGGAAAAGTATTTTATTACAAATAGATTATCTTGGTGCTTTCACTCCATTTGGTGCAAAACTTCATGTGAAGCTGGGATTTGACAGAAGTGTAGCTGGGGAATTTTTTTTTTTTTTTAAAGCAAAGGAAAAAAGTTATCAAAGCAAGGTCAATAAACACAAAGTACTGTGAAGAGAGCAGCCAAGGACCTTCCTCCACAACTGTGGATCCATGCTCTGCACCAAAACCCCACAGGTCCCACAGGAGTTACTGCAGCAGCAGGACCAGGGGCACCCCACCCCTCTTTGGGGTGAGATGGGCAGCTCTTCAGGGCTGGAGCATCTCCACCACTGCCAGGAGTCACTGCACTGCTGGCTAAAAGCCACTCTCCACCCACTGGAATTTATAGGGCTGGAGAAATTATGATAGCTCATTTTTAAAATTCTGTTCAACCCAGGAACACCAGGTGCTGGATGAATGCAAAAAATTGTTATATTTTTTTTTTTAATCTAGAAATTAGAAGGAACCTAATTTACTGACACTGTAAATTCAAAAAAATCTGTGTCATGAATATGTGATTAACTGGAGTTAATTGCAATGCTGAAGTTCTTATTCTGGCTGGGAAAAGTTCTGTTTCACTTTTGGGTCTTTTTAAGGCAAGTTTGTCCACAGTTGTGTCCACTGTGTTCTCTTTATGAGGAGAGAGGTGTGAGAGGCTGCACAACTGAACCACAGATTAGAATGTGTCATTTATGTCATCCTTCATTTTCTCCTTGTTATTCCTACTTCAACAGCATGAAATCTATGCAGGAGATTTTGGGGAACCTCAGCTTAATAACAGCAGAAAAATTCTGGGTGTCTTTCAGGGTAAAAGAACAGTGTGCATCTTCATTCTACAGAAAATTGTTCTGCTTTCTCCTGAAATGGCCTCTGTAATTTTTTTATAACTTCCTTATTTTCCATCAATGCAGTTTCCCTTTGCTGATTTCTTGCATCAGACTATTCACTAGATAGGAGGATGCAAAAGAGAATTAAAAAATAAAGAAAAAATAAGGATCTGTTCCCAAAGACAGTGAAAACAATGGGAGTCAAAGAAACTGGCATTGACAAAAGATTTTATTTCCCTCAGGAGACTAAGAATGATCCTAGGCAAAATTTTATAAAACAAAGATTCCAGTAATAAGTCCAACACAGCAGAACATAAACTGGCATCACATTTAGGTTCTTCTTTCCTTGCTAACAGTGGCACACACCTCACATTATGCTTGATGAATGTGGTAAAATTGTCATTATTGTAATAACTACATACAGCATGGTCTTTAATCTTGCTATGGGATTTTAGGCTGACTATTGTACATATTGCTTCTGACTGCTGAAAGCTGAGGGGAACCCTTAAAAAAAGATAAAATCTCCCTTTTTTCAGCTTTGGAAATTACAAACAGAAGAGCCTGTGATGTAGAGACACACACAGAGGGAAATTATCTGAGAGAGGCTTTAATAAGCTAAAGAAGTTCATCCTAATGTAGATTCATGTCTTCATTAATTTAGAGGATGATTTTCAGAAGAGTGAGCTTCTCTTCCTCTGGAGTAGGCAAAATGCAGCTAAACTCACCCCCTGCTGATTGCTGTGGGTAAAATCATCTATAAATCACTTATTCCAAAAGCAAAAATCCTCTTATTTGGAAAAAGACTTCCTTGAATAAGCCAAGCGTAGGCAATGGTGTAGGGATGATGGTGGATCAGCTGAAGATTTTCCTGCAGCACAGCCCAGCCCCGCATCTCTTCCCTCTCTGCACACGATGGCTCTGCCTCCCCTGGCTTTGGGAAGGAGCACGGGCTGGCTGTGCTCCAAGGAACTTACAGCTGGAGCTCAGACACAGCACATCCAATTAGAGACTGGAGAGGGGCTGGGAACACAAACCCTGTGAGGAACCACTGAGGGAGCTGGGGATGCTCAGCCTGGAGAAAAGGAGACTCAGGGGTGACCTCAGCACTCTCTGCAGCTCCCTGAAAGGTGGCTGTGCTCAGCTGGGGTTGGGCTCTTTCTCCAGGCAGCACTGACAGAACCAGAGGACACAGTCTCCAGCTGCATCTTGGGAAATACAGGTTGGATATCAGGAAGAAGATTTTTACAGAAAGGGTGATAAAGTTCTGGAATGGCTGCCCGGGGAGGTGGTGGAGTCACCATCCCTGGATGTGTTTAAAACAAGCCTGGATGTGGCACTGGGTGCCAGGGTTGAGTTGACTCGATGATGTTGAAGGTCTCTTCCAACCAAGTGATTCTGTGAAATCTCATGAGCTGTCCCATGGGGTCATAGAAAAGAAAAAGCAGCACCCAGGAAGCAGGCATGTCTCAGGTGCCAAAGCACTGCTCCTGAGGAGCGACTGAATGGCAAGAACAGCCCTGTTTCCATCCCAGCTGCTCCTGTGGCATGCAGAACAACACAGACAGGGAGGGAACAAGAGCTCCAGTCCAATCCATCGCCCCAGCATCCCGTGTGCAGTGCAGGATGTGCTGGAGCTCTGGAGGGAGAGTCAAAGCTGTACAAGACTAGTTTTTAAAAAAACCCAAAACATATTCTAGTATGGCAGTATCTGGCTAAGGGAAATTTAATGCAAAATAACAGTTGGCTTGGATGTTTTTATCTTATCTGGAACCATTCAAATTTGGGAAATGGCTGCCTCTGCACTGCAATAGCTTTAGGGTAGCTGTTGGGTTTGTTGAGAGGTCAGGAGGGTTTTGTTTGCAGGTGCTGTGCCATAGGTCTGAATGGAATTCTCTGAATTGGGTACTTCGTTCTCCTTATTGCACTTTGAGCATAGAAAGTACACTAAACCACATGAATTCACCTAAATAAACATGTCCTGTATCTCAATGGTAATCTAAGAGTGGTACAAACTCTGTTGTTAACAGCAGCCTAACTCTGATACACTGGCTTTTGGGAAGCTGGATTTCAGAAGTTGATTTTCAACTTCCCAAGTACCAAATAATTGCTCTTGCAATTAAACTCCTTCCTTCCTTCCTTCCTTCCTTCCTTCCTTCCTTCCTTCCTTCCTTCCTTCCTTCCTTCCTTCCTTCCTTCCTTCCTTCCTTCCTTCCTTCCTTCCTTCCTTCCTTCCTTCCTTCCTTCCTTCCTTCCTTCCTTCCTTCCTTCCTTCCTTCCTTCCTTCCTTCCTTCCTTCCTTCCTTCCTTCCTTCCTTCCTTCCTTCCTTCCTTCCTTCCTTCCTTCCTTCCTTCCTTCCTTCCTTCCTTCCTTCCTTCCTTCCTTCCTTCCTTCCTTCCTTCCTTCCTTCCTTCCTTCCTTCCTTCCCTCCTTCCTTCCTTCCTTCCTTCCTTCCTTCCTTCCTTCCTTCCTTCCTTCCTTCCTTCCTTCCTTCCTTCCTTCCTTCCTTCCTTCCTTCCTTCCTTCCTTCCTTCCTTCCTTCCTTCCTTCCTTCCTTCCTTCCTTCCTTCCTTCCTTCCTTCCTTCCTTCCTCCTTCTCCTTCCTTCCTTCCTTCCTTCCTTCCTTCCTTCCTTCCTTCCTTCCTTCCTTCCTTCCTTCCTTCCTTCCTTCCTCCTTCCTTCCTTCCTTCCTTCCTTCCTTCCTTCCTTCCTTCCTTTCCTTCCTTCCTTCCTTCCTTCCTTCCTTCCTTCCTTCCTTCCTTCCTTCCTTCCTTCCTTCCTTCCTTCCCTTCCTTCCTTCCTTCCTTCCTTCCTTCCTTCCTTCCTTCCTTCCTTCCTTCCTTCCTTCCTTCCTTCCTTCCTTCCTTCCTTCCTTCCTTCCTTCCTTCCTTCCTTCCTTCCTTCCTTCCTTCCTTCCTTCCTTCCTTCCTTCCTTCCTTCCTTCCTTCCTTCCTTCCTTCCTTCCTTCTCCCAAGGCTTTTTAAAAATATCCCCTGATTAAAAGGTGTCACATTTCAGTATTGATTATCCATGCAGCTTGTAACTGATATTTTTATTATTTTGTTTCATGGTTTTAACAGGATGCTGGACATCTACATTTGGAGGGTCACTAAAACCTACAATCTTCTATTTGATTGCCAGGATCTTTTTTTCTGATTTCATATTCACTGAAAATGATCAAAAATAATTTAGCTGCAGTACTTGCCTACAGTAAGATAAAGATATTTTTGTGTGCAATGCATGATGGTCTTTGCAACATGACAGGCAAATATCGTTGCTGGGATCTGATATGGGAATCTGCATGAAATGATTTATGCTTTGCTCTCATTTGATCAGGTTAAAGACTTTTTATCATTTAGTGGCTCATTTGTGCCTGGAATCCCTGTATCTGTTGCAGCAAAGATGGTGCTGTGGATTAACTGGTGAATTAGTATCAGGCTTCAGTAGTGAAAAATGAGACTTTCTTTATCCCCTCACAGTCTTTAAATGGTGTTGCTGGTCCAAATTCATTAATGGTTTTGCTACCATCCTCCAGCAACGTGGGAAAAGAAAAGACAAAGACTATTCATGTCAACAAGAAATCGGGAGGGGGGAACAAAACAAAACCAAGCCAGGCTTTCATAATCAAAGAAATGTCTCTGTCCTTATACAGTGTAAAGCAAGATAAAAAAAATGAAAAGTATTTATGATTCCCCAAAAAGAAATACACCTGCAGTGTAAAAAACAGCATCAATAACACAGAGATAACTGACATGCCATTTTAACTGCATATTTCAGTTTTGAGAACTCACCAAAAAACCTCCCAGTCTGAGGCATACAGAGCTTGTGTTCACACTGCCACATGATGGATGCCTAATGGTTTCCTCCAGACAGCCAATCTTAAAATATCTTAGACCTATTGTGTTGTTGGTGTTTATAGTTTCTACTGTAGGCAAGCCTAAGAGCTGAGGGCCACCACTGTGCTGGGAATGGCAGAAAGAGAGAAAAACCAGACCCTGCAGTCTGAGCAAAACCTCATCTGTCACCTGTTCTTTCCTTTGCTGATGGTTTGTGTTTTCTCCAGCCTGACTCTTCAGATAAGAACAACTTGTTGCTGACACATCTGTGTCACTGGCTTTTAAAGGGTTGTTGAATGAATAAACAACAATACAATGAGTAGAGCTTTATATGTGCCTGTTTGGGTTTTTGGGGTTTTGAGTTTTTGGGATTTTGGGAGTTTGGGTGGTTTTTTTTTTTTTTTTTTTTTCCTCAGTGAGGGAATGGACTCCAATAGCTTTTGGAGTACTTACACTCAGCAGAGTTTTTTTGGAACCCACAAAATACAAGCCATAATAACCAATAAATTATATCTTCTGTGTTGTTGTGTAATTCCATTGTAATTCTCTGGAATTCTATTGAAATTCTTCTGGGTGATGCCTCTGTCCTTTGCTGGATCTGGACAAGGAATTGAATGTGGGCTAGTGGGGAGCATTAATGCAGTGATGGAACATGTCCACTCACTCTATTGTGATTCCAGGCAGCCAGCTTCTTTTTCAATATCTCTCTTAAAGGCTGTGGCACTTGAATGAACCAGTACTAGAGTCAAGCAGGGCACTAGAAGCCAATTCACCTTCTGATGCCTGACTTGTGAAAAATATTTACCTAGAACCATAGAATCATCAAGGTTGGAAAGGACCTTCAATTCATCCAGAGTCCAACCATCCATTCAGCACTGCCTCTGCATGCCCTAAACCACAAAGCCTCCCCTGGCCCCTGGAGCTGCTGGGTATGAGGAGGAGGTGGAACCTCACCTGGAAGTGGATGTGTTCACTCTGTTCCCACCATGCTGCTTTCATCTGGCTGCTCCAGGCAGTGGCTGCTTTACCCAAAACCTCTCCACTGCTCCCTGAGCAGCACTGACAACCCCACTGCCAGGGTTAGGAGCACCAGCAGCACTCTTCCCTCAGCACAGCTGTAGTGAAATTCACTCCTTCAAAAATATGATTCAGGCACATCTTAACCAAATACTTGAAAAATCAAGGCAGAGAAAGCCCTTTGCTGACTCTAACCTGAGGCCAGTGCTTGCTTTTGGTGCTGTGAGTTGTGTGGCACATCAGTCCCTTGGGATGATCTCTTGCATGAAGCCCCATCCTCGCTCCTGGTGTGGCCAGTTCCACCTCCTGAGCTTTCCCCTGCCTGACTCATATGGCAAACTTCACCCTAAGTTGCTCTCTCCAGATTTTTGCTGCTTGATTCTGCCCCTGCCCACTCTGTGTTTTACTAAAACTGCCTGTGAGTCGCTCAAACCCACAGAGTCTGTTTAGTTTCTTCACTCAAGCTTGTCATGATCAATTGTTTCAGCTACTTTGAGTTTTCTGTGGAACGTGTGCCAGTTTTATTTCCAAGAATGCAACATCACCAACATTTTTCAATTATTCAGATAGGTTTTAGGCTGTCATCATCTCCATCTCCCTGGAAGGAATTACTCACACTTGCCCTACCTCTGGTCCCGCTGACACTAATGTGATGACATTGACTCTGCAGAGGTTACTTCCAATTTCAGCAGGAAGGAGAGAGCAGGGTCCATCCCTTCTATGCTGCCTCTCCTGCCATGTGGAGCAATGCTGAGCTGCTCAGTGCATCTGGTTTCAAAATAAAACCCTCTACAACAGACAAATATGTTAAACCTTTGAAAGACTTATTTCCAGGTTTCAACAACATTCTCTTCAGAAATGAGCACTTAATGGAGTTCATTTAAGGTTGTTGAAGCCACAACTCGCTGTCAGCACTATTTACCACTTCAGTGGCTCAGCTAGAGCCTCAGCTGTTGTGAGCCAGTTCAGTGCTAATAACAGAGTCCTCCTGATTTACATCAGCTGAAAATCTGACCGAGCTTCTGCCAGGCTGACAGCCTTCCTCTGCTGGGTTCCAGTAGCTGTTTACACGCTCACTCAGTGCAGACAGAAGTAAAAGCAGTTTTTCTTCTGACACTCCTGTCTGTGCCCTATTTTTAAAGTAAAACCAAACAAGCGTGGCAGATGCTGCAGCGCAGTGTCCTCTCTTGACTGGGCACTGCAGCTGGGCACACAGCAGGACTGGCTTCCACAGCCCTGGAATGCAGCTGGAGCAGCTCATCAGTGGTGCCTTGTGCTCCCCTCTCAAGGGCTGCATTCAGGGTCTCTTCTCCCCAGTCCTCTGGGAACTGGTGGAAGCAAATCTCCATCTCTCACTGCAATCCCTGCTCCTGCACTCCTTGGCTTTGCTCCTCTGGGCTGAGAGGAAGGACCTTCATTGTTTCAATTATTACTTTTTAATTCTATTTTCCAGGAAGAACAGCTCAGTTCCTTTACATCCACTGGGCTTCTTGCTTGCTGCTGCTGTAATTTCCACTCCTGCTCCCAAATTAAAGAGCCACAGATCTTGCCAAAGCCAAGGCACTGGCCCATTTCCAGCTATGCAGGTTAAAATTACCAACATTTTTTTACTTCAATCCTTTTATCATCTTCCAGGGTTCTGCCCTGGCTAATGCTGTGTAGCCTGTAAAGCCTGTAAAAAAACTGTATCATCAACTTACAGAGCCAAAGCCATGCAAAATGGCAGCCATCTGCTTCATGGTAAACTGGCAGTGCCCACTAAGCTGAGAAGTGGATGATTTTAGGGAATGAAACCACAATGCCTTCTGTCATTTATTTCAATAGTAACATTAATTTTATTATCTTTCCCCCCAGTTTGCCACAGAAATTTGCTGAGAGCCATCACGGGAGGTTTTGACCCTCTGAGTTATTAGGCTGATAAAATGTCATTTTGCACCTCCTGCAGAAGCCCAGCTTTTTTAACAGTGGGGAAGGGCTGCTTGCAGGCAGATGCAGACATCCTCTCGTGGAAGGTACCAAGGGAATGTTAATTTCCTGTTAGCTCATCCCCATTATTTAGTATGAGTATTCAGTGGAGAATGGTGGCAGCACCCAGTAGGTCGTGCTGAGGGACTGCAGCAGAGAGCACTGAGCTCAGGGACACCACACCAGGGCCCTGAGCTGTCATCTGGGAGGGAGAGAGAGCTAAAAACTGGCCTGGGGGTCAACTCAACTCTTGGGGTGGAGAAATCAGGCTGCAAAGGGGTGGGGAGATTTGTTAATTCACTACATGGCCTCAAAGCAAAAAGCTGAGAGGCAATTTTTTGAGACTGCCAATACCAAAATGTTTTAAAGAGAAAAGAGTGAAATCCACAAACAAGTGTGATTAGCTTAATAACAAGAGCATTGCATTTGTGGCTGTGCCTAATTTCCCTTCTGAAGGGTGCATTTTTACAATTTTAAAAGATACCTTCCTCAAAAAAAACCTCCTTTAAAAACACAAATATAAGACTTTCTCTTGATTGCATGCTTCCCTCAGATGGAGTTTTAAAGGGAAGTGCCTTGAATGACATGAAAAAAATGTGAGAGCTGACAACAATAAATCTTGCTTAGAAGAGCTACCACCACCACCACATTTATGATTTCTGAATTTAATTTTAATGTACAGATCTCACATTTTTGTGTCAGTTTTTAAGGGCATATCAGGATATTGTGCTCCAGCACTGTATGTTAATGGATTCCTGCCTCCCTCCAGGAAAAATGGAATATTTCTTCTCTGAGCTTTCACGCACTCTTCTGCCAAGTCAAAGCAGAAAGGAAAAACTGTGTACAATGTTTTATTAGGCCAAATGTCAATTTGTTTTTCTGAAATCTTTACCAATCTCCCTGGCATTTAATATTAAAACAGAGCAAAAAAAAAGGCAGAAAAATAATACGGTTTTTATTTCAGTCAGCAGTGCCTGAGACATCCAACAGGCCATGGTACATGGAGCTACACTTCTCTCTTATAGAGGAAAGGGGGGCAGTGAAAGATGCTGGAGAAGGTGGACAGAATCTGGGTAAATAGGAAAGGTATAGAATCACATTGTATTTTTGAGCCTTTTAAGCCAGCTTTCATTAATTTCTGCTGAATCTGGCTAAAGACAGCACACCTCCCATTTGGTCAGATCTGGGTCTTTCCCTCGAAAGATGAGATTTTTCCATGTACAAAAGGATTTGAGTTCCTACCTCACTTGGAAACTTTCCCACATTTCCAGCTCACTAGACAACACAGCATGAATGTAAGCTGAACCTTCTCACATATTAGCATTGTTTGGTACTTGGTATTTGAAACAAATCAGCACAGCCACCTTGGTCAGCCAGGAAAGCCCAGCTGAGCCAGGTATTTCATTTGACATAAGAGCTCAAGAGTTTGTAAACTTCATTTCCAATGCAGGGACCGCTGCTTGATCACCCCACCGGGAGCTGCTTCCCTCTCTTGAGCCCCAGCCTCCCACAGCAGCTCTCTCCTGGCCATGGGCAGACTGGACCTGGCACACCCTGTACAAAGTCTGGGCATCCCAGTGCCACCTCTGTCCTTTGGCCATCCTTGCAGTACCCCAGTGAAGCCCAGTGCACACACCCAGACCCCTGCCTGCATGACAAGGGTGCAGGGCTGCTCTGGCCATGGCCAGATGCCTCTGGGTTTCAGCTCCAAGGAAAACACTGGCTGGCTGTCCAGGTAGTGCCTTTGATAAAAGAGAGACAGAAATAGATTTGGTTTTGCTTCCCAAGGGCTGTGGAGAGACTTGGATAAGCAATGCTCCTAAGCATTTAGCACAAGAACTTGTATCTAATCCAGATTTGGTTTAGACAGGGACAGCTCTGTGCCCACAGTTACCTGTCAGCAGGATTTGTGTCATATTAAGAGGTGCCCAGCAAGGCTCAGAAGCATCAGCTGCAGATTTAAGTGACTTCTATGAGTTGTGATTCTTTTGTATTTTCAGCTGCACTGTTTTTAAGCAGGAAAAGGAGCCTGGATTTTACTTTAAAGGTCTTTACTGCAGAGGCTCAGTGTGTTAGCAGCTTCTGGGATCACTGGGTATTACAAAGGGATTCAGTTTGGGACCTTAGCCCATGTCAGGGGTGTGCTGGAAACAGAATTCATCCTGTTTCACTGTGAGCATGACACAGGCTTTTTGCATTAATGCCATGCCCAGATAGTGAATTCTCCCCAAAACACCACTAGGCATGAGAAGTTCTGAAAGTACGCTCCATTACCTACCAGGCCTAAGTGCTATATTCCTGGTGGGACTGTGAATTGCTGCTGCTGGAGCAGTTCTTTCCTCTGTCCCTGGAAAATGGGGCATTGTTGCTTTGCCTCTTGGTGTTGTCTTCCCCTGCTGTCGAGAGGGCACTGAGACATCTCAGTGACAGCACAGCAGAACAGGACAGCAAACAGTGTTAAATAGTGAATCGATTCACTTGCCCAAGAGTTATTCTTCCTGATGCATAAGAACATTTTTTCCCACTGAGATCCAGTTAAAAGCCTACAGGACTCTTGCACTGAAGTCCCAAAGAAACCTGATGTCATGGATCATCTAATTATATTTTTTTTCCAGGGCTGTAAAAGCATTAACTCATCAGAGGGAGGTTAGAGGTACTTGAAAGTAAGATATTAACCCTGATTCTCCATCACTGCTGCCTCCTCCTTCCTCCTGCCCATCTAAATGTGAAAAAGGTGCCAGGTCCTTACAGACCTGGTCTGAAATCAGCCCACAGCCTGCAGGGAGGGCAAGGGCAGACACCTCTGTGCAGCTGAGGCACTTCCCTTGGTAGCACAGACCCAGCCTCACTGGAGAAGGAAGTTTTTGAGAGCTAGAAAGAATATACACCCATGACAACACAAGCAAGAATTCATAACTTTTCCTTTGAAACAGCACAAAAATGTGTCCAAAGGATGGAGGTGCTCCTTTGCCTAACGCTCTACCTTTCTGCAATTCTTTCACTCAAAAGTACAACTTCCAAAAAAGAGCTTTTTGCCCAGCTCAGATCTTTTCCATCTGGTGTGGTCTGTGCAGGATCCATTTGTATTTGAGCCTTCCTGGCTATTAGCCCAATGAAGTGATCTGGCTAGGATAAAAGAAAATGGTGAATTTACATTTCCCCCTTCTGGCATTCTCACTGTCTTCTGTATTTTTAGTAATAATCCTGTTTACAGAAGAGAGGTTCCCAAGGAGTTACTGTATGTTAGACAAAAAGAATAGCCATAGGCAAAAAGTTGACTTGAAATATATTTCAGCAGATATTTATATTCTACTTAGCTCAAAATTTTCTCGTAAAATATCTGCTTTTCTTTACTCAGGGGAGGAAGGGATCATTTGAGGGAAAAAAAAAATTAATAATTTCAGCCTTTTATTTTTCTGCTAAAAATACCCCTGGATTTGGCCAAAAGAAAAATATATTTTCAACAGAACATCAGTGACCTCTCCAATACATGGATAAGTAATAAAAGGATGGCATATGGCCCAAACAGTGTGCAATCAAAGAGATCTTTAGGCATTTTTAAAGCCCTTTCTATCACAGGAGATAGTGTTGATTCAAGCTCCTTTTCATCTTTTTTTTTTTTTTTTTTCCCTATGCTTTCAGAACCCAGTTAAAGTATTATCACAGCTGATTCAGGGAAGAAGGAAAGGTACATCTCAATAGGTTCTGGCAATGAGCCCTTTATCACCCCAAGCTTTTCTGGAATGCCAACATTCCTACAGGACGTTAAGAACCACCAGGCAGGAGATGGGGTTAAGCCCCTGTCTTCTCCTTGAGACTTCAAGGCTTGCATGGAGACTTGTGGTTTTCATTCTGCTTTCTGCAACAACGCCAGCTCTGGGTCTGAGTTCAGCATTTGGACCTCTCCAAGGTCTGGAAACGTGAGGATCCTGTGTTTGGGTTGGGTCTCTTCCTGCTGAAGAAGATGTCATTGCCTTTGGTGAATGTTGATCAATGTGTATTTAATGAACCACAGGGAAGCGTGCAGCTATTCAGTACCTTTCACCAAAGGCTCTGAAAGTACTTCACAAATAAATAGCCCAGTTTTATAACAATTTCTCATTCCAGGTTTTCTAGATAGTAGGAAAGCTGACGTCCAAATGGCTTTCCCACAATCACACATCAAAACTGCACCAACCTATGAACAGAACTAATAAATCCCAATTCCAGCTCTAGTTTCATTCTGAAACAAGATTTGTTATTTCTGCACTTCTTATTTATCCAAATTTGCCATTACTGCTGGCCAGAGATAGACTTGATCATTTACACCAATGTATTTTTCTTTTAGCTTGAGATTTCTTCCCCTCTTTAACATGAATCAATGAAATGGATAAATTTGAGCAATCAGAAGAGAAGGCATGCAAGGAAGAGGAGCAACAGGTTCAAATACCAACTGCATGTCCCAAACCACTGCTGGCTGCTTCTGACCTGGCACATCACCTTTGGAGGTGGTGGCTACAGCCATGCTGATCATAAAGCTGAGAAGAGTGGCAGGAAGGGTGGAAAGCAAGAGGCTGTGTCTGGAAAAACTGGAGACAAATCCAGTCCTGGTCAAAGCAGATGTAATCCGTGATGAGAGGAGCAAAGCTGAGCAGTTTCACTGTGAAAGTATTTTTGTTGTTGTACTCTGGGTCCTGAATTCCTGCCCTGCCATGTAAGAATGATGTCTAAGGCCAAATAGTTATTAATAATACTCATTAGTTAATAACAACATTAGTGCTATTGGAAAATTTCAGGTCCCATACTCACAACTTACTGCCAAGGCAGTCACTTCCCAAACTGACTTCTAAAATTAGAAACAAACAGGCCCCTTCTAAAGGCAATAAACAGCACTTTAATTGGACTAAAACCTATAAATCTGTCAGCAGCCAGTTACCCTGGCTCCCCTGTGTGATCAGCAGCTTTGAATGCCCTTCTGGGTCTTTTCCAGAGGGCTATGATGTGATCTGATGTCATCACAACAAAGGTGTGATCAAACAAGGCAGCGTGGCCTGGTGGCTCAGTGCAGGGGCTGACGTGGCCCAGAGTGGGCTGGACAGAGGGTGACACCACCAGCAGGGCAGAGGGACAGACAGCCTTGTGCTGCACAGCTCTGACTGTGGGCTGGGAGCACATGGGCATGGACATGAACCAACACCTTGCGTAACTCTCATGTCAGGGCCACATGAAATGCATATTACAATTAATTTTCCTTAGCTGAGCCAGTAGGTTTTCATCTATTTGTTGTGTGATGGAAGGCTTTTAAATGAATTCTCACACATCTCAAAAAGATGCCAAGTGTCACCCTTGTGATGCAGAAGATCCCATCGAGAGAAATGATGCCTGGTAGCATCTCCCCTGACAAGAACATGCTTATAGGAAAAACAAACCAATAAATACACAAACCTGGTGGGATGAGGAAACAAGCCTTTTCTGATTGAGCAATACTGGAAAAAAATCAATGTACCGTCTCCAGAACACGAGAAATAATCAGCAGTAGCTGCAGATCTATGCTACTGTTTACATTTTGCTTACTTTTTATTGCTATAATTTTCATTCTTGAAAGAAAAATGAAATATTTCACTAAACAGAACCGAGTATTTTACTCTAAACTACATTGGCCCGAGGCTGTCACAGAGCACAGGAGGAGACTGCCCTTTCCATGCTTCCCAGCAGACACACAGCATCACCTGTCACAAGGCTGTCACCTGGGTGTGACTGGGTGACCTCCACCGAGCCGTTCACACCTCTGCAAAGCTGATCCCCAGCTGCAGATGTGCTCAATGCCAGGCTCCAAAGGAAAATAATAATAAATTTCAGCAGCGTGCCTGTGAAAACATCTGATTTGCTGGGCCCTTGAAATACCCTGTATTTATAAACAAAGGAGGGGTTTAGTTTTTCTTGTCGTCGAAAAACGCACTGGAACATTTCACCACCGTTTTCTTTCACTTTAATTAGCAAGCAAAGAGGGAATGTCAAAGAGCAATTATACAAAATATATACTGTGCTGATTAGGGATTTCTTTTCTGTAGCAAGGAGAAGGCAGCTTGAAGTTCATATTAAATCTCTCTCCCCCTCTAATGAGATATGCCTTATCCAACCCAGAAAGATACAATTAACTCAGGAAAGAATGCAGCCACTTTCTCAGGGGAAAAAAAAAACAGAAGGGAGGGAAGGAAGGATTCATGTTAAAAGGTGAAACATGAAAGGCTGATCCTGCAGATCCTGAGTGTGTATCTGACTCAAAAGAAACATCCTGAACAGCTCCAGATCTTTAAATAAGCCCACAGTTTAACAAGGCTCAGTCCTGGTCCTGAACTCTTGTGGGTTCCAGCCCACATCACCTCTCTTTCTGCCTGGAAGTGCTGGGACCATTTGCTTCCCCTTGCCCAGACAATGGTTGTTTGGGGACCAGGAAATCAAAGATTTAGGAGACTGAGCAGGGGCTTAAAGGGACCCTAAAGGCCACCACCAGTGCAGGCTGTGCTCTCTGGGGACTGTAAAGTTTGTGTGGGTCCTGGCTGACCTAAAGCACCTCTGGGAAAGCTGGACAGGGACCCTTTCCAGGGGTATGCAGTGATAGGACAAGGGGGAATGGCTTGATGCTGAAGTGGGGTAGATTTAGGTTAGATATTAGGAAGAAATCATTTACTGTGAGGAAAGTAAAGAAATCCTTTACTGTGAGGGTGGTGAGGCCCTGGCACAGGTTACCCAGAGAAGCTGTTGACACTCCATCCCTGGGAGCATTCCAGGCCAGGCTGGACAGGGCTTGGAGCAACCTGGGATAGTGGAAGGTGTCCCTGCCCATAGCAGGGGGCTTGGAACCAAGGGATTTTTAAGGTCCCTTCAACCCAAATCATTCTGTGATTCTGTGATTCTGTGACCAGCCAGCCCCAGCTGCACCTTGGCCACCCAGCTTCCCACAGGGCATGGATGTTCCCGGGGGCTGCCCACCTCACACCTCAGCCCAGCCCTACTGCTCATTTGTGTTACTTCAGGGTGTTTTGGGTTTTTTTTTTTTTTTTTCCTCCCATGACATTTGTTCTTATTTTCATTTGAAGAAGCACGGCATCCCTCTCTCCCCTTGCCCCTGGCGATGGGCAGAGGGTCCCGGCTGGAGCGTGTCCTCCTCCAAATCCCTCCTCAATGGAGAGCGGGGTCACAGGGAAAAAAAAAAAAAAAAAAAAACCAGCAACAACCCAGGAGCATAAATTGGACCCAGAAGGGCAGATGCAGACTGAGCAGGAAGCGCTGCCCGAGGCGAAATGAAACAGCTGTTGCCATTGTTCTGTCTCTGCGCGCTCCGCGGCCGGGCCGCGGCAGCAGCTGCTCGCAATTACCGCACATGAAAGGGGGGCACGGGATTAGGCGAGTGACGAAAAAGCGAGGGGACCGCGAGATTTATCACCGAGCGGCCGAGCAGCCCCGCTCCGGAGGGCGGCGGCGGCCCCGGGAGCCGCCCGGCCCGCAGCGAGCTCCGCCGCCGCCGGGGATGCTGTCCCCGGGCTGGGGCTCACACGGACACATCGCGGCGATCCACAGCCGGGGATGTGCCCAGAGCCCAGAGCAGCGATCCACAGCCGGGGATGTGCCCAGAGCCCAGAGCAGCGATCCACAGCCGGGGATGTGCCCAGAGCCGCCGGCCGGATCTGCTCGGGTCCGCAGATCCGTAATTGTCGGCACGATCCTCCCCCGAGGGATCCACCGGGACCGGGCAGAGCCTATGGGCAGATTCCATCGCCTCTCTTCGCAGGAGCAGGAAAACAACGAGCGAACGAGATGCAAGTTTAACATTCCTTGTGGAATTACTTCAGCTCTCCCACATAATCAGAGTTGCAAAATAAAAATAAAATAAACAAAACAAAACAAACCCTCACAGCTTTCTTTTTTGCCAGGAGTGATGAGCATAAGAAAGGTTTTTTGGAAGGTGGAGCATGTGTTTGCCATCTTCGCTCCTGATATGGAAACCATATGCTTAAATACCCCACCAAACATACACAATATAACACTCTTTTTTATTAAAGGTGGTTTTATAAAAGCTATCCACCTTCCGTCCACCGGTGACTCCCAAAGAGGTCACATATTCTTCATTGCAACTATCAATACGTATTTGGGATAAATTAAGCTCCAAATAGACTGTTTCTGATTATTACTGCCAAGGGAGCAAGAGGCCATCTTATTTTCCCTCACTGATAAATTAAAAGAACTGTAATGGGTGATTTCTGCAACCTGTAAAAGGGCAACAGCATCTGTGACTCATTTAGTGTCGCTTTAAAGAAAATTTATTTTATTAATTTGGGCAGAGTATAAAGAGAATATACTTTTTTTAAAAAAAAAACCCAAACTCTACTGCTAAAGAGAAAGGAGCAGCAGCAGATTTGCCCCATCCCTGGAAGTGTTTGCCCCATCCCTGGAAGTGTTCAAAGTCAGGCTGGATGGAGCTCTAAGCAACCAGCTCTAGTGAAAGATGTTCCTGTCCACATGATGGGAGTTGGAACTAAGTAATCTTTAAGGTCACTTCCAACCCAGGCTATTCTATGATTCTAGAAGAAAACTCTGCCTCAGAAAAAAATATTTTGCAAATAAAAATTGCCTAAAGTGTTATTAAAAGTGCAGAAGCTCCTGCCTCCCTCTTAACTTTGATGTTTTTTGCCCTGGCAAATAGAAGATCTCAGCATGAGATGGCTTTAACTAAGTTCCATATCATTGATGAAGGAATAGATGAGAAGCAAAGCATGAAAAAAGCAGAACTGAGATCGAGGCTGCTCCATTGCTCCTCTCTTTTGGAGTCAAAAGGAACCAACCAGCCATCCCCTGGTGTGATCCTTACAAAGACCCATATAAGATTATTTCCTTCAGGTTGTGCAGCCAGGAGCAGCACCATTTTGTCAAATGGGTTTTTTAGTTTATGCAGCACCCAAAAACACCAACAAAGAGTGGGGAGAGGGAGAGAGATAGAGGATGGCAATTTCCCATTCTTCAAACCAGAGGTAATGGTAGCAACCACAACACGACCACCTTCGTCCAGACTGACAAGCAGGGAGTGGAGAAAAGATCAAAAGCAAGTGGGAATCAAAAGGATTAAGATATTGAAATTCTTCTGTTTTGCCACAGGCTGTCACCCTAGCTCCACGTATCACTCAGCCAGACAGGAACACTCCATGCAAAGCAAAGAGAAACAGCTCTAGAAGTCTGAAAGATTGCTCCTCTTGAAATTTAATTGGCCTGCAGGTTACCTCAACTCCCCTGCTTGTAATTCAGAGAGTAATACTGAGTAGTAATGATAATATCTAATTATTAAATAATACATTAATTTTTATAAGTGATGGCAAATTCTGTAGGGCCTGGCTTGTCAAGAGGAGTCTGCCTCAACTCTGGAGTGCCAAATTACATCTTTTCTGCTTCAAGCTTTGCACATGGACAAAGTTGTTGTTTGCTCTTCAACCAGGCTAAGTTGCTTTGGACTCCTTAACACCTCTGCAAAGACTGGGCATTTCAGCCCTGTACTGCTCCAAGGATCAGGGCCCAGCACAGTTATGTACCTCTGAGCACCTGGATCTTCCTTACAATCCGTGACTCAGCCAATTGCATTTTTTGCCACCACTAACATCAGCCCTGTGACAGTCCCACAGGCAGTTGTCCATCTTGCACACCCAGCATGTGCCAGCTGTTCCTCTGCTAAACACTTTGTGAGTCACTAAGGCTGGATCCCTGAAGGTACTCAGGTTGCTCACTGCTCTCTCTATATTTTAGGCAAAACCCCCCTTTCCTGGTGGAAAGATTACGAGGGTAGTGCTATTTTCATGACTTGCTGTGGAAAATATGGATGGACCTTCAAGTTGTACATGAGAAAAGAGGAAAATGTGTGCTTTTTCAGGGCATCTGAGAATGTGGCAGGAGGTTGGAGCCAGGTGGGGTTTGGCCTCTCCTCCCCAGGAAACCAGTGACAGGACAAGAGGACACTGCCTTAAGCTGTGCCAGGAGAAGTTTAGGTTGGACATTAGAAGGAATTCCTTCTCAGAAAGGGTGGTTAGACATGGGAGTGGGCTGCCCAGGGAGGTGGTGGAGTCTCCATCCCTGGAGGTGTTTAAGAAAAGATTGGACGTGGCACTCAGTGCCGTGGTCTGGTTGACAAGGTCGTGTTTGGTCATAGGTTGGACCTGATGATCTCAGAGGTCTTTTCCAACCTAAATGATCCTGTGATTCTGTGGTTTCTAAAACACAACAATGCCATGTTTGCTCTTCTGAGAAAAGGGCAAAAACCTGTGAAATACTCATCAGGAGTATTTCAGGATCTTCATTGTTGAAGATCCATTTTGTTAAAATACTGCTCATCAAATATGTTGGTTTTCCTCGTTAATAGTAATTTAATTTGTGCCTAGTTTACTAACAGCTAGAGCCGTCATAATTTATCCAAATATTGTTGTTTCACTTAGTGATCAAATTTTCACAAATCTCTGGCCTAGCTGTGACTTCTGCAAAGATTTGATGATCCTATCTTGTCCTTTCTTTCCTTTTGCCACTGAGGAGCTGCAATGTCAGGTCTGGAGCTGCTCAAACCATTCAGTTTGGGTTTTCACACACAAACTGTTCAGGTTTGGTTTGTTTCTCTAAGTGGCTTTTTACTCTGAGCTGTCCTGATTTTGTCAAGTGGAAGTTGGGGCAGAGGGAGGTGGGATTATTGCTCAATGTGTTTCTCTAAACCTGATATTTAAAATGGGGTTCCATTGGTGCAGGAGGAAAAAATACTTTTCATAGTCATCAGCTAATCAGGCTTTTCTGAAGTGGCTATGGAGCTACAGGAAAAAAAAAATACTTTAATTTGACTTTGTGATAAATTACTCTGATTTGGGAATGATGTACTGTGAAGTATGTTCATGGTGGCAGTACAGGTTCCTGCCCTGAGAGATAACGTTGTGTATTTCTTTATTTCACACTGCACCTAGGGAAACCTTCTGCCTAATTTTTCTATAGCTGCATCTTCAGTGAAAGGCTACTGATGTCTGAATTTGCAGGTGATATAATGGCTTGGGGAATTAAGTCTTATTTTTTCCTTCCTCTTTACCTCCCTCTATTTGCTTTATTTTGTTTTGTGCTATGTGAGCCTTTAGTCAAATATTCCACATCCACACTCATCACTGGGGCAGCTTTGAGCACAATGCATGGGCATGTCTGGGCACTGCATTAATACATCTTCTCCTTGTCTCTCTGTAGATTATCCTCTGTTAGTGTAATTTATAACTCCAGCCCTTTGTGTACATGCTTCCATTCTGAAAATGTAATGTCACTGCTAATTAAACAGTGGTTTAAGAAGTCAGCTGATAGATCCTCACAGCATCTAGGAATTAACCTCACCTGGGAGCAAGCTGCTGGTTGAGGCTCAAGTGAAGCTTAGATAAAGGCGGGGAAAAGAAAAGACATCAAAGAAGTAGTCACCACCAAAACCTCATCCTCCACAAATTGTAGGTGTGGAAATGTTTTTCAGCTATAGGGATCCTCCCTCCACTGGATTTCCAAATAACTATAATCATCAGAATTCCCTCTTTCACCTCCCTCTGGCCTGATTATCTCATCTTTCTCATTTGAACTCACTTGTTATGAGCAATACATTCACTCCTCTCCTCTTTATTACTTTGATCCCAAAAAAGCCTAATTTGGCTCAGATGGTGCTAATTTAGCAATGCAGAGCTTAGGGACAGCAGTGTCCTGGTGGGCTGCTGTCACCTGTGAACACAAGGTTTTGTTCCTAATCTAAAAGATCTCCTTGGGGTTTGTTTTATGTGTCATTTCCTGGAGCTCCCTCGGAAATCATGGGTCCAAACTGGTGTATGCAGAGGACAGGGCTGTCTGGATACCTGAGCAGTGCTTGAAATTCACGTAAACTTGGGAAATCTAATGTCCAGAAGCCTAAAATTGTTTTGGTTTGGTTTTCAAATTAAATATTCTTCTTAGCGGAAGACATGAAAAAAAACAAAGAAACAAAGAAATCACAACCCAAATTAGGCTCATTCTGAGTAGCCTCATGTCAAAATCCAGATACCAAAATCACTAATCACTCTGGATGTAAATTTTAGGATGTTGACAGAGCATATATTATGTGATCAAGAGTATAGTATGAATATACAGCTGAGATAAGGAGGGGATTTAATTCTGCAACAGATAAGCAGGGCAAATTTCAAGGGCTACATGGGGAATTCATCCAGCTCTGTGGGATGGAACAGTATCACTCCTGAGTATTATTAATGCACCTCAATTCTTTCTTATCTTTTTTTTTTTTTTTTTTTTGGTGTGTTCACAATTCTTAATAATATGTTTGGAAACTGATTAAACTTACAAGTCAAGACCTGGGGTTAAAGGCAACCCTGTCTAACTATCTTATTATTTATAAAAAGATTATAATTAAATATCTTGCAGAGAAATTTTGAACCACTGCAGAAACTGAAAGAAAAAAAAATGCAGGAAAAAAAAAGGCTAATGTGTCTACTTTTTAATTAAATGTAAATATAATTTGTAAGGCTTATGGGTTTTAAACAGAGAAAATTTACTCTGCATAATTTCCTTTCTGGTTAACCTTATAGACAGAAGTGTAAGTAGGGTTATTCAGAAGAATTTTGTAGCTATTAAGCCAGTTACCAGCTCCAGATCCATTGTTGCAGCTCACATTAGACACATCCAAGGTTTCACCTGAAGTGAAAGTTCCTAATTAACAGTGACAACATGGTGATTCTGAGCATCAAAACAAACCTTGTTAAACAACCTGGTTTACAGCTTGTTGGGGATGTCAGCAGATTTTTCATCTTTATTGCTGCAGACAGATAACAAGGCTCTGATCCTCGTGTACCTCATGGAATGGCTGAAACACACAAAAGTGAACTCTTGGTTATTTTAATGTGACAAGTAAATATAGCCCAGTTACAAACACAAAGGCAGGATAAATAGGCCTGACAATACAGCAATGCCTAAATTACTGCCAGCTTAGTATTAAAAGTTCTGTTGTGGTTTCTGGTTCAAAGAGCCCCATAAAAATCAGAGTTAATTTAAAACTTAGCCATCCATGGGAATATTTCTTATTCACACAATACAGGATCTCTTGCACAGGTCTGTGTATATGCTTAAGCTATGGAGAAATTTTCATTTCAGTTCAAGAAAGTACCCATAATCAATCCTGCAAAGTAATTAAGCACATGCTTAACTATACACTTTATTTAAGCATGTGCCCATTACTTGTCCTCATTTCACCTGTCACAGCTTTTTGAGCCAGTTGCTTCATTATTTGCTGCTTTTCTTTTTAAAGCAACTAATTCATTACAAGATTGTGATACTTGGTTACAGTAGATCAAATGTTGTAGAACACTACTGGGGTTTGTACCAGATCATGATCCAGCCAGTATGAAAAGTCCACTAAGCATCACTGCCTAGAGACCCTTGAAATTCCAGACTCTCCTATGGCAATCCATGTAAATCTTCCCTAATTTCATCAGGAGAGTCACCTGCCAGTCCATAACAGGCAAGAGGAGTGAAGGAAGGTATTCCACCAGCAGGCAAAGGGTCGCCAGCCCTAGAGAGACACTCTGGGAGACCAAATGCCAAGAATTTCCAGACTGATTTACAGATTTGTAGGCTGGTTGTGCAGTGAGCACCACCAGCACCCCAGGGTCTGTGCCCTCCGGCACAGGCAGGTTTCTCAGTTTCAGCAATGGAAGGTATTGTTTGATCAGCCCTGTCAGAAGTGAAAGATGCTTTCACCAAATGGACAGAACAAAACAGGCATTCCCAATCCATATTCAGACATGCAATTACTGGCAAAAGGGACCTCTGCAGTCTAAGCTCCACCTCAGAGTGGGGTCAACACTGAATTCAGACCTGAACAAAGCTCAGGGCTTTGCTCATCACAGTCTTGAGAACCTCCAAGAATGGAGAGGACCTTTCTGGGCCCTGCTGCACTGCCCAGTGAGTGCAGCCCCTCTGTGCCACGAGCACTGTTCCCCTCCAGCAGCAGCCAGGCAGATCTCAGCACAGCTTTCAGTTTCCTGCTCTTCTACAGCTGCCTGCTGTTCCCATCGACTTCCCCAGATTTTCCCAAAACTCTGCTGCTGTTACTGCTCACTTGTAACTCCTAGCTCACCCTCCCAAGCCCTGCAGAAGCCAAACAGTTCCTAAGTAGGAACTGCTGGACTTTCCCACACCAGAGACCTTCTCTGGCGCGCCGTCATACGGATAACACATGCTGTGTCTGCACTGCCAGGAAGCTGCAATCCAGAGCCCTGCTCCCAGCTTGATCCCAGTGCTGGGGAATCTGGAGTGTGTCTCAGATCCCCAGAGCCCACTGCTGTGTGCCCTTCTCACCCACACTGGGGTGGGAAGGGGCAGAAGGTTTGGGGATGTGCTGGCCCTGGCACAGAGCAGGGTGACATGGATGTGCACACCCAGACCAAAGAGCAGGAAATCTTTCCTATGTGGCTTATTTTACCGTAGCTTCTGTGCCCAGAAACACGCCAGGGCTGGCACCACATTAGTCAGAGGAGGAAGGGAGGTCTGGCAGGGATGGATGCTTCACCAAGTATCTCCTGCTGCTCGTTCTCTTAACCTAATGAGCTGGGGCTCCAGGCAGTGGCTTTTGGTGCCTTTCCCCAAAACCAGTGTCTCTTGGAATGGGATGTTTCCTCCTCAGCCTCCACAAAATTGTAAGCCAGGTTCTCCAGGCTTGGTGCACCCTTGCCCTGCTGGAACTTAACTGATGAGGGGATGCCAGGAACCACCAGCCTGGCTGAGCTCCACAAGGGCTGTGCTCTCACCTTCCTCATGGCAAGAGGGACTCACAGTGGATGCTCTTTCTCCAGACCTCCTTCTACCAGGGGAAGAAGGGAAAATTTCCATCCCAGGTAGCAGAAAGTATTGAAAAAGTCCTTTCTCACATTCTGCCCTCTGAAGAAAGCAAGCAGAAAACTGCTGTGAGGAGTCACCAATAGTCTCTGCCTGGCTCTCAGAGGCTCTGCTGCAAAAGGAAACACCTTTTCTCTCCAAGGAGCAGGGAGCCAGGACAGAAAGGCAGGTTCCCAGCTGCTCGTCTGGAAAGACCAGCAGGGCTGTTAGGAGAAGGAGGAGGAGGGTGTGGGAGAGACAGAGGCTAGCCTGTGATCTGGGTGTGAAAGAATCCACAGTTGAGCAGGATCAATAAAACAGTGCCAAGGCTTGTGACGAAGGGAGCAGAGAATAGGATGGTGGAGAGTAAAAGAGAAGGAGCCCCCCTACAGCTTCTGAGAAGAGAGGGGTAGGTAAAAAGGGAGTTCTGATACCACCAGGCCCACAGGAGACTCAATGGGTTGTCTCATTATTATGGTGAACAGAGAGAGCTCATGAGCTGGGAAAGATAGGAAGCTTTTATTTATTTTTTTTAAAGAGCACAGCCTCTAGGAGGGTTTTTGCAGCTCAAATGCTTTTATTTTGTGCCAATTACTTATACAGGGTCTGCATTATTCCCGTAATCAGTCTAAATGAAAGTCAAACATGAAAGATTTCTAACAATGAGCTAATTGGAATGCCATTACCATTTAGATTTAATAAGGTATTTGTAATAATAAACTTGCCTCAGTCTATAGAGTTGTCTTATTCCTGCTCAGATCTTGCAAGAGTGTAAGGGCTGACATTTGTCATTCGTTCCGCAAGACGTTGGATATAACCTTCAAAATGTTTTAGTCTTGCAGTGCTTAGTAAATGTCAGGGACAGAAACAAAATCTATAGCCTGCTATTGTTCTGGCTGTGTCAGGCTCAGAGTTAACAGGAATTGTGCTACAGCTCAACAGCAGATTATATCCCACATACCCTTCTTTATTTGCAGTCCAAACATCTCGTGGTTTAGAACGAGTTACTCAAAGTCCTCTTATGTAGCTTCATTCATTATTTGCATTGAGGTCTTGCTGAGGAACTTCAGTCCAGTTCCAGCACTGCCAGGTACTACACAAGCACCGAGAGCCTTGCACAGCTTAAGATCTAAGTAATTAAGTCAACACAGGCTCTATCTTGAAGCCAAGATGTCCCATCTACAGAGGTAAAAGCTAATTAGAGCTCCATGCACAGCTACTTTTGAGAACCAGTCACAAAAAAAAAAAAAAAAAAAAAAGAAAAAAAAAAGAAAGAAAAAGAAAAAAGAAAAAGAAAAAATATTCTTACTTTACATTTCTGGGCGAGCTGTTTTCACAGAAAGCACATATAAGCTCAAAGACTTCGTCTCACTGTGCAGCTGGGGAAGTTTTATTCAACTGTAGTTCATACCACAAAAGCAAGGCATAATCTTGGTAGGTATTTCTTCTATTATAAAGCAAAAGAGCTTGGTGCTTCATGCAGTCTGAGGGAATTCCCTTTGGAATAGACTGAAAAGGCAGAGGTTCAGCAGGTGTGTGTGTGTGTGTATATGTGGGAAGCATAAAAATGAAAAAAGACAAAAAAAGCCAACAAAAGACTCAAGGCAGCACAGATGATACAGAAAAGAGCATGCTGGGAACATTCCTTAAAATCATGATACTTCTCCCTCCCTCATTCACCCCAGAAAGATGCTACAGGTATTTCTCCATCCCCTAAAGAGGTCCAACAAGCAAGCAAAGGGGCAACAGAATGCTTGATTTCTGTTTTAACAGGAAACAAACCCCACCCAGTTTCCTGGTGGTATCTCTGCCCGAAGAAGCACTACCTATGCAATAATCCGTGCTGCCATCAGCCACAGATGAATTATGTTCTGCTGACACTCTGTGGTCCCAGCAGCTAGTCCTGAATGATCTGACTCAACAGAAAACATTGTACAATAGCTCAAATAAACATCAAATCATTGGAAACTGGCAAAGCTCATGGAAATTTGGCATGTTCCTTCCTGAGGACAGTCTTTTAATACAATCCGACACTGGGGATTCAGCTGAACATTTATAACGTCCAGGAAATTCTAGGCACAGTTGGTAAAATGACCAATGCTCTTATAAACCTACTTCTTTTTTTTTTTTCCTCAAACTGTGTGTACTTCATGCCAAAAGGTTTTTTCAGAACCATAAGCCAACAGTCAATGGCCTTAAGTTAACCATATGCCTGAGCACTGTGCTGGATTGTTGTAGAAGAGCAAGGAAGCATGAAAATCAATAGCTTCCCTGTATGTCTTCATAGAAGACAGTGTGGCTAAGAGTTAAAATCTGAGCCTAAAATTCAGACTTTCTTGCTCTTGATGAAAAAAGTAAAATTACTTTGTCTTTTTCTGATTCACTTCATACGTTGGGAAAAAAAAGTGATGCTTGTTACTTAGATCACAGCAATGTTGTGAAGCTTAATTTTTTGAGAGGTGTTTGGGGATCCTTGTATGAAAAGTGCTATAAATATACACATTCTTAGTACTATTTAATTTACTTCCTTTACAATTCCTTTGAGCCAGCACATGTTGCCAAAAATGCATTATTCTCTAAGATGTCTTTTCTTCTTGTATCTGTCTGGAGTCCAGGACATATCCCAGCCTTATAAAGCATCCGATATTGATGTATCCACATGCAGTGTGTATATATATAGCTAATACCATCAGATGGGGTTTTTTTCTCCACACAGAAACCCAGACTTGCTCAATGTACAAGATGGACGTGTTTAGCAAATGAGGCAGCTGTTCAGGTTTTATTTTTATGCTCATTGTTTGCTGTGCAACCACATGTCTCATGGAGTGCATGCCATCCAATCTTTGGAGTGAATCAGACAAGGCTCCACCAGAACTCACTCACTTGGAGCATCCAGCTCCACCCTGCTCCCTGTTTGACACACATCTGTGATCATGTATTCAGGGACTGGAGCATAAGAAGGCTTTAAATTTGTCATTTCCAAACTTATTTTTTTAACCTCAGATTTTTTTTTTTCCTGTGGATGTTTTTACTAAGAATCCCTAGGGATGTAAAACTTTGCAGTATCAAAATAATCCCCTGAAAGTTGCATCTCACTGTGCAACAGCATCAGTGTCCTGCTGATAGGAGGACAGCTGTACCTGAGCATCAGCTGGGCCCTTTTCTTGCTTTTCTGAAAGAACAAGGACACTTCCATGGCTGCTCCTGGTTTGTTCTTCTGCACTGTGTCATGGAGCACGTGCCAGATATAATTTCATCAACTTGCCTAATGAGGTTTGCAGCAAATCTGCCTGGGCAATACGAGATTGACTTTTCAGTGTTTAGTAATAAAAATATTATCACCTGTGGATTCCCCTCTCTGAGGGAGTTGAGGGGAGATGTATAAAACATCACCACTTTTTATGTTCCCCAGGGTTTTGAAATCAAGGGTTTTCACACATTTTACAAAAGGATTTTTTCCTTGCTTCTATAACTTGAGATGATATAGATGTCTTTAAAGCTCTTTAAGTTGGCCTGGCTCACAACTCAGTAGTTGAATATGTCCTGTAGTCTCTAAATAGAGCAATGCAAATAGCTTTTATTGGTTAAACAAGAAATTTGAGACTAGACTAGAAGTATAGAGAAATTTGAGTTTAGGAGCAGCCTGGAGAAGAACAGAGAAATCACAGCAGTGGATGCAGAGCTCTCTTCTCTTACATCTTCAAGCATATACTAGGAGGTGGAAAGAAAGCAGCAATTTATGTACAGACAGAACAAGAGGCCAAGAACTTTATCTTTCAAAGGGTTATACACACTTATCTTTAGACTTATTATGAGCCTCATTAATTTTGGTAGTACCTTGGCTTCAGGAGGGTTCTGAGCATGCAGTATTAGACTAATTCATTAATGTGCACTGTTTAACTGCTGCAGAGTGCAAATTGCAAGAGTGAACAAAATGTGCTACAGGGGGTCATGGGCTCAGCAATTACTGCAGGCAGTGCTGGGAGGACAAGATAGTGTTGTCCCCTGCTTGGTAATATATGATATAAATAATGTTTATCCAAGTATAGGTGGTATTTTTACATCTCAAAATCCCCAAGTTTAAATCAAAGTTGAAAGGGAAAGAAAGTTGGGGAGGGACTATTTACAAGGGCATGTAATGATAGCACAAGGGAGAACAGCTTCAAATTGAAAATGGGTAAGTTTAGGTCAAATGTTAGGAAGAAATTATTTACTGTCAGGGTGTTGAGGCATGGGTGCAGGTTGCCCGGAGAAGTTGTAGATGCCCTATTCCTGCAAGTGTTCCAGGACAGGTTGGACAGGGCTTGGAGAAAACTGGTCTAGTGGAAGATGTCCTTTTCCATGGCAGAACATTGGAATGAGATGAACTTTATTGTCCTTTCCAACTCAAACTGTTTCATGATTCTGTGTAGACAAGGGGAGGATGCTGCAGAAGAGAGGGGAGAATGGGGCAGATCCCTCCCAGGCCAGGGCAGGAAAATGCCTAGAGCAGTGCATCCACATGAGCTGAGTGAGCTGATGATCTGGAAACCAGGGGAGTTAGGCAGTGCTTGTCACAGCAGCCCACCTCAGCTAAGCACAGGTTTGTCACAAAGTGGAGCACCAGGGGATGCATAGAAGCGCACAGTGATTTTGCAAACACTGCCCCTGCAGGTCCCTTCTCCAAACTGTGACTGTCACTTCATGTGTCCCCTGTCATTGTCCCACTGCCATTCCCCAAGGCATCACCTGCCCTCTGACACCCCATTCGTGAGAGGATGGCACATCTCCATTCACACCCTGTGTGCTGCCCCACCACACTGTGCACATTGCACTAAGCACAGGCAGGGCTCAGATCTGGAGGATCTGGGTCCTTCCCCACAGTCCCCACGTCCTTAGGATGCCCCTAATCATCTGTCCTGACCTTAAGAAGCACAATGGAGCCCACTATTCTGACTGGGGCCTCTAGGATCTCTTCTAATATAAATAGTAATGACTATAATTATTAATCATTACTGTGATTGTATGATTATAATTAATAATCATAATAATGAATCATTATAATTACTCTACTAAATGACAAGCTCTGCTTCCTCCAGTGAGCTTCGGAAGCACAAAGAATGAGCTGTTGTGTATATTTAAGGAATCTCAAACACTTCTGGCCTTACAAGTCCAAGCGTCTCTGTTTGTTTTAAGGACTTCCACATTGTATTTAATTTGGAAATCTGCAGCTGCCTTGAATCACGACCAGTAGAGTGCTGCTACCACATGCAAGGCCCTTTGCTTTAAATCGAGCAGAATCATGAATAAACAGGGATTGGAAAGAGGAAGGAATGTGCATATGGGTATTACTTGAAGGATGGGGAGCCAGATCTGTCTAATATTTCACCTAAATTTATAACTGAAAGTAATTCAATGAATTGAAGAGCATTTTCAGAAAGACAAAATAAAGCAGCAAATGTAAAGGCTGCAGGCACTTGAAAGACAGATGGTTTGACATGCTCTGCCACTTGGGTCTTGCCACAGGCACGACTACTTTGGTGCTGTAAGCTCAGGACAAGGGAGGGGAATTTATAAAAAATACTAACATTATTTTCAAACTGCACCTAAAGTGAAGGGGTTTTTCTCCCTTGATGATGTGCATGCCACAAGCCCAGGTGGCTAAGACATGCTAACTGTAAACCTCTGTGTTTTATATGAAATACCTGAAATCTGGTCGGAAGCACGTGGCTGCTCCGCGCCTTGTGGAAGAGGGTGTGGAACAAGTGCCCTTGGGAAACTGCTGGAGTCACTGTATATATTGCATAATTACTCTGGTTACTGGGCTGCTGTGAGTCACTCCTTCCCAAGCACAAAGAAACTGATCTTGCAGAATGTAAAATCCACCCAGCAGTGGGTCATTGTTTAGGTTTAGCATCTCATTCTGGTATGTTCAGAAGGCACACAGGATGAGCATTGTGACAAAGTAGAGGAATTCTGTCATGTTTTTAAGATAAAATGTTTGCTAAGCTTTAGCTGATATGATCTGATTCACTGCTGGTGACCATAAAATCTCATTATCCTTTGTTATAGTTGGGCACGTGTGTTTGAGGCTGTGTATTTCTGAGTTATTGTAGCAATTACTCTAATGAGAAGGGTGCAGTTAGCAAAAGAGCTGCTGCTCCACGTCCATGTGACTGAGTGCAATGACAAGGTGTGAAAACTTTTGCATTACCTCTTCATATTTTTGATCCATTTTGGAAGGAAAGGAGTAGGAAAAGGGCCTATCTGTGTTTGTGTGTTAGGATTGTCCCAGCACAGAGCTCTCCGAAGTTAACACTAACAGAAGGTGAGCACATACGTGCATCAGGTTCTCTGTAAGCAAATTAAAGAAAGAAAACAAAGCTGATAGATAAGAACATTGAAGAGATCGTTTGGGCTACTCATAACCAATGAAGTCTATTTTAAGTGTGCCCTATTTTGAGATCAATAGGTGGTTCTGGAATTTCTGCAATCTCTTTGCAGTGATAACCTGTCTAGAGGCAGGGGACACTCAAGGGGCAGAGGCAAGTGCATCCTCAGCCAGTTTGTGTAGTGGTACCAGCCACTACCCCACGTGAAGCAGGACCATTCCTGCTGCTGCTTGTGCTTCTTTTCAGAGAAGATAAGAACATATAGACTTTAGAAAAGGAACTGAAAAAATAAGTAACTAATATGGTTTAATTATAACAACAGCTCTCAGGTCTGAACTTGAAGCAGAATTTAGCCATTACTTACCATATTCCTATTTGCAATGGCTGATAGGCACTAGATACTGTATGAAAAAAATAAAAAGATGAAGGCATAATTTCTGAAGGTTTTTTAGTGTCTAATTCCATCAGTTGCTGTCTAGAGTCAGGCTTGTGGGTTTCTGTTGAGAAAGTAGTGTTCCTTCAGGGAAGAGTCCTGAGAAATCCCAAGTGAACAGCCGAGAGTGGGACTGACACCATCTGCCTTCAGGCAGGATGGGTTTTCAAACCCCACACTCTGAGGTGGTGGGAGCACAGAGGAGATGAGGCCTGGGGCAAGCAGAGCTTCTTCAAACAAATATGTGGATGTATAAATGATTTAATTACCAGACTGTTTAGGAGAATTTCTAATCTCTCTTCAACCACTCATACTGACATCTCTGATGTGTGATACCATTTAGATTGAGAAGAGAAGCCATTTAAAGCCTAAATACTCAAATTACTTTTTTTTAGATGCCTGGGAGCAGCTCAAAGTTCAAGCACATGATGCTCTTAAGGACCGACTAAATTAGAGGCCATGGGGTACAGGGGGAGCAAAAGAATGTTAAAGTACATTACATTTTGAAGTATGTGGTTTTCAAACTGACATGAACGAGTTTTTAACTAGAAGTGTAACCTAATATGGCTCAAGGTTTCCAAACTGAGGTGTGTATCGTGCCAGATATATTCAAGAAAATAAAAAAAATTAAAAAAAAAAAAAAAAAAAAAAAAAAAAAAAAAAAAAAAAAAAGAAACAAAAAACTGGGGCAGTCCAGCTCTGACCCTCACTGTGAGACAACCTCCTGTGAACATCTGGCAGCTCTTTGCAGGAACCAGGAGGTCCCAAATCTCAGCCTGCCTTCAAAAATCAGGCTTGCCAAGCAAGCACTGTGTGCGCTGCTAGTCAGCACGAGGTGACTTTGCCTGCAATTGCAGCCTGAATACATAGTGGAGGGAAGAAGACTTTCAAGCTGATTCTTACACATTACTGGAAGCTGCCACTTAGGTTTTGTGATTCACAAATTTGCTCTCTTGTTATAAACAAACATTTCTTTTCATGATAATGTCAAAAGGACCGAGCTTGAGAGCCTCCCTGTATTTTTTTCCTTTATTCTTGGCATATCAGTACAGTTGAAAGACACACTCTCTTGCCTCCTGAGACTTCTTGCCAAGCCACAACCACAAGCCATCCTTACAACCCCAAAGCGCTTTTGGCAGTTGTGACACAGAACGTATGGCTCATGTGGTAAAATGTGCTGGCAAGTTCCCTGCAGGCCCCATCCAGCCATCACTTATGTGCAGAATTTGATGCCAGATAGCAGCTGTTGTGTTGAGGCTGCTCAGTATCACACTAATCAGTCCTGTCTCATCCTTTCTTTCCCCTTTCCTGTCTCCACCTGCTGTTTTCTTTTCCTTTTAATTTTTTTACTTCCCTTTTTCACGTCTTAGATTAAGACTGGAAGTGCTCTGGGGCAGGGACCATCATTTTGTTCTGTATTTCTGTCTCTTGCCACGAGTCTGCTTCCCTGGCACAACAGTAATGCAAACAGTAATGCCAAATAATACAGCTGGCACCTGGCAGGTTCCATGGTGAGTGACCTGAAAACTGACTGCTGTGGGTAAAAAACACAGCTCCAGGGGAGCTTTGAATGAACTTTTTGGAGGTAACATAGCACTGCTTTACCTATCTGAAAGTATTTGCACAGCAGAGGCCTGACCAGTCATTTATCCTGTTCTGACTGCCTGCGTGTGTTCTGTGTGTTTGTTTGGTAGCTGCTATTGCTTCTGGTCTGAATTGCAGGACATGTTTATGGCTCAGGAAAGTTGCCCAACAGAAAGCCTTAAGGGAGGAGTTTCCTGGGAAATAATGACACTCTGTATCTTCTCCAGAAGGCATCTGACAGCAAGAACCGTGCCTGGAGCTGAAGAGGAGCTCATCCTTGGTTAGGTGCAGTCTCCAGTCGGATACAACTGGAGAGGAAGGAGAGCTTGGAGTGGGTGTGTCCCTGCAAGAGCTTTATCTCTTCATTCACGTTAGTAAGCTTCCCTGGATACTGGCAGGTTTTGATTACGGTGAAGGAGGAAGCTGCAGCTCCTCACACGTTCTCCGAGACTCTCCAGCCTAAGGATAATAAATGAGGAATCAGTGTCTGGTGGAAAAGCTGGGAAAATCAAGATACTAATCTAAATACATCTGTGAATCATCTGATGTGACTGATTTCCTCTGAGGTGTCAGTTTTCTTTCTTCATTTTGACTGCAGATACAGGTTATAAAGCATCATGGTCAGAAAAGGAATTTAGTGGTAAGCTCCCTTCTCTGAGCTCACATGGCCATTTTTTGATGACTTGGTAACTATTTAATTGTTTTAAGTATGAAAGGAGATTTTCTATAGGAAGTATTAACAAAGCATTTTCCACAGTGATGCTGAAACTGAGAGAGTAAGTGTTGCAATGTAATTCCTAAACTGCATACAGGAAACACCTTCGCTGTGGCTGCACATCCTGCTTCTACAGCTCCTCCTGTGATTTGCTTTTTGACCTTCTTGGTGAATCTGCCTCTGTACTGGATAATGTACAGTGCTCTGTGTTTCAGGCTGTAGGAAAAAAATAAGATGAGAAATACTGTTTGAGAGCTAAATACAATCATTATATCAACATGTAATGTGGTTTAATCTTGCACTCTGAGTACCAAGAGACAATTTACCACTGGCTTTATCCACAGTAGAAAACAGTTCATAACCAGTACAGTGGAGTTAGGAGTGTCCTTTTGTCCTCAGCTTCACCATTTCTTACCTATTATTTTCTGTAGTGATGATTCTTTCTTTTTTTGGCTTTTTTCAAGGCACAGACACTTGCTTTGCCCTCTTACTGAGACTGCTGTGCCAAGGATTGTCATCTGTGCACTGAAAAAGAGCATGGCACAATTGATCCTTAGTCCATGACAGGGTACACTAAATATTATTGCAAAGTAAATGAGTTATCCTTAACCAAGCCCTTCTCCAGGGAGGCTTGTAGATGCCAAAGCATCAGAGTTCCACTGAACTGTACATGACTGCAGTGCCCAGTGCAGAGCTGAGATTCATGAGAGCTGGTGTTCTTCAGGTGTCTGGATGCTCACACGCAGCTCCAACGCAGCGTGGATACACAGCTGCCAGTAATTCCCTCCTTTCTCCCTGCCTGTGCATTTTAGGATGTTCAAAGCAAGAAAGAACCAGCTCTGGACAAGACAAACACTGCGTTTTCAAAGAATTTCCTGCCTCTCAGGGACTCTTCAGGTCTGCTCCAAGCGAGGTCAGCCACAAGTGGGCACTGTCCGGCTGCGGCTCCTGCGGCCCGGGGTGGGCACAGCCACCAGCGGCCCGGGCAGCTCAGGGGGAAGGGATTTGCTCCCGGCGCTGGGCAGAGCCCTCCGCACGAACTAAACCAACGTTCTGGGGGCGATCGAGGGTGGCCAGTTCCGCTCACGCTTTGCAGAGCATATTTTTGTGTGAAATGTCCCGCCCATGGTAGCAGCGATAATGAAATGGTATTTGAAGACAAATTATGCTCGTTTCTTTGTCACTTTGAAATGCAGTTGTTTCTGGATTTGCTTCTCTCGAGCACACACCCTGCGTGCTACGTTGGACGGCTCTGCCTTTATCCTGACTTCCTTCCAAATGCTCATTCCTCTGCAATTCCAACCGTGCCACCTGAAGCTGAGGCTTCTGCTGGGGTCTGTCCACACAGGCTGTACCGTTCACCATAGTTGGAAGGTCTCCCGTTTACCAAAACTGTAATATTTTAGCTAATACCAGCATTTCTAGCAATTAAAGCTGCCACATAGTTTAGTCAAAGACATGATTGTGCTGTTTGCTGCTGTCTCCCATCAGGAATTTAGTTGCCTAAAACTTTCCGAGCTGTCCAGCAGAGTGGAATGGGCTGTTGACGGCTATGCCCTTTTTTTTTTTTTTTTTTTTCCCAACTGCCCTGGGATAGAAATGGGTTTGGTAGAATATTTTCACACTGAATTGCAAATGATCCCATGCAGTTATTCTTTTCTTCTCGGCAGATATTTTCCATCTCTGGTCTCCAAACAGTTAAATGAAAGACAGCCAGTAAAATGGAGATCTCTTTAATCCTGGGATAGGCAATTGCAAACACAATAGAGGACACCAACCTCTTTTTATTTCCAATTTAGGATCGGGAGGTGAAAAGTCAATATTCTTCTGTGAGATGCATCCAGCTAAACAGATGCTGAACCGCATGTGCTCCCTTTAGTCCACTCCGCAAGTTTATGGAGAGCAGAAATATTTACACACTGAAATAAATCCCTCACCCGCTCCAAACCACAAACTTAACTTCCATCCCAGGCGGCCCCGGTGCGTGGTGCCTGCCCCGCTGTTTTAAAGCGTGTTTACCTAATGGCCAGACCCCCTGCCAGCTGCAGGAGACCCCGGGTTCCCCCTTCCCGCGGCTCTGGGGCTCTGCAGAGGCGGGCAGGGCCCTGGCCCGGGAGATGGTGAGGCCGGAGGGAGCTCAAATCGCTCAGTTTTGCAAAATGGCCTCTTCTGATGGCGGGGGCAAAGCCTCCTGTAGAAGGTGTTTGCAAACGGCCGAGCGGCCGCGGTGTTCCTGAGCGCCGGACAGCGCCGGGGGTGCTGGGGAGCGGAGGGGGAGGCGCTGCGGGGGATAAGGGGTTAATCCGGGGAGACCCCGCTCCAGATGTGCGGTCAGTCCCGCCTTGCTCACGCACCCGCGGCCCCGCAGCCGGGCTGGGCTCCAGCTCGGCCGCACACGACGCCCCGCAAGGGCTGGAGCATCCGCGGTCACCCTGCCACCAGGTCCCTGTACGGGGTGCCCGGCGGGCCGGGAAATGCCTTTAGCCTCGGGGACCTGGTGGGGACAGCTCGTAAGTCACCGCGGGGATCGCGGGTACGTTTAATCCCGATTTTTTTATTCATTATCATTTAGTTTCTTCGCTCTACGGCTTTGCACGACCGTGCCAGAGCGTGTCCTGCTCCCTGCCGTGCCCCCCAGCCCAGGTTTGTGACAAAGATGCCCCCCCACGAGGGGGGCTGTCTCCCGGTCCGCATGTGAAGCCCCGGGCCCGGTGCTGCCCAGCGGCCTCGCTGAGGGCGCGGGGGACAATGGGGTACACTTTAAGCGCCGTCTGCTGATGAAACATAGCCGGGCGCTGCTACAATGGGCTATTTTCCATCAGGCATGTAAAGAATGGTTAGCTGATGGCTTGAAAATTCAATTGAATACCTTCACGGACCTAAGTATAAATATTATTTTTAAAAGAACAATACGTAATTAAAAACTAATATTTAACAACTTAAACGCCTATCCTCTAGGAAATAACAGCCTTTCTTCGCAAAACCTCCGAGATTGACTTTGCTTCCTCCTGTAAAATGAGGCCAGATTTAATTCTCCAAAGATCAGTGAGATCAAGTATTTCAGCGCTCAATTTACAGCTCCGGGGTATATGGGACCCTTTCCCAGCTATCTGGGTAGGCTAGGAAATAACTCGGGGAAGGAGGAGGGGGAAAGGAAGGAGAATTAATTCCCGAACACCGCAGTAACACCTGTAGTATTTCCTTGACTCAACGTCACGGCGGCGATCGCCGGGAGCGGGTTTCTCTGCCCACAGTCAAATTGCGACCAGGAAAGCAGCGCAACTCTTGCAAACAATCAAATAAACAAACAAACAAACACATCGTGTTTGCTCGTTTGGAAGGAAGCGCCCTAAGATGGGAAGATCGCTTCGCGGAGCAACTCAGTCCCGTCGTGACACGAGCGGGGAAGCAGGCGAGGAACCATCTGCCACCTCCGTAAACATCCTCGCCTGTGGATGCGTGGGATTGTTCCTTGGGCTGGAAGGAGCGAAACACAAATAAAACTGCTAGTTTCACTGAAACCTTTTATATATATATATATATATATATATATATATATATATATATATATGTATTAAAATCATTACACTGACTCGGAGGGTCCCCGCTGCCCCCGGAGGGTCGCGTGCTGCTTCCCTGCAGCGCCGCGGCTCCTCTCTGCAATGTCAAACCGCGGCCCGGCTGCAACCTCTCCCAAACCCTCCGCAAGCTTGTCCTCTTCCTTCCCCGCTCCCTTCTTCTGAAATACAGCGAAAGGGGAGAACAAGCCACCCTTCCTAACCTCTCGGGGAGGTGGGAAGCGGGGACCAGGCGGCCTTTCTCCCTGCCGCCGGCCCCCTTCGCCAGCACCCTGTCCCTGCCCGCCACGGTGACTCCGCTGCCCGCTCTGCCTATGCGGGAAGCTGCGGGAAGCTGCGGGAAGCTGCGGGAAGCTGCGGGAAGCTGCGGACAGCGCTCTCCTTGGCTTGGCTGCGCTGCGCTGGGGCGCGGGGAAGCTGCAGAGCAGATTTTCAGCAGCTAGGCTCTGCATCGGCACTGCCTGCGGAGCAGACCCCTCGCAGCCGCACGCACTTCTTCCCACAGGGAGGTCCAGGCTCCTGCTCTGCCTCCACCATCCGCTGCCTTTAGCTGTGGGGAGCACTCCTTCTCCGGGACACCCGCGGCTCTCGGACAGAGCCTGCGGGCAGCAGCGCGCCCGCCCCTCACCGGTAAGACACCGGTTGCTTTTTCCGACCTGCGGTCAGAAAACCACTTGCTTTGACATATCATTTTTTCCCCCCTTTCTTTTCATTTTCATTTTATTTATTCCCCTTGTAACAGTCTGTGGAAAGTGAAAACTGATTGAAGGTAGGTGATTTGTGGAGAGAACCGCCGTGTGCGCTCTCTCTTTGCCCATATGGAGAAGATTATCGCTGAAGTTCCGACTTTCGTTGGATCGCGGCATCAAACAGCGCAGACCTGGCAGGAGTCGGGAGAGGAGGTCACTTTCGATTCCCGGCTGCTACTCCTGCAGCCTTCAAGGCCGGAGAGAGGAGAGAGGAACCGGGTCCCGAGTCCCTCGCAGCTCCCCGGGCGCGCTGCGCGCCGCGGCCCCGCTCCGTGCCCGGCCAGCACCGGCTCGGGGCCAAGCCCTGCCCGGGCAGGCGCTGCCGGCGCTCGCTGCCGCCGGCCCGTTCTCTGCTCCTACTCCTCTCCTCTATTCCAGCCCGGCCCTGACACCGACCGCTGTGTTTGGGTGTTTGGAGAGATCTGGCGGCTGTGAAGGAGCGGGGGCACACCGAGCAGCACGGCCGGTGTCCACCCGCAGCGCGGTGCTCGCCCGCGGAGCAGGGTGCGCGCAGGCGGGCGCCGAGCAGGGACTCCCCGCAGCGGCCTGACCTTTGCCGGTGTTCTTGCGGCCGAGAAGAGCCGGACAAGCGATGAGCGACCTACATCACCCCAGGGAAATTGCCAGCGAAGGGACGCGGGGAAAGGCAGCACCTCTGCCCAGGTATTGCCTCATCTGTGCACTGCACCGAGGTGAAGTTTTCTAAAATTCCGAAATAAGACTTTTCTCTGTTTTGTTTCCGTTTCAGGGAGGAAAGAAAGACAAAAAAAAATTAGTCTGTAAAAACACTCTTAGTTCGGAACTAATCTATGGAAAAAGTTGTTGGATGTAAGCAAGGTAACGGAGCGGCAACCCCATAAAATCACACACAGAGTTTGAGCAAAAGCCCCCATGTCTATGTTTGACATACATTATGCGCGTAAAAAAAAAAAAGCAACCCCGGGCTTCGGAGGCCTGGAACATCCAGAGAAACCGCTAATTTTGCTTTAGGAGTTCTGTTTTATTACACTCTGTATGACTTGCACAGCGCGCATATCCCTGTGAGCCTGAATATTTGGGAAGGCATTAGCAAATGAAGGAATTCAGTGAGGTTATGCGTTTCAAAGCTGGATACTTCTATTCCTATTCCAGGATGCTGCTACAAGGGATTATGTACTTGAGGTCCTCGAAAAAAATGCACGTTTTAAAATGAAATACGTTTTAATTGGTGTCCTCAATGACAATTCAATGTGCTAATATTTAGTCGCTAAATTTTAGAAGCTTGGAGAGTTATTTGGAAGTTGATAGGTCTCTTTCACTGCGAACTCTTTGTGTCTCAGGCAGGTTACCAGGAGAAAGATAACTCGAGTGGATGGAGGGGCTTGTGGGGGAATGCACTCTGAAAAACTCTCTACTCCTTGCAAACTCAAATTTCCCCAAAGGATGGACAAGAGTGGACTCACGCACACACACAGAATTAAAAGAAAAATAAAAACTTTAAAAGAAATACCAAAAAAAACCCCGACCCGACCATGGAGCAAAGAGAGGAGAGGGAGCTGACCCTCGGCAGAGCTAACTTCGTTCCAGGCTCTCTCCAAGCCCGGTCAGGAGGCACTGGAAAATAGAGATGACATTCTCTCCGTTGCCCAGAAAAACTCTTCGTGAAATGCAAAGCAAATTTAGTCGGGTCCGCGGGATCGGGCTCTCTAGGAGCAGGTTAAAATGGAATCATTCACAAAATTGAATGTCTGAACGAGAAACTAAAATTATCTCAGTAGTACCAAAAAGTGCCGAACAGAACTCGTGGTAAATTACCTAGTGGTTTTCTGTTTCCCCTTAGAAACAAAATTTTGCTTGTGAAGACATTATTTAGTTTGTTTCTCCTCACTTCTTCCCCATCCCCGAACGGGCAGCGGTGAGCTGAGTCCAGAGGAAAGTTTAGGAAAGTTTGTAACTACAGCCCCCTCCTCGGGCGGGATCTCTCCCGCCGGGAAGTGTCTCTGCCTCCCCCCGGCCGCTCCCGGCTGACGCTGGGGCTGCGGTGCGGGACCTGCGGGACACCCGGGCAGGACGGAGCCCCGCGGCTGCAGAGAGAAGCACGGCACTGATAGGGAACGCTATGGTCTGGGATGGGATGGGGAACGAGAAGAGCCGGGAATGCAAGGCACCTCCGCGCCGCACCGCGCAGGGCGGCGAGTGCTGCTCACCCGCGGGGCCCCCGTGTCCCCCCCGGCCCGCTCAGGGCAGTGACCCAGGGGCTTATGTGGTGGACACTGAGTTTCTGTTTTGGTATGCATTGTACTCCACTAAGACAAACAAACACCGGGTGGAAGAGCATCTCCCGCACGTTCTTCCCACGCAACCTCCACATCAGTGGAGGCTCGGACACCTTTTCGTTACCATACGAGACGAGCGGTTTCCCACGGGGTGTCCTGAGTGCGGACACCTGCAGTCCCTGGCTGGCCTGCAACTCTCTCTGCTTTTAGTTATTTTCTTTTCTTTTTTCTTTTCTTTTTTTCTCTTTTCTTTTCTTTTCTTTTCTTTTCTTTTCTTTTCTTTTCTTTTCTTTTCTTTTCTTTTCTTTTCTTTTCTTTTCTTTTCTTTTCTTTTTCTTTTTCTTTTTCTGAGTCTGAGGAACTTTCATCAAGGAAGAGCCCCTGTGGCTGACACAATCAGGACTTGCCCATGTAGCCGGTGCTTGGCAAAGCCCGTGTATCTGCCATGAATTCAGCACTCAACAGCTGGAAACTGGCTGTAACTCACCGGCGTGCGGTACCGCACCGCCGACAAGCCAGCGTTTCCGAGCCCACGGGAGTCCCCACAGGACCTATTCCTTCGGGACAGAGCCCGCAGGTCAACCGGACAGGCGGGCAGGGGAGACGGACGCCTTTTCAAAGCCCTCTCGCTTGTACCGCGTCACACACGAGAAGTCGCAGTACACGGCGTGGCTCGAGCCGAGATTTTGGTCAAAATGTGGAAATAAGTTCAGGAGCTGGATGCAGCCTTTGGATCCGGCTGTTCTGGTGGCTGCCCCGGAGGGACAGATTTCAGACGGGCTGGTCCCTCCGTGGGTAGTTTAAATCAAGCACTCTGCCAACTCACCGGGGAGAGTTTGGAGTGCGTGTGTGCGTGGCCGTGTGTGACTACACACGCGTGGAGCTTTCTCCGTGCATGCTGCGCCCCTCAAAACAAAAACATAAACAAACACTAACACACACAAAAAAAAAAAAAAAAAAAAAAAAAAAAAAAGAAAGAAAAAGCCCTTTAGGGCTTGATTACTTTTATTAATAGACACATTAAGCGGCCTTAATGCTTCTGGTGGCTTTTTGAGGGGATCGGGGAGCTCGGGAGCGGCTGGGCCCGTCCGGGATCCGCTGCCGGCGGCGGGACCGCGGGCGGGCGGGAGCTGCGCGGGGCCGGCAGGGGGCGCTGCCGCCCCGCGGATGCGCGCCCGCGGCCCCGCGCCCGCGCCCCGCGCAGCGGGCGGGACCGGGACGGGAGCGCCCAGGGAACGGCAGGAGCAGGAGCGGCGGGCGGGCACGCTCCCAGCGGCCGAGCGACCCGGCCCGGCCCGGCCCGGCCCGGCCTGGTCCGGCCGCACACACTCTCGGTACCGCGCTGCTCACCGCGCCCGCACGCAGCTGCGGGTATTTCCTCCCTCTTCCCCCGCACACGTTGATGTTTAAAAGGTCTGGCACGGATGGGTGCGGGTTAGGGCTTCGCGTGTAAAGCCGGGGGTTACGGAAGTCCCGTGTTAATGACGGTGTATTGGAACCGCGAGCCCGACACCGCCGGGACGAAAACAACCGCGCGGAACTACGGCGGGGCCGGGCCGTGCAGCGCGCAAGTGGCGCTGGTTCGGGAGCGAGAGGGGACGGGGCCCTGAATTAGCGTCGAAAAGACAAAAACTAAAGCAACCCTGCCCTATCGCTGCTCCCGGGTCGGTGAGAGTAATACGGGCAGCAAGGCCTTTTCCTGCTCCTGGTCCCAGTCCCGGTCCCGGTTCTCTGCTGCTGAGACGGGATCCCAGCGGCTCCAGCGTTGGCCCGCCTCTGCGGGACCGAAATAGAGGGGTGAGGTTTGCAGGGCTGGTCTCCTCGGTGAGGAGGTCCATGGGAAGCATCCCACGTGTCCGACCCACCCGGGAACCCAGGATGAGCGGGGAGCAAGGCCCTGTCCACGCGTGGCTCCGGCTGCTCGGGACCGGCTGTGAACGGAATCCACCTGCTCGGCCGAGGCCGTGGTGCCCGACCCCGGGCTCTCCCGCAGCCCCGCAGCCCGGGCCGGGTCCTGGGAACCCGGCAGAGCTCGGCCCGGCCCGGCCCGTCACTCCCACCGAGCACTGCGCTTTGCGCAGGAGGCTTAGACATACTGAGTAGGGTTTAGGGCGTCCAGAAAAGAATTAAATTAGGCATTTCACCCTCTCCTTTAACTCACACAGCCCCACGGCAGACACGACCTGCCTAGGTCACCTCTTCTCCCTGCTGTGTTCATGAATCTCTGGGACAGGAGGGAAAAAGGGGAGACAGATCTCACCTGGAAAACAAAGTTAAGGGGAGGCTGAAACTTCCCTCACCGCCACCCCAATACCCGCGAAAGTTCAGCCTGGTTTAGCCCATGAATAACCGTCTTACCCCGAGGTCCCCGCATCTGAGACCTTCCTCGCAATTTCTTCTTGGCTCGTCTTTTAAAAGATGAGTATTAGTTTGGAAATCCGGAGCTAGTCCCTGCGAGGCCAGTCATGTAATTTGACTGCGAGTGTAGCGTACCCTCCCTCCGAGAGAGGCTGCCTCTCCGCGCGCTCCGAGCAGATCGGGATTGCTAGGAAGGGAGCCCCTGCCAGATTTTCTCCATGTAGACGCCAAGAGGACAGCGAGAGCAACCTGTCAAGGCCTTGGGTAGGAAAAGTTCAAGAGAGGGACTTCGGGAGGTGTTGCCGGGGCAGGCCAGGCTGGAGCTCAGCGGCCGTGGCCGGGCCAGCTGAGGCCGGGACTGCGCGGGAGGCGCCCACGAGAAATGGCCACGGCGACGAGTGCGAGAATTATACAAAAGTTTAGGGAGAAGAGGAAAATTCCGGGAAATCCCATCCCGAGTCCTTTTAGTTTTTGTTCTCACTGCTCCCGGCCTGTTTTATCTCTGACAAAACCCAGGGAAAGCTTGTGTTCTCCAGGCTCTGCTTGCGGTTCCTCTGCCTGGATGTGTCCCTACGCACACACACAGATATGTATTCGTATGTACAGAGCACAGACAGCGAGCAGCGCTCTGACCTCCAGGGTGCTGCGGCCGAGATCACTCGCTTTTCCCGAAAAGCATCGGACTTGGCCGTGGAGAGCTCCCCGCTGCAAGCGTAGCCTCCTCCGTTCAGCTCAAACACAACGGGACCCCTCTTCGGAGAGGGATTTTAGGCTAGAGGATATTTCCCCGGCGGTAGAGAAGGTCGAGGGAAATTGATCGATCGTTTTGGAGGTTCTGCGTGTGTGAGGTTTCTTTTCAAACGGATATAATTCCTCCCTCCCCAAGTGCCAAATTACTCGATGCAGTTTTCAAAGGAGCCCCGTGATTATGTCAGGATGTCTGGGAAAAAAAAAAGGCAAAAAAAAAAAAAAAAAGGAGTTGAAGTTTTTCCAATTCAGATTCATTCTTCAGTCCTGGAGAAGTGTAAATACGCAGATGCACAACACTGTTCTTCCTAGGAGAAGGAGAAGTTTCTCTTTCTTTTTTTATTTTTTTTTTTTCCCTTCATTTTCAGTGCTCTGGAACCAAGACCCCAGTCGAAATCAGCACATCAAACACCCATCCTATTTAGGGCACTTTCTCATCCTTGCTCGTGTCTATAACCCCAGATCTTTCGAGAAGAGGCGTAACGACCACCGCTTGAGGGGAAAAAAGTTGCACGGAGAAGGGGTGAGGGGACTTAAAAAGTTAAGGTACTCGCGATTCACGAGGGACACGAGTGGGGCTGAGGGGAAATCCTTCTCTCCCTTGCTTGGCTCTCTCAGCTCAGCGGGGCCGGAGCCCTGCACTCTGGCGTCTTCGGGCAGGAAAGGTTTTCCCAAACGTGTGAGACCTGGGAGAATGGCACCTCGCAGCAAAATCTGCCCAAAGACTTGAGTTTTGCCGTGTAAAGCTCACTTTGCTCTGCGCTCGCAGGCACGTGTGGCTGTGGATGTCTATACGTGCAGCCGCCCCACGCCTGGAGATCAGATTTACATTTCCTACAGAAAGTGAACTTCTCCCTCCACAAAGTGCACACAGCGCGGGGTACACAAAGGGAAACACGGCCTCAAACAAAGGCGCAAGAACAGCCGCATCTTTGCGTGCCCAACACTGTTTTGTCACTTATATTATCCCCTCGATCTGGTATTGTGTTAAAAATATCGGCAGGCTGGGAACAGAAGCTTTTAGCAGAGAGTGGGGAAGGAGAATAGAATTCACCTCACCCTTTACTGGAAACAACCATTTAGACGGCGATTTGTTTTTTAGCATAATTTAATGCAGTGAAGTAACGGATTTTTAGTGTATAAAGTGGAAAGAAAATAGAAAACAACGTCCGGGAGAAAAGGAAAGAAACGCTTGACTGGTTTTAAGACTCCCCCCATCCCTTGGTTCAACAGAAACATTAATTTACATTAGCAATTCTGCATCTTTAAGATAAATTACACAGCGGCGTAATAGATTTAAAGTACGCCAGATTTTTTTATCATTAATTGTAAATGTGCAAAATACCTGCTGGTACTTCACTTTAGAAGAATGTAATTGGCAAAAATGGGAGGCTGATGAATAGATAATAGATCCTTAACTACCAATAAACAGTAAGCACCAGCCAAGAGTATTAGGATGTGATCATAATTATTCTGCAGCTCCAGCCAATGGGAGGAGGAGAACACAGCCCTAAAATCATCTCCGGACCCAAAGGTAAACGCGAAAATACGGACAAGGCTGGAACCGGAGACTTGATCCCCTGTCCCGTCTGCGAGAGCCCGGCGTATCCCAGCTTTGCACGATGCGGCTGCCCTGCGCTTTGTGCTCCGCACCGCGCCGTGCGGGCAGCGCGGAGGAGCGAAGGGGAAATAATTAAGTTCGGAGAAGGAGGACGACCCGTTCTCTCACCGGGACGAAATCTTTTCCAAGCGGGGCATCTCTCCCTGACGCCCCGGGGCCGCTCAAGGTAACCTCGCCGGGCTGAGAGTACCCGAGAGGTGGCAGGGACAGGGGTGTCGCGCTGGCGGAGCAGCCCAACTCCCCCCTGCCCCCACCCGAGAAGATGCAGGGCCCCCCATCTCCTGTCCCGCTGAGCCCCCCCTCCCCCCCTCCCGGCCCCCGTCCGCCTACCTTGGTCGCCGAGCGGCGGCAGGGGAGGGAGGGCAGCGCGGCTGCGGAGGGGCGCGGAGCCGAGCGGGGCCGGCGCGGGGGCGGCGGCGGGGCGGGGGCGGCTGCGCGGCGCGGCGCGCTCCCCCCGCGCTGGCGGGCGCGCTCCCGCCGCACTCCGATCCGCGGCTCCATCCCTCCCGATGGCGCTGCCCGGCGCTCGCCTCCCCTCTGACGCACTTTAAAGAGTCTCCCCCTTCAACCTCAAGGCGAGTAATAGCGACCAATCATCAAGCCATTTACCAGGCTTCAGAGGAAGCTGTTTATGTGATCCCAGCACTAATTAGGCTCATGAACTAACAAATCGTTTGCACAACTTGTGAAGGGGCCGATCACATCCATGGATTGTCTTTGGACTTAGGGGGGGAGGGGGGGGGCGCGACCGCCTTTTCCTTGCAGGAGGGAAACTTCTCCCAGCAACTTTTTTTTTTTTTTTTTTGTGTGAGTGTGTGCGTGGTGCGTGTGTGTGTCTCCCTTTTGGGTACCGCTGGCTGCCGCTGCCTCCTTTTCCTCCAGCCCCTGTCTATTTATGTGTGTATCTATCCCTCCTCAAGTCACTCCCTGCTGCAAACTTCCCCGGATCGTCTCCCGCGCACCAGAGAGAGACGGGCAGAGATTGGGTCGGGGACTCTCGTCGCGGCAGCATGTTTCAGCCCACACCCAAGCGGTGTTTCACCATCGAGTCGCTGGTGGCCAAAGACAGCCCCTTGCCCGCGTCTCGCTCCGAGGATCCTATCCGGCCGGCGGCGCTCAGCTATGCCAATTCCAGCCCGATGAACCCTTTTCTCAACGGCTTCCACTCCACTGGCAGGGGGGTCTACTCCAACCCGGACTTGGTCTTTGCAGAGGCCGTCTCCCACCCGCCGAACCCGGCCGTGCCGGTCCATCCCGTGCCCCCTCCTCACGCCCTGGCCGCCCACCCGCTGCCTGCTTCGCACTCCACGCACCCGCTCTTCGCCTCGCAGCAAAGGGACCCCTCCACCTTCTACCCGTGGCTAATACACCGCTACCGGTATCTGGGCCACAGGTTCCAAGGTACGTGCAACTTTTCTTCTCCTTCCGATCCAGCCCTGCATCCTCCGGCGGCCCCCGGCCCGTCCCCGCCGTGCGGATGTTGGGGGACGGCGGGTGGGCGGGCGGCCCCTGCCCGGAGCGGAAGGCTCGGCTCGGCCGGGCCCGGGGTCTTTTGTCCCTGTCTCCCCCTCCGCCAAACTTGGGAGAGCTGTCAGAGCCGAGGGGCTTGGGCTTGGTTTTGTTTTGCTGCTTTTCCCGGTTTGTTTTGGTTTCCCGAGAAGACGGGGGCAAGCGGGAAGGCAAGGCCGGCTGGGACTCCGTCAGCTTTCTGCCCCCGTTAAAAGCAGACGAAAAGGTGGATATCTTTTGTTCCGGTGTGTTAAGAGCTAGAGAGGAGCCTCCGAAGGAAGCGGCCGCGCAGAGCGGGGAAAGGAGAGGTGGTGAGGCTGAGTTCCCCCGGGAGGGCGGCCGTGCCCGCCGAGCTGCGGGGCCGAGCTGCGGGGCCGCAGGAAGCCCCCGCCGCCGCCCCAAGTCCGGTCGCTGCCCCTGTTAGAGGGGAAGAAACGAAGCGAACCCCAGAGAAAGGAGGAGGGGAGTGTGTGGGGGGAATTAATCCCAGCGCCGGAGCAGCGCGGGGAGACGGGGCTGCGGAGGATAGCCGGGGAAGGGGCACGGAGGGCGATCCCGACCGTGCGGTCAGCGAGGGGCTCCAAATGCCAAGCGATTAATAACCAGCTGAAGCGAAATAACAGAATCCAATGGCGGACAATCAATAAAATCCCCCTTGCTTAACCCTTTGTAACCGGCAGCGTCTTCTCCGAGGGGTGAGCCGATTTCTCCCGTAATGGGTCCGGCTTCTGCCACTTTCATTATAGGCAAACCAACAAACAAACAAACAAACAAAATCAGCCTCCACTCGCAGGGATCCATCTGCCTTTTTTTCCCCCTTGTATTTTTATTTATTAATTCGGAACGAAAACAAGCCACCTGCATGTTGCATTTTCCCCGGCCTTCCACAGCCGGGCCGCTGCAGCCGGGTTGGAAAAGGAACCACTCTCTCCGAAGCCAGGCGGTCTGAGATACAAAATGGATTATTACCCTTTCAGAATAAAATTACAGGTTTCGCTCACCAAATTATTTGTCGCAGGCACCAGGCGATTGGTAACGAGGGGTAGATGAAAGGCGGAAATGTCCTGGTGTTGAGCCACAGCCTGATTTCAAACACACCCTCCTCCTCCAACGATTTTTAAAGCACTTACAGAGAGATACCCTCGGTGCCGTTTCCACTTTGGAAGGAGCAGCCCGGAAAAGCGGCACAGGGGCACCCCGGAGGGAAATGCCCACCGAAAAACCCCGGCTCACCACCTCCCGCTCCCGCCCCCGCTCCAATGCAGGCCGGCAGGAATGGGATGGGATGGAATGGGATAGGATAGGATGGGATGGGATGGCCGCTCTGTGGCCTCCTCGGAGTTTGATTCTTCATTTCTACGCCGGTTCCCAGCGCCGCCGAGGCAGCGGGGAGGGTCATTGGGCCGGGAAGGCGGCGGTGGGAGCCCCGCTGCGGGCAGCGCACCGGTAGAACGAAGGGAGAAAGGCTCCGGCCGAACTTTTGGGCGAGGGAAGCCGAGACAGGCCAGGGGAGCAGGCGGGCGGCTCCCGGAGCCTGGTGGGTGGCCAGGGAGACTCGCGGGGCTCGGCCAGGGAGCCCAAAGAGCAGCTGGCCGCGAAGGGAAGGTGGAAATAACAAACAAATAGGGAAAGACGTGAGGCTCCGGTGGTCGGGGGGCAGGGGGGCAGCCGTGAGGTGTAGCCGCAGACACCGCAGCCGTGCTCTGGCCAATTCTTTTTTTTTTCTTCTGCTTTATTTTCTCTAGTGCTCCCCAGGTTGTGTTTTAGCATTTTAATTTATACCAGTCCTCTCCTGCCCCTGCTTATTTATCCTTCCCCTCCACGTATTTATCAAAGGAAAATTCAATACAAAGAAGGAGGGGGAAAATTAAAAAGACACTATTGTTGGATTCATCGTGAGGATAATGGTGGGAGACAAAAATTCTTGCCCTAAAAAGTGCTGTCGAATGCGTCTGGGGAAGGTGTTTTACTAATCTGTTTTACCATGTTTCCCAGGGAATGAAACCAGCCCGGAGAGCTTCCTATTGCACAATGCACTGGCCAGGAAACCCAAACGGATCCGTACAGCTTTCTCCCCATCCCAATTACTGAGACTGGAACATGCCTTTGAGAAGAACCATTATGTAGTAGGAGCGGAGAGAAAACAGCTGGCACACAGCCTCAGCCTCACGGAAACTCAGGTAAGGGGCAAGCAGGGAACGGGCAGCTGGGAAAGCGAAAGTACCGGCATCTCCTTTGGAAAACCCACCCGGCCGGGCCGAGATTCGGGCAATGGTAAGGGCAAATTCTAGACGTGTTTAGGCCTCCAGTCCCGAACCGGTGCAGTGGGGAGAGGGATCTCCTCAGCTTGAGTATCGTCAAATCCTTTTCCCGTTCGGGATTTCACGGCCCGTGCCGGGGGTCGCGGTGCCTCGGCCGGGCGTGGGGAACCGCAGCGCTCGGGGGGCGATTTGGGGTCCCCCGGGCAGCCCCGGCTGGAGCTCCGGCCCGAGCGGGGAGGCAGCGGCCACAGCTGCGATCTGCGGGTCCGGTCGTTTTGCTGCGGGACTGGTCTGACCCTCAAGAAGGAGTTGGATGTTAGGGGAAAAGCCCCCAAAACATGTGCGGGGGCAAGGAGGAGAACCTCCCCCTTAGACCCTAAGGCAGAAACACTGTTTCTTGGGTGAATTTTCGCTCGTTTCTAGCCGACAGAGGGGATGTGAGCCGGTTCAGGAGGGCAGAAAGATGAAAAATAAAAGCAGTGAAATTACTCACAAGGAATCCCCCCCTCACCCCTTCCACCCCCCCTCCTCCCCCCGCCCCAGCAGACTGGCTGCGGGCCAGAACCGCACCGGAGCCTGTTTCGGTCTCTCTGGCGGGACGCTCGGCGATGTTTCTGCCACGGTCGTGCGGGGCCGAGGGTCTCGGCAGGTACCGGGGCCGGGCACCCGTGGTGGGGGGGGCTCGGAACGGGCCGAGAGCAGCGGCGGGGGCGGGCGCAGGCTCCCCCCGACGGCCGGGGACGCAGGGCCGGCGGGCCCGCTGCGAGCGCGTTTTTCACGCGGTTTTCTCCCCGCCGGAAGAAAGGCTGGAGTTTGGAGGATTGGTGGTGGTGGTAGTTGTTGTTGTTGTTGTTGTTGTTGTTGTTGTTGTTGTGTCGGGCTTTTGTTTTGTGCCCTTCCAGGAGACTCGTGGAGAGAGGGTTCCAGATGGGGATTGTCTCTGCTACAGTATGTGGCACTGTAAAAAAAAAAAAAAAAAAAAAAAAAAAAAAAGCCAAAATACCGAGCCGCAGCCTAGTTCAAAGTTCCCAGTAAACACAGCGTTCTCTGGGCGGATTAAGTTGTAACACTTTTTTTTTTTCCTTAACTCCTTTTCGTGGGGGAAGCAATAAAGAGGTTGGAGCTTTTGTTTTAAAATGTCTCCCTAACAAAACAATAAAAAGGGATCGCCACTTTTATGAGGTTCCCCGAACAAGGGACCGGTCACAGGCTTATTTCTACTGGAAAGCTGTATTTAAGGTGGTCTTTGTGCTGCTTGATTCCGAAGCTGGTTGGGGTCTTTTGTCCGGATGTCAAACCCCCAGTCCCGTACAAATGAGCTCCCTTTTGGGAGATCAGCGTGCAGAAATGAACCGTCCTCCCCTTCAATTAGCAAACTAAAAGCAAATTAAACTCACCCCTTGTTCCCCGCTCAGCTTTTTAATGGGGGACTTTTGGAGAATATGAAAATGCAGCAGAGATGTGTGTCCGGCCAGTCAGGTCTCTGTTCTGAAGAGGCAGCGAAGCGGGTTAAACCAGCTTATTAAAATGCTCCAGTTCCCTTTCCCCCCCTTGCTGAGGCCTTTATCAGGCACTTTCAGACAGAACCAGAGTTTAAATTGCTTTAAAAAAAAAAAAAAAAGTTTACCTTTGGACGCTACAAGGAGTGTGGCCAGCCCTGGAGATAGGTCCCAGATCAATACTATCTGTAATTAAAGCACTGAAGTCAGCTGCCGGATGGTTCGGTCAGATTTACGCGGCACTGAACAAAATCAGAGGGATATTTATGATGCCACTTACCGGCGCTGCGATCGCTCCTGGACAGCGCGTCCCAGGGAGATGCTGCGGAGAGCGATGGGCGTTTTTCTGTTCGGGGCATTTTTGTACATTTTATTCGCTTTTCCACGAGAAAAAAAAAATCCCGTGCGTCCGCCCCCCAGCCCATCCTGGCGCCCTGTTAGAACGGACGAGGCCCTGCCTTTGCTCTGCTCCGCCGGGCAGGTGGGAGCCCCGCGGCCGGCCCGGCCTCCCCACCGCAGCCCCGACGGCTCTCCCGGGGCTGGAGCCCGGAGCTCCCAGCCAGGAGCTGGGAACCGCAGCCTCTCCGGGCAGCGGGGCCGTCGAGGTGACGGCCCACGGGCGAGCTCCGCGCAGCGTGGGCTACCTGGGCGCTACTCGGGGCTACGCGCCCGCGGAAGCTCAGGGTGCGCGCACAGCGCATCCCCCGGCGGTGCTGCCCGCTCCCGAGCGCTGGGAGCTCCGGAGGTGCCCGGGGGGCGTGGGGCAGCCTGCCCGTGCCTTTCTCGCAGAGGTTTGGGTGGCAGCGAGGCCCCGGCTCTGCTCGATCCCGCCAGGCTGGCCAGGGTGACAGCAGTGGGGACACAGCGCAGCGCGGGCAGGGCACGGCCCCGGTGGCGCACGGAGCAGGCGGGGAGTGAAGCATCTCCCTGGTCCGGACAGGCGTCGGACTAACGCCCGGTGCCTTTCCTCCTGCAGGTAAAAGTATGGTTTCAGAACAGACGGACAAAGTTCAAGCGGCAAAAGTTGGAAGAGGAAGGTTCAGACTCACAACAGAAGAAAAAAGGGACTCATCACATTAACCGGTGGAGAATCGCCACCAAACAAGCCAGTCCAGAGGAAATCGACGTCACGTCGGACGATTAAAAACTGGCACTTTTGGACTTTTCAAAGCCAGCACCCCACCAACCGAAAGTGTTAAAGGCTCACCCCCCCCCCCCACCCCCGCGGCGTGGCGGTGCGGGGAAGGACACGGAGATCTTCATCAAAACACGAATCCCGCCCGGGAGGGAGCTGGGAGCGAGCGAGGGCCAGCCAGCGAGGGCTCCGAACTGTGGCACTGCCGGCACCGCTCTGGCAAAGGGGATCTGTCAATCAAAGCCAAAACACCGGGACGAGGTGATTGACAGGTATTCCGTTTATCGCAGTCCACTTTTAAAAGCATAACGTAAAAAAAAAAATTAAAAATATATAGAAAAAAATCTTAAAAAAGAAAAAAAAAAATATAGAAGCAAAAAAAGCCCCCAACCAAACCAGAAAATTAACACCTTACGGGACATTTTGCACTTCACGGTTTTTTTCCGTCTTTGAAAGAGAAATTTCCATAAGCAGCCAAAACCCACACCTGTTTCAGAAACTTGAATTGCATGTGTAAAGCCGTCTGGGGAAAAAAAATAACAAAAAAATAACAAAAAAAAAAAAAAAAAAAAAAAAAAAAAAAAGGAAAAAAAAACCGGAAAAAATTACTCCGGTTCCTAAAGACAGAAATGAATTGTAATTTTTTTCCCTTTAAGACAGGTTCTGTGTGCTTTTTAATTTTATTTTACGAGAAATGTGCAGTCTGTAAACATTTTATAATAACTTCTGGCGTCAAAGTGTTTGTGAAAGCTAAATGAAGTAGCAGTAACAAAGCATAGTGTTCCTTCCGGATGGACAAACACGGTGGGGAGGGGAGGGACGGGAGGGAAAGGCGGGGGGGCGGGGGAGGTTGGGTTGGTCATAACTTTTGCTGCAAAAAAAAAAAAAAAAAAAGGAAAAAAAATCAAATGGAATTATCTCCCCCCTCCCCTCAACTGTATCCCCATTGCAAAACCGGATGATGATTACTTTTTTTTTTAAGATTTACAAAGCTCAAACCCAGCGACCAGATTTGGCGGTGGGGACACCTTCTAGGCTGGGAGGATCCAGAGAAAAGGGACTTAAAATCGCGGATTGATTTTTTTTTTTTTCCTAATGACCATTTTCATTGGGTCAATTTTCAAGCACTGACCTTATAATATTCCGAGATCATAGAGCTACTAAAAAAAAAAAGTGACAAATGTTTCCTTCATGTCTCCTATACCAGAATGTAAATATTTTTGTGTTTTGTGTTTAATTTGTTAGAATTCTAACACACTATATACTTCCAAGAAGTATGTCATTGTCAATATTTTGTCAATAAAGATTTATCAATATGCCCTAATTTTTTAAGCAATATCTTTTCCCCTTCACCCCCAAATTTCTCGGAAACCGATGGTTTCCCCCCACACCGCCTTGTTTTTAGCTGCTGAACCCCCGCGGCCGCGCCGCGCATTCCTGCGGCCATAGGCGCATTTTCTTAATGTATTCGCTGGCTGCTAAATAGACCTCTAAAAATAAGCCGCAGAGGCGCACTTGCTGTATATAAATACCCCAAACCCCCCGAAACAGAACCAACCAACCAAACAAAAACCTCAAGGAGAAACCCAGCCCCTTCCCTGGTTAGAAACTGAAGTGCGGAGCGGTTCGTGATCGTGAAACTGGCCGGCAGCGGCCGCGCTCCGCCGAGAGAGGCTTTCCTCGGCAAAAATACGTGTTTTATTCAGCGACAGAGGATTTTTTTTTTTTCTCCCCATCTTTTCCATCCCCTGTCCAGGTCGGTGCGGTGAGGAACAGGTCCTGAGAGCAGAGGCTGCGCCCCAGCTGCTGCTCTCCCTGCCGCTCTCAGGGAGCGATCCTGGGCACAGAGTAAAACTCTGACATTAAAGAGGTGGGGGAAAGGAAAAAAGAAAAAAAAAAAAAAAAAAAAAAAAAAAAAAAAAAAAAAGTAAAAAGAAATGTTGCTCTGGGTCCTTGAGGAAACTAGCTGGTTTTCTGGGGGTACACAGTTGTTTTTTCATGCTTCATTTGCTCCTTAGCCTGATAGACTGCATTAATCAGTTTTATTTCCATTGATAGAGAAACCTCGTCTGCTCTGTTCGAGCTACAAAGAATCCTGCAAGCTTTTGTGAAAGTGCAAATCAGTTTAGGCAATTATCATACCAGGAATATGAAGGGGAAAGAGGAGGCATTGCCCAGTGGTCTCCTTTAATCTCTTAATCCGTGGATCCAGGGGGGCTAGTTGGACATAATTTAGGACAATCTGACTACCCTTTACACTGTGATAAGGCGAAGTTACAATGCATCGCAAAAATACGAGCTTTGTTAAACATACTGCCTTGAAAAGTTAAGATTAGACATTCTGTGCACGTGTTGGCTCTATCGGGTACTATGTAAATTTGATTTTTTTAAAAAAATATCCGCTCTTATTATTATTATTTTTTTTTTAGCATCTCTTCTTATACAATCCCGGTGACTTTCCATTCACTTGTGCTACAAATATGAGAGAGGCCCAGTCAGGGTTAGGACGCATGTCGCAATGCAGTCCCTTCCATTTAAACCCAGGCTAATTATTTAGTAGAGCTATTCCCAAGGTAAACTTCTCGTCGCGTTTCTTCCCTCCTCGAACAGCTGATGGTGCAGATCTGGAAACCAAGCAGGACGCACATTTCCCCTGAACTCGCCCAAGCTGCCTCGCTCTCCACTTCAAACCCGGGCAAATGGGCAAACATTAAACGGATTGCGGCCGAACAGCAGACTTGGGCCTTTCTAGAAATTGTTTCCCATCTTGATAAAAGGCTTATTTCTGCAGGAACCATATACTTCTCCCCCCACCCCCCCCCTTTTTTTTTCTTTTTTTTTTAATTTTTTTTTTTTTTAACCGTGAAGGAAGAGAGGGAGAGAGGGGGAAAAAAATTAAGCGTCCTATGTAGCGTAACAGCAATAAAATCTTCAGAGAATGCCATTAGCTTTGAAAAAAAACCCTAAAAGCTTTATTACAAACCCAGCTTTGAAAATAGGGGGGATTAGGAGTCTGAAAGGGTCCCACAATGGTTAGAAGAAAAGGTTTCATGCTAATGAGGTTAATGCCCTTTGTATCTCAGGACTCCACAACTTCATTACTCCCTATCTCCGGCTGCACCAAGCGGCTCAGAACACTGCAATCCACTCCAGCTCTCCCCTGCCTTGCCTAGAGAAGGATTTGATAGCAGCTCTGTTCAAACTAGATAATTATATCTTTTCAAGTCGGAATTAAGATAAAGAAAGTGAAGCAAAGGCGGCTAGCCTTGATCCACTGCAAACAAATTTGGCGCACTTTCTAGTCTCTCTCCCCCTGCCTCAATAGGCAGGACAGTCAGCTTATTAGACCCTCATTTGCTTTATTAATTCATCTATTTAAAGTGGCAGGATTAGAGAGAGGGAGAGAGAGGCAGAGTCTAATGTGGGACAGTGGATGCCAGGCAACGTGGAAATATAAATATTGGCGAGATGCTATCCGAGCGGGTGTTCAAAAATACATTTTATATTAAATAACTGAGAGGGGTGGGGGAGGGAGCGTGGATTTCGGGTGGTGAATTGCAAACTCAGGCAGATTTCTACGGCTTTTTTGAAGGAAAGCTGGGGCACGGCTGTCGGGCACCGGCTCTCCCTCCGGAGAACGCGCGGACCTCGGTGGCTTGCGGGGAATTTGGCCCGCTGGTCCCCCGGGCTGCAGGACAGGCGGGGACCCCCGCACCCCACGGCCCGGGGCCGCTCTCGCAGCGCTGCCCGGCGGCCGCGGGTGCGGAGCGGAGCGCGCTGCCCTGCGCAGCGTCCCGGGAGCGGGGCTGCAGCTCCGGGCGGCCGGCTTTGCGTGCTGTCCCTCCTCCGGGGCTTTGCTCTGTCTGTCGGCCAAGGTCAGCGCATCCCGCCCCCGCCCCTCGCCTCCCCCGGCCCCTCTCAGCCCGGGGTCCCCGCCGCTGCCGCACCCGCCGGGGGCCGGATCCGCACCCTCCGCAGCGCTGCTGGCTCCGCGTCCGGGACCTGACCCCTCCGGCCTTGGATTTTTAACCCTTTCCCTTCCGACACAGCCAGCGGCTCCCAGCCGGAGTTGCTTGCCACCGGTGGGATTTGCGCTCCCCACGCGGCGCAAGCCCGCACCCACGCAGCCTTCTCTTTGCCACTGGACCAGGCTGAGACCGGAGGTCTTTGGAGCCCTCGCTTTGTTGTGTTTAAACGCTGTTTATTTGCTTCCCTCCTCTGACGGATCGCGCTGTTACCTGCGAGGGCTCGGCGGAAATTAGCGGTCCCCCCTAATTAGCGCCCAGCCTCCGCACAGCCCTTAGGAAACAGGCAGAGCAGCTCGGGCCGGGTTCCCTGATGAACGGGATTCTCCCGGCCCCTGCTCCCGTGTCCATCAGCGGTTCAGAACTGCTCGGAGCTAATACAGCCATTGATTTACTTCTGCAAAGGGTCCCGCTGCGAGGGGGAAGCGGGAGTTTAGAGAACCTCCTGACCCCGAGCCGTAACCTCTCTCCTCGCCAGCCCCTCTCCTGGTGGGACACTCGCAGCCGGGGAAGCCCAGCCCGCGGCCCACGCTTGAAAGCGAAAGGGCCATTAATCACCTTCCTCGTTCGCTTTTAATTGACCTTTTGCAATTAGCGCCTGTTGCAGGGAAGGCGACCCGTCGGTTGTGAGGGAACCCTCCCGGTGTCCCCTCGGACCCCTCTCTCCCGGGGGGGGCCGTGGCCGCCCCAGCTCCGCGGGTGTCCCCGCCAGGCACGGCTGGGAGGATGCTGCGGGCACCGCTCCCGCACCGGGCTCAGCCCGCCTCGCAGGTGGCTGCCCTGGCCAGAGCAGGATCTGCCTTCTCTCATCCTTCTCCTTCTCCTTGTCCCCGCCGTGGGGCCGCTCGGCCCTGCTGCTTCGGTAGCCCCATCTCCCCGCACGGCCTGGCTGGAGCCCCGGCTGCTGCGGGGGCTCCGGAGAGCATTTATAGACCCGCTCTCCATCGCCCACGGCTGGACCTGACGTCAGGAAGAACTTGATCTCGCCCGCTTTGCTCCTGCTTCTGAAACTGATCCTTGAAATGAGAGAACAGACTCTACACAATTCCCATGGCCTTGACATAAGGTACAGCGATAAATATACACCACTAATGAGCAATTACCATATAATCACCTTCCAATTAGCTCGCATAATGATGAATTAAACATTCTAGCCTGCTGGATTAGGTTTCTTACTTTGTATATTATTTACGAAGGCTAGCTTCTGCTGAGCACCAAATATCAAATTAGATAGGGAATTTTCAGTTGGGGGTAATTACGCATTCAGAGCATGCCTGGAGTTTTTGTCACCAGCCAACTAAAGTGTTTTGGAAGGTAGTGTCCATCCTTTTCTCTCTTTCCTTTTTGATGTCTTAAAACAAAGTCCACGCTTTTCTGCCAATGCTCCGCACGTCGCCTCCCCCGTGTTAATTCTGCTTCCTTCCCCAAGGCTGGACAGACAGAAAAACTGGCCCATTTTTTCCCTGGGACAGTTAAATAATAGGGAACAGGCAGAGGCAGGATCTGGGGGCAGCAAAGGATCTCGCAGTCCGAAGAAACCCGGCCTGTTATCCCGGACAGGTAGAAAAGCCCTGGCCCTCCGCTCGGGCCGGTGAGGACTGGCAGGGCACAGGAGGGGACATCCCCCGCACCCCCTCCCCGGGTTGCTCTCGCACAGACCCCAGGACACCCTCCCACGAGTGGTCGTTTCCTTCACATTCTGGGGAGAGGGCTCAAAAAAAATCGAGTCCCCGCTGCGTTTGGTCGGTCTGGGCTGAGGGAAGGGGCGGGAAAGGCTTTGAGCGCCGATTGCCCCTGGAAGGGAACGAGAGGAGACGCATCAGCCCCGCAGGAGAGAAGGATGCGGAGCTCGGGCACTCGGGCAGCCCCAGCCCTCACCCACAGCGGATGGAGGACGGCGGCTCTGGGCGGGGAAGGGGCTCGCAGCCGCCGTATGGAAAGTGGGAATCCGTCTCGGAGCTGCTTGGCTTTTGTTGGTTTAAGCTGGACCCTTAATGTTTTCTTAATTAAGCGTTTGAGTGTGAGTAAACCTCCGCGAGGCGTTTACAGCCTGGCTATAAAGTGGGAGCGGGGGATCTCCCTGCCTCCTGCAATGCCTGAAAACATTCCTTGGGGGGCTTGAAGGGGGCAGAAAGACGCTCCACAGGGAACATTGCTCTTACCTAGACTCCTGCTTGGAATTACCTTTCTAAAAGTCCTTTACCTATAAAGGAAAGGACAAACTAGTAGTATCCTCTTTCCCCGCTCCACTCTCTCCCGCCTGACACATGGAGCTCTGGAAAGTTTCAGGGATTTTCAGTCAGGAAGGGAACAGTTCAGAAGAGCAGAGATGCTCGGCTTCAGCTGCGGTTTTTTTTTTTTTTTTTTTCCCTTTTCCTATATAATTGTGCTTTCTAATTAAAAAGGAATTGGAAAAAAAAAAAAAAAAAAAAAAAAAGAAGGAGGAAGAATTCGAAACAATTTCCCCCAGTTAAAGTGTTGTCTGAATGAGTGTTGGTGACCTGGACCCAAATAAACTTAGATAAGGTGTGGAAACTCATCTGCCAAATCCCGCACAACTGGAAGCAGCAGCTGATCCAAGCCTGACTCGTGAGAAGCTGCTGGATTCCGGTGATTTTGTGGAGTTACACTCATAGCTTTATCAGTATTTGAACAACCTTTTTGTGGTTTTGCTGTGTTCACAGAACGCGCGAAGTCCTGACTTTCTCCGCAAGGCCGGAGAATACAAGCTGTTATTTTATCTTTAGATCAGCAAGTGGGTATCAGAGGCAGGGAAGAAAGTGCATTCTTGTGGGTTGCGAGACTGAGATATTCCCAGATAAACTCTGCTGTGATCTCATTTATAATCCACGCAATCACGGCTATTTTATTTGGCATACATGTGTCGAGAGGAGGCGTTTGCTGTGATGGGAAGTTTAGGATCCAAATATGATTTAAAACCCCTTTTCAGAGAGTTATCTCCTGTGCCACCCTCCTTGTCCCGGTAAGCACATTGCCTTTTTGTAGCCCACACCTTACCTGCTTCTCCGTGGGCTGCCCGATATCTGCTCAGAATCAAGGAAAAGAGAGGAAAGGGGAAGATGTGATTTGGAAGAGTAAAGGCTGTTCAAATAAACTATGAAAAGGTATTTTCATAAGAATAACGTTATTTTATTTAAATTCCCTGGGAATGCAAAATAATAGAAAGCCCACACTGACTAAAACCTGCAAGGAAACAGAGAGGAAAAGAAAAAGAGCAAAAAAAAAAAAGATGAAAAAATGCACGTGAGAGATAGGGGAAAAGAGAGAAAAAAAGAGAAGGGAAGGAAGGAAGGAAGGAAGGAAGGAAGGAAGGAAGGAAGGAAGGAAGGAAGGAAGGAAGGAAGGAAGGAAGGAAGGAAGGAAGGAAGGAAGGAAGGAAGGAAGGAAGGAAGGAAGGAAGGAAGGCAGTTCGGAAGGAAGGAAGGAAGGAAGGAAGGAAGGAAGGAAGGAAGGAAGGAAGGAAGGAAGGAAGGAAGGAAGGAAGGAAGGAAGGAAGGAAGGAAGGAAGGGAATGTCCTGTGTAAGGAGAAGCCAAGGTCCCAGTATGGGATTGAGTGAATGTCGCAGGGACATTGGTAGGAGTCTGGGCGGAAGGGTCGTAAGTTCAGCGCCGGACCGACTTGGAAATTCACGCCAATTTGTCTTTAGGAGAGTTAAGGGATGTCGGAAATCCGCTTTCTTCCCACCATTGTGGCGAAGTCCTGAGAGGTTGTAGTCGGTGTTTTCTGTAGGTTTTCCCTGGCAAATCTCGGCGAAGCGGAGGGTCCTGGCGGGCGGGGAGCGGTGCCACCAATGCAGCGCCCGGGGACATCGCCGGGCAGGGCGGCCCCTCTGCCAGGACCTTTTTCCTCTCCCCAGCAGGCGCTTCTCCTACCCGAGCGCCCGATCCTGGCCTTGGAAAGGCAGGAAGGGAGAGCGAGGGCTGCCCGGGGTGGGCAGTCGTGTCCTGCGTGGCGGGGACCACCTTTCCGCTGCCACCCTGCGCATCGCCATGGAAACCGCTGCAGCTGCACATCAAAGTTCCCGGAGGCTCAGCCCCGGGTGCCCCGGCAGGGACCTGCCAGGGACCCCCCAGCCGCGCTGCCGCTGTCGGGACCCGAATCGACCTTGCCCCGCCTCGTCTATCGGTGGGCAGGAGCTCATCTTGCGAGTGACTGCCGGGAAGAGCCACTCTGGCTCCTTTTCCACCCTGACAGGAGGGTCAGAGATAGGCGAGGGGTGGCTTTGAACTGGGCGGCAGCAAACGGGCACGGACACCGGCCAACAACCCTCTCTCGTCCCCGCCTTGTTGGGGCGACCGCGGGAGAGGATGGGAGATGCGGGCCGGCAATTACGGGCCCAGAGCTTGTCCCTGCCCTCCTCTACCATCGCTTAAGCTTCGCCCGTCCCAGCCAGCGACTCTCGTGTCGCCCCAGGGTCCCTGTCCCCGCGCCCGGCCCCGCGGATGCGCCCAGCGCAGCGGGAGCTGCAGCCCCGGCCCGGTGCCCCTCCCGTGGAAAGGGGCTGCTCCTTCTTTTTCGGGTGTAAGGGTAAAACTCGGCCAATCTGCCCGCTCTTCCCTATAACTTAAATAAAAAAGGAGTAAAAGGCAACGTTTACACCAGTTTAATTAAGGAGGGTCCTTGTACCTTGGGGGGATCGCATCATTTCACATGAAACATTCATACAGGAGGTTTCCCGAGCTGCTCCGTTTAATCATTCCTGCTGCCAGCGAAGGGCTCTGTCTTTATACATGGCTGTAATTTGATTTTAATGTCCCCACTTTTCCATCTGCACATGTCCGGAAGGTAAGTTCTCGTGAGGAAGCCAGGGCTGAGAAACACTGCCCAGACCTGGCGGGACCCGCACCCGCGGAGCCCTCCGCAGCCTCCCGCGGGCGCGCATCTCCCGGCTGCGCATCTCCTGGCTGCGTATCTCATCTCCCTCGCTCACCACCCCAGCCGTGCCCGCCGCTTCTCCCTCTCCTCCGCTGGACTGTTTCGCATTCAGCTGGGTGAAACAGCGCAGTTTTATATCCCTATTGAAAGGGGGGGAAGAAAAAAAAGGCAGAAAACAAAACACACAGAAGGAAAAGAATGTGGCGTCGACTAATTTAAACCAGTTCGAGTGGAAGGGCTGTCAATTCTGTAAGTAAATGTTGCTGCGTTGATTCAGATGTTTCTCGCCGTCATTGCTGTCGGAGGGGGAAGAGCTGAGGCTGGGGCTCGGAGGTTCGGAGCCGGAGCGAGCGGAGCGGCCGGGCCGGGGCCCCGCTGCTCCCGGCTGGGCAGGGCGGACGGCAGGAGGGCCGACACCTCCGTGCCCCGCAGCAAGCTGCCTTCGCAGGCTCCGGCTAACCCTGCCTGGATGGGGAAGAAGATAAAGGAAGGGGAAAAGACATTTACCCCTGAAATTATGAGCCCCACTTCCCCTCGATATACCCAGGCAGACTTATGTCAACCACGCTGTTTATTGGGTGTCACCAGCTGGGCGGCGGGGACAGAGGCGCATGTTAAATGATGCCATTAGACTGTAGAGCAACAAGCAGAGACGAGGTAATTTGCAGCAGTTCTCAGAGCCAGTCCGGTGACCTGTTAATCTGTTGCCACCAGCACTCAGTCAGGGGAGAAAATAATAAACCAAAAAATCTGCAGAATGGAGAAAAAGTCTGACTTACCTCAGACATGGTCAGCTTGTTAATGTTCCACTTGTAAAGAAGGAAGGGTTTCTGAGCGAACTCTGTCTATGTTCAATCAGACTGTTACTCCATTTGCTGAGTGTAATATATCCTCCATGCTTTAATCTGTTCTCCTTTCTTTGTTAAATTTTTTCTTCCCTTTTTTCATTTGGATCCTGTGAGGTTTGGCATCAGCCTGTTGGAATTATGAACCAGAGGGTGTCTGCAGAGCAGGAGCACCATTCAGCACCTCTCCCTTTGCATTTCCCATGCAGAAGGCAGCTGTGTGATCAGAAAGTTTGGGATGGACGTGCAAACCTTCACCCCTCCAGAAGCTTTGCTCAATAAACCTCCCTCTGTCATTCATAATAGAGCACAGAAAGAGCTGCTTGTGCAGGTGGGAATGTTCGTGTGGGAGGCTTTATACAAGCCCTGCATCCCGAACCAAATATCCACAGTGGCTGGAGATGTGAAATAGAAACTTAAGCAATGTCAAACCAACTATTTAAAACCAATTCCTTCACAACATTACTTTGTCTTGGAAATAAAAGAGATAGGCCCTTGTGTAGCTTGAAGAAAACAGATTTTTAACAGGTGACTTGGAATCAGCAGTGTTTTGAAGAGCTCAGGGTAGAAACAGTGACACTCCCTCAAATTAAAACTGTTTAACAGAACATTGAAATCATAGGGGATGCACAAAACTACCATCACAATGTGTATTTTCAGCATTAAGGAGGAGATATAAAGTGTGTTTGAGCTTGCTTTATTTTATTTCAGCCTTCCATATTTTTATTTGTTTATTTTTAAAATGGAAAGGATTATCAGGATCCCTAAAAATGGTCTTTGATCTTACTGCAAATATAGGGCTGAAACCAGCAGCCCTTACTTAACACTAAACCATTTCTGAAATGGCTGCTGGGTTGCACAGGAGGAGATCCAGGGTATTTTCCATTATTCATAAATATTTCAAGCAGGTAAGTTTAAGACTTTTTGTTTTTGATGAGCTATTCTCTCTCACACACACGCACACAGACAAGAACTACTTAGAACACACTTGGATTCAAGTCCAAACCAATGAATAAATTACACAGATGGGTTTCATTGCTTCTATATTTGCTGTATGTAACAAATCAGCAAAAATGTTCAGCTCATTAGCAGGGACAATACTGTGTTGGAGGGGTCAGACACGAGAATGAAAGAAGCGTTCATTTTTTCCTGTAATGTGACTGATGTCTGGCTGAACAAGTGTGGTTTATACCAGATCTCTCCCTTAATATAACATATTTCTGCAATTCTTGTGAGAGAGCCCAAAACATTCATACATGACAGAATCAAAAATAACTCCCTCAGAAAGGCTAAATTACATGGTTTGGAAAGTTACAGCTGTATACATCTCATGACACTATTTTACTGCTGAAGAACTGTCTTTTTTTTACAAGTGATAACTGCAATCCAGTAGCAGCTAAACCATTCCAGTGGGTATATGCAGCATATTTGGGCTATATATTAAAGATCAGTAACTCTACATGCTCTAAAATAAAGGCTTTACATTTTATCTCACAAATGAAGGCCAGTAAATTGTGAAAGAGTTGTGCAGACATTAATGGCCCCTGTTCCATACTGTCACTTAGTTTTCTAGGGGGATACAAAATATCTGTCTTTTCCTGCCTATCCACTGTCACCCAGACTTATTAATTCAAGATAAGATTGCTATTTTGAATGGAGACATCAGGTCAAACACTGGAAACTTTTCCACTTCTGGCCCAGGGATGAGGTTGAAAGAGGGTTAGTAAGCACTGCTTGGAAAAGAATGCAGAAATTTGTGCAAATCTTTCAGCTGCCATCCTGTGATTGGTGGGAAAAGCCACCTGTTTTGATTTTCCAATGAACAGGACTTGCAGGTTGTGATAAATGAGGCTGCTTTTTGTCATGACTGGTGTCAGAAGCTTTTATTGTCAGTGCTGGGATGCTGTGCAGGTGACCTTACAGTTAAAGCCCTTTCAGCAGAGGGCACAGCACACGTATCACTGGTGAGTTTGAGGTGCTCAGGGGACAAGTGTGGCCTTTGCATTCTATATTCCTATGGCTATTCAAGCCCAGCTCTCTCTATCTTTGCTCTGCTGACTGATACAAGTTCTGTGATGCAAACAAGGCCTAGAAAATCCTCCGTATACCACAAGGACCATTCCCAATTGTGCATTTCTTGGAGCACTTCCACGGAAGGAGCACCTCTTCCAGAGACAGTGATCCACTGCTGATTGCTGCAGCCAGTGATTTCCCACGTGAAGGTTGGTGTGGCTCCTCCATTCCTCTGCACATGGCTGCTCCTGGAGCCTGGCCCTGACTCAGGGACACATGCTCAGGCATGTGCATTGCCTTTGCAGAACACACAGCATATTAAACTGCTTTCCTCAGTGCATGTAAAATTCCCTTCAGAGCCTGAAATTTTGGATCTTTTCCTTGCCTAAATTCTGTTTAGCATCTAAGTGAGACATAGATAACAAGCTGGCAGGCTGGAGGTAAAATGACCTTTCTTCCAATGAGTAACAACTGCATGTGTGAAGGGAAACAACTGCACGCAAGGGTTTTCCATGGGAACCTGAGTCACAGCCTACTCAAGAAAACATGAAAATGCTTCACCAGGTTTACATCACGTGTGCAGTGTATTTTGATGTGTTCTTGTGATGCTGACCTGAGTGGCAGCTGAAGTCACCGTGGCACTGGAGCCCTGCTGTGGGTGATGCTGCTGAGCTGGCCAAACCCCCTGCAGGCAGCCTCAGCCTGGCTGAGAAATTTGGTTTATTCCAGATGAAAATTCAGCTGGCCCCTGGGTAAAAAAAATCTGTGAATCTCAGCTTCAGAGTCAGAATAAATCTTAGCAAAAAGAGCCCCTTTAGCCTGTGAGAAGACAGGACCAAGCAGACCATGCTGCTAATGCCTGTCCTCCTGTACCTCTAGCTGAGAGTGCTGCTTCCTCACTCTGCTGAGATAAACTGGGGAGGTGAATACTCACAGGTATTTTCAAGCTACTTTGGCAAAGCAGAAAAGACAAATCCTTTTGCTCTGTATTTGCACAGCACCTAACCCAGCAGAGTCCTGGTGCCTTACTGGAGTTGCCAGGGACTTCCACAGCACAAATAACAAGTACATAATGCATCTGCTACAGAGCTCACAAACCTTTCATGTTATTTATGCACTAATCTGAACAGTGTGGGCCAGATTTTGATCTTGGTTATTCTGGAGTAAATGAGATACGGGTTTGGCCTCACATCCATAAGATCTATAGTCAATCAGTGTTTCTAATGTGCTCATCATGGAAATATCTTGGCATTGTGTGGCTGGCCCACTTCAGTGTGACTAGAATAGCAAAGCATTATATTAAGCAAACAGAACAGTTTGATTTATAGATTTGTGGTAAGAATAGTTCAGTTTTCCAGGGTGTTCAATTTAATTAACGTTCTCCAGGGAAAAAACTGCTATTGTTTCCCTAACCACATGCCTTCCAATACAAAATAAACTCTTGCTGGTGTGTATGTGCTGCTTAATTATCCTAAATGGTTCCTTTTGAAAGTTGTCTATTGACCTGCTTCTACACTTCACAAGTGGAGCATATCCTATTCACTCAAGAGTGTGTCTCTACCTGCACTTAGCAAGAAAGAGATATCAGATGAATTTTAACACTGCTAAAGTGACAAAACAACCTGCTACCTACAGCATTCCCCAGTGGTGTGTGCAAATAAGGCTGCAAGGGTGCTTTATAAAGCCAAGTAAATTGCAATAATACCTGTAAGTCCTAAGTCCAGCCACTGTTTGATATTTGGGGATAAATCTACAGGAAAGAGCTTGGATGCTGCTGGAGCACAAAACAGGAGAGAAGGGACAGTTTACCTGTTTGACCCACAAGGGATCAAATCCTGCTGCTGATATTCACCTTGAGCCACCCCATGGTTTTGATTTGCTGGTCTTCAGAGGGGTGAGCTACAGGAAAAGCAGATCCTGGGCTCAAGTCACCCCTGGCTGCCAGGGTTGTGTAAATCACACTGCCTTTTGCACCAACACAGTGCCTGACCTGCTGTCTTCCTCTTTCAGACTCTCTCGCAGTTTTTCAAGAGTGAAAAGAATTCAGAAGAAGAAGAAGATGGTGGAGCAATCCTAACTCCATTTTCCCCCCAACATTTAAGTGGAAACAGAGCTGGGCCCAGTGAGTGCAGCAGTGTGGGATGACAGGAGGGTGAGATTTCGTGTAGTTGAGTCAGTAGTGAGAGCTGGCTGCAGCCGGCTCTGACTGAACACAATAAACAATTCCACTTGCAACATGCTGTACTATTTAAGGGCTCAGAGATGCCAGTGGGAGTTTTGCCTGAATAGCAGGCCAATAACAGGTCCTTACTCTCTATCATGTCTCATGAAGTATCACAGCCCCATGTGTGCTGCAGAGGCAGGTAAGGGAGTGGTGGAGATAAGAGGGGGTCGGGGAGGGGCAGGGGGAGCAGAAGGGCTGTGCCACTGCCTCCCCACTTATGGAGAGAGCCTCCCTCCAGCTGGTGAGCTCCCATCCATGCTGGAGCTGTCTAGAAGATGCTCTGAGGATGGCCAGGGCAACTACACAACCAGGCCCTGGAAGCTATGGAGTAACTCTGTAAAGTAAATTACATGATTGCAATGATTCCCTCTACATTCATTAATGTAATTAACGTTCTATTCATCTATTAATCTCTGCCACCATGTCTCCATTAGTTCTGCTTTCCAATGACTCCTTCTGTCTAAAAAAGGGACTTAAATTTTAGGGAAAGGATAGAAATAATTTTTTCCGCTGTGCAATGTGCAAGCAATTTATTGAATAGTCTCAGAAATCCAACTACTTTGCTTTCCTCCTGCAGTACTGTTGATTCAAACATAAAGCAGCAGGTTAAAATATACTCATAAGATACTAAAAAAACGAAACTTGTCAAAACAAGCAGCAGATTTCTCCCTAATATTATGGTATACAGTTTTTATAAGTGTGGAGGCAGCTTTCCTTAGAGATGTATTTTAGACTCATCTAAATTATATTAAGAGTCAAGGCCCAATTTGGTAACAAGCTGTGAGACATCAAGGGTTCTTTTAATGAAGAATTCACGCTGGAAAAATGTATGTCACAAGACATATGACTGGATGCCTCCATGCTTACTAACTCTTTGCTCCCCATGTACTGATGTACACTGAAGGGTAAACCCAGAAAAGGGGCTTCAGATGAAGTCCTTGACTCCAAATGGCCATTTGGGTGTCTCCATGAGCACACAGCCCTGCAAAACTAAGCAGCATCAGCAAAGATGCCTGAGGTTTGATTTGAATTTTGCTCTAGTTGAGTGATACTATTTATATCCTGGGATAATCAGAACCAGGGCTGTTTCATCATTCTAAATGTCAGGAAAAATATATCATGTGCATCAAGGGAGAAATCTTGGCCCCACTGAAGTCAATGGCAAAACTCCCATTGATTTCACTGGGGCCAGGATTTCATCCTGAATAAAAACTCATGTTTCATACACAGTTTAAATGGCAATGGGCTTATCTGTGAGTGGTTTTAAAAATTGTTTTGGAGAAAAATACATTACTGAAATGCAATTAGGCATTTCTTTAGCCTTTACAGAGCAATCAATGTTTTCATGAGCAGTGTAAAGAAAGTTAAGAAGACAAACTCAAGGTTGAAGTTGTATGACATGCAATTGGGCAATTGTTAGAACACATAATTGAGTGTGATTCAATGTCTCCAAACACAGTTTCACTAATAAGCTCCTGGGTTTGCGTCTGGATGATCCAAATGTGAATATTTTTTCCTGCTGGGTGACGTAATAGCTCACCAGGACACCAGTGCAACGGATGTAACATATTTGATTTGATGAGCCTGTTGGACACAAGAAAGAGCTTGAAGTTGTCTCTCTGACTTGCTCTCACACTAATGAAACACAGCCCTGTGGCCTCTGAAGTCCTGCTGGGCTTGAGCAGCTGTCTTTGGTGCTGTCCACAGCACAGGAGGTGGGCAGAGGGTCACTGTGGGCTTTGAACATCATTGGAAAGGTTTGGTGAAGTCCTCAGCTCCAGCCTTATTTTAAAGCCAAAGATTCTTGTATTTCCTTGCTGGCACGGTAAATGAGCAAAGTGTTAGGATTTGTAAGGTTCTGTGTTTGCTGAGACAATTCACAAGAAGGAAAACAGCCTTGTTTTCACTGTCTAATTAGTTCACGGTGCATATTTCTTCAGCTGTGTACTTACTACTTTGAAAAGTATCATGGGATCAAGAAAACAGCTTTGCATTTCAGTCAAAAAAGGAGCCAGTGGAAAAAAACACCATACATGAACAACATTCAGTGATTGGAAAGCACCACATCCCCACTCAAAAAGTGATTTCAAAAGATATGTTGTACTCAATGAATCTCACTTCTTCTAACCAAAGCCATAAATCTGATGTACAAAATGTTCCCTTATTTTGACTGGATCTATTGAAACTGATTAATTTCTCACAATTTTCTCTGAAAACCACACTGTGGCATCGCTTCAGCACTAACTGCCCATCTCGCACAGACACCATCGGTTCCTGAAATACTTGGGTTTCCTGTGAGTTTAGAATGGGTCCCTTCCAAGTATTCCCTTTGTCTGATCTTGTTTAAATTATTTGAATGAGCAAAATTACAGCCTTTGATGCTACGTTGTGAAAACATTTAATCTATTTTGTTTTCAGCTTTCCTTTGACTGGTACAAGAAACAAAGCCTGGGAAAATAGGCAAATCATGACTTATGGGTGAGTGGCTAGTCACATTTGGAGCTAATTTCTTTTCCAAACATTTATACTTCCTAAGAAAAAGTTTCTCCAAAATAATAACTCCTGGAAGAGGCTACAGTAGTGGTCAGAGAAGAGGAAAACATGACATTTGATGTAGCCACCTCGATTAAGGTCCTGTCCAATTAGGTTTAACAAGACAGGGTTAGAGAATCATCCTAAAATACACTGAGGAGAGGAAAATATTAAGGAACAAAGAAGCCTCTGACCTCAAAGGACAAGAGAAAAGAATTTCAAACCATCTTGACGAATAAGTATAACCGCAGCTTGATGGAGGGACAAAAATGGGATGACTCTGGCTCTGAGGATTGATGCTGAGATTAAAAAAGCAAACAGAAAAATAAATCCTTTCACTTCTAGACCACTGACTTGAACTCATAAACCAGTTAGTCATCATCATCTGATAGTTACTGAACATGCCCTCTCTGGAACAAACTGGTGGTCTCAACAGGAGCTCTAGGAGGCATATGGCAATATTCAAATCAAAGAACAATTTCCTGCTTGGCATTATTGCTGGCCATCTCCATAGGAAGGCCAAAGGAGCAAGCAATTAATAATGGGGGCAAATCCCAACAATAGTTTATTACTGTTATTATTAGTAGTACTATTATTACTGTTATTAACTCACAAGAGGAAATTATACAGTTGTCTGAGTATGGCAGTAATTATGCAGTTGAATGGGATTACTGCAAAGCAGGGCTGAGATGAGGGATGCAAGCTGTGGTCGGATTAGGAAAGCATCTGTGGCTGCACTGCCTTGGCAAGGGACAGAACCAGGGCTGTCACTGCCTGAGACCCAAAAGCAGCAGCTAGTATTGCATGAGCTGGGTCCTGCTTTTGCAGGCAGCGCTGCAGCAGCTCCCACCCTGCCTGGAGATGCACTGTGGTGGGGAGGAGCAGTGGCACAGGCTCACCCATGGGTTGTGTCCTTTCTCCTGGCTGGCCCCAGCAGTTCAAATCCCTTTTGAGTGAAGATTCCTGCAGAGGATCACTTTCCTCCGGGAAACTGCTGTCAGGCAAAAGCAGGAGTTGCACTGAGGCTGAGCAAACACCCAGCAGTGTGCAGTGCCACAGCATCCTGTCCTGGCCCTGGCTGAAAACACAGCATCCCCTGAGAGCTGCTTTCCCCCAGCCTGCCTTTGCTTTCCTGTCTTCTCTGGATGAGCAGAATGAAACAGTCACAAAGTGCACTCATGATCACTTCACCAACGTTTGAGAAGAGGATCATCCCCCAGTCTGTTCTAAGGGTTAGAACATAACACTTCATCTTTGCTATGTTGGCCCTAAGGTGCTAATTTTAGTGAGCTTTGTATTCTGTGCTGATTTATGGTGGCTAAACTAATGTAATAAAACTTCCCAGATCCTTTTCATGTGCATTATTGATAAAAACACTCAGTAAAAGAAATGTGTAAATCCATCTTTGTGAGCTCTAATACTTGTTGGTGGCATCTGTTTTTCATTTAACAAGATGACTGAAAATGAATGTAACTACAAAAAACTCAAACAGCCAAATGCGTACATATAACTGTGTAAAAACTGCAATTTCACCACTCGCTGATAATCAGCCCTGATTTATTTGAACAAACTGTGAGGTTCTGACTCCACTTCTCACCCAGAGCTTCAGTTCAGCAGCAGTTTTCCTTAGGCAGGGTCTTCCAGGTCTGACCCAGACATATCCATTTGCAACAACAGCCACTGGAAAGGGTTTAGCACATGGTAATAGCAGAGTGAATCAGAAGAATTGAAGTTTCCATTCAGGCACAATCTTCTGTGCCTTGGCATCCCCTTAGGGCATTTACTAAGTGAGTATGGACATCTTTTGTGCTATCTCATGACAAAATGGCCTGTTTATGGAATGACACCATTTCTGGCTATGGAAAAGTTACCTTTTATCATATATCATGTGTAACGATCACATAAGAGATTAGAAAATGGAGATATGTGGGAAGAAGGGAGTGTGCAGTGGATTATTCAGCCCCAGGGAAATACAACGTGCAGGAAAAGAAGAGAGTCTCTGGAGACTGTCTGGGTTGTTAGCATTGATAAGAACAGTTGGGATGTGATACTGAAGTTGCTCTGGTGTTTGTGGTCAGGAAGGGCTTTCAGGGCTTGCTGCACTTCCCATGTATGGGACAGAGCTTTGTATGTGAATCTGTCACTGGCACACAAATAGGCCAGAACAAGTATAAATTAAATAATCTTTCTCTGTGCTTGGTGATGGAATCCTTGCAGGTTCATAAAGAGCAAATCCAGCTGGTTATCTCCCCAGATACAGAGTCTCCCGAAAAAAAGAACTGGAGCAGCTCTGATGTAGCAGGTAGGGATCAGATTCTAAACATGGGCAGGTAAGGGCAAGGCAGACATGGCTGGAAATGATGGGAGACATCAGCAGCTTTCAGCATAAACCCACCTAAATGCCCAACAGCATGGGCTGAACATTTTACTGGGACAGTCCCTGGTGTAATTTGCACAAAACTGGGCTGACACTTCTTAGTCATGAATAAGGTAACAACCATGGCACAGGTGCAACCAGGACAAACTTTCTGCCAAATTTATCATCTCTGGGTGCACAGCTCAGAACAAAGCTCGGAATCCTGGGCCAGTGGCTGAGACATCCATTTAGGATGTGCCCCTCAGCCATTCTCCAGCTATTCCAGCAGCTTTTCCTAATGATGCTTCTTTCCAGTTCTGCCTAATTTGCAAATCCACAGCTGTATGGCTGAGGAATGTAATAGGGTTAGATCCTTGGGAATTTTGGACCTGCAGGCTTCAATGAGCCTTGGGGGAGTTATCCAGGCTCGGAAGACATCCATCAGGTCCTTATTCCAAAGAAACCCTCCACCATCTGCCTCATTCCACACGCCCTGAAGCCAGTGGGAGTCCTACCAGATAATTCAATAGAAATCAGCCCAGGACTCACCTAAAAACACACCTGTTCCTTACAGCATAAAGTGATAAGCTGCAAAAGGTTTGGTTTTTAATTGGACACTTAATACCAGCTTTGGCAGGTGATTAAACTGTGATTTACTTCCAAGGGAGATAAGAAGTAAATTTCTAAGGAATTCTGGAGCGATGGTTTAACAGCACAGTAATTATACAGAGACTATTTTGGAAGAACCGGGCAAGTTAAGGGAGAACCAGACATAAATAAGTGAGTTATTTTTCTTCCTACACTCAGAAGACACAGGAGATTAGAAAATGACAAAAAAAAAAAAAAATAGAGCAGTGTTTAAGTAGTTTGAAAATAAGGGATTGTGAGTGGACACAAAAGCTGCCCAAGAAATGTTTAATAAGGAGCCAACAAGGAATGTATTTCCACTCCAACTGAAACAGAAGTGGCCAGTGCTATCAGAACATCAATGTATACAAATCAAACAATACAGCTTAACTAGCTCCCATGGGTAAAATAAAGAGGCATGAAGTAGGGATTTGTCAGTCATTGAGACCTTTATTAATAACAACTGCAGTTTAAAGAGCGTGGGTTCTGGTACTTGCAAACAAGAAGCAGCAGCACTCAAACAAGGAAGCCAACATCTCATTGCATGTAAAGGAAGATCATAATTCAGATGGAAAAAGGAAATTTTTTTTTTGAAAACAAATTAAGCTACATGACTTCAACAAAGCCTGGGATACTAATAAAGCATTTTTGTGTTTTGCATTATAGAAATACCATATTCTTAAGTACTGTATTAGAATTGTCTGACTAATATTGGGACAAATATGCAATGAATAAAGAGAGCAACTCTTCAGAATGGTCAAAGAATGAGGATCACCTCTCACATTCATCTGGCTTCACAGCAAATTTTTTAATTTTCCCAAGGACATATTAAAGTAGTTTTTCACCTTTAGGCTTCTGTTTGACAGGGGAAGATTACTTCAGGCCTCTTGTGGTGATGCTAACCATAGTCCTCTATGCAGAAGGCTTTTCAAGCACTTGGATTTGGATAACTCTGTGAATGGAAGCAGAATTGTTTACCCTCAGCACGCAGGCATGAACTGTACTGCTGAGGGTATACCCAAAAGTGGCTGCATGTGGCTACTATTTTTGGCTAGACTATCTCCACTGAACCTTTCCTTTCCTCTGGTTTGCTTGTGTCCCCACAAATCTGACATGAAAGATCTGCTTCGGGGGACAGTCCTGCCCCTTCAGCAGCACACAACCCTGGGAATGGGAGACAGGGGTCTTGTAGACCCCATTCTCTCAGTGCACCAGACTCACAGGCTCACAGTAAAAAAGTCCCATCAGTCTGTGACACCCCTGTACCCCTTACAGGAATTCCTTTGTCCCCTTGTGGTCTGACTGGTTTAATGGCAGTTGGACCATGCCTACTGTGGTTTTTTTTTTTTTTTTGCAATTGTTCTCCATTGCAAACACAGGTGTTTGCTGGGGCTATAAAGTACACACAGCCCCAGACACAACTCAAAGGGGGGTTTGTACCTGTCTCCTGGTAATTCTAAGTTAACAATTTTTCACCTGAAAAATAAATATTTCCCCTTTGTCCTTTCCTCAGGAATACTGAAGAGAAAAGGACTGCATCCTGTTTTGTGTAACTAGGTCAAAAGCTGCAGTAATTATATAATAATGGCTTGGAAAGGCAGTATTTCAGGACAAGGTGTTTCAAGCCAACAACTTCAGTCATAAGAATGACAATGGTATTTATTGCAGGAAATCCCTTGCAAGAAAAATATCTGCCTATTACAGACAGCAATAAAGTAAAAATTTTGCCTTGAGCATATTTCTTCCTAAGGCAGAACAGTAAATATCTGAGCTGTAGAAACATTAAAATACCTGTAACTAGTAAGAATTTACAGTTCTACAAAAAATGTTGTCAACAATGTGTGTAGGTGCTTTAGAGATAAGTAGGCATTTACCAAAGATTTATGGATTGCTGTGTTCTGTGACATCATAAAATGTGGGGAATCTGAGTGCACGACTATTTGGTGGTCAGCAAAAGACTCTTCTTAGACCATTAGGCTGTGCCATACATCATTCCTAAGGTTATTTCCTGGATAGATCTTGGAAAAGGTGTTGTATATCACAAATAGTCTATGACCTCAGGAGCCAGGCTGGGAGCACCTCTTACTCCATTAGCAGTTGAAGTTAATACCATTTATTTTTTTACAAAGAAAGTAATTACCTCGAGGTTTTGAATGCTTTTTCCAGATCGAAGCCGTGACCTCAACTTTAGGATGATGTTGATGTTTATAATCAACCTTATTTCTGAGTTTGATGATGCCTCATGCACTCATTAAATGTGATTTTCCTGTGTAGTTGTACAACACATTAAAAGCAAATGAAGTTATATATCCTCATTTAAAATAGTCTGGAAGGAAAATCAGTCACACTCACTGCTGCTTTTGTGCAGTGTGCTTCCACCCTCACTGGCACTTCATTTGGTGAAGTCAAGGAATTTATCTCTAACTTTCATAGCTATGTAACAGACAGTGATATTAAATGGGATACACGAGGGACACTGGTATTATGGAGCTCTTTTTAGCTGCTTTTATATATTGCATTGCCTTGAAAACAAATCAGAATCTTCAGTCTAAGACCAGAAAGGCCAGGAAGAGCAGAGGAAATTTTACAGACTAAGTGCAGTAAGGCATTTGGGATGTGTATCCCTGGAGGTGATCGCTCCATTCATAAATTGCTTTCTGTTCCCCATTCTTCCCCTCCTTTCCCTTTTTCTTTCCCAAAGGACCTGGCCTGGGTGTACCTGTCATCTTGCAAAGGTCAAGCAGAAACTGGTTCTCCTGGTGGAAACATGACCAGGACAGATGGCCTGGGAGCTTTGCCCTGTGCAGGATGATGGGACAGGGAAGATCACAGAAGCACAGATTATTAGAATGGCAGGGTTGGAAGGGATCTCTAAAGGTCACCTAGTCCAAACCCTCTGCAAAGAACTGGGACATCTTCGACTAGATCAGGTTGCTCAGAGCCCCATCAAACCTGGCTTTGGATGTTCCTAGGGATGAGACATCTGCCACCTTTCTGGACAAGCTGCTCCAGTGTTTTGCCACCCTCACTGTAAAACACTTCTTCCTTATATCTAGTTTAAATTGACCCTCTCTTATTTTAAAACCATTACTTGTCCTTTTGCAATAATCCCTGCTGAAAAGCTCGTCCTCTGTAGGTACTGGAAGGTGCTTTAAGGTCTCTCGGTGGCCTTCTCTGCTGCTGATGAGCAACCCCAACTCTCTCAGCCTTTCCTCACAGGAGAGGTGTTCAATTCCTCTGACCATCTCTGTGGCCCTCCTCTTGACCTGCTCCAACAGGTCCATGTCTTTCCTCTGCTGAGGACCCCTGAACTGGGCACAGTACTCCAGGTGGAGTCTTGCTGAACTAGGTTAGAAAGGCAGAATCCCCTCCCTCAGCCTCACCCTAGACATTTAGAGATAAGATCAAAAAGAAATGGAAAGGGAAGTTACTGGAAAGACCAATCTGTGCCAAGATTTCTGTGTGTTCTCTCTCGTCTTTTCATGGCAATGGGCATCAGGGGCAAAAGAAATGTCTTTATTGCTGGAAAACACATGAAAAATGAAGCAGCAGAGACACAGAGGGATTGCAGCAGCCAAGGAGAATGGAGGGCTTTGCATATCCAGAGTGAAGCTGCTGGGAAGGAGCTGCAAGGGGATTATGCAAATCCCTGATTGGGTGAGCAGGGGCTGATTGCCAGAGCAGGGCATGCACACACTGCCTGTACCTGGGTAGTGATTATGCAAATTACACCCCCCCAGCCAGGGTCCAGGGCAATTGGCTAAATGAGAAAAACTCTGGTTACGCATCAGTAAATGCTCAGTGTTCAGCACTCAGCCCAGCCCACAGACTGCAGAACAAACACAAACACTCAGCCCTGCCTCCCCTCTCCCTAGGATCCACCGGGGTGCCAGCAGATCCCCACTGGGTAAAAGTGGGTGTCCATTTCCATTTTCTGTGGGTCAGCCATCAAAAGGATAGAAAATGGAAGCTCAGATGAAAACTTCTCCACGTTGCCTGCAGTTCTCTGATGGGAGGAAAATTTTGTTGTTTGTCCAAGGAGGGATGCACCTGCACAGTGGATGGGCTCAGGCCTTAGTTTTGCACTATGCATGGGAAAGATCTGGAGGGATGTGAGATGTAATTAAAAGATCAGATATTTAATACTTATTCTATGTTTTTTTAAGGGTTTAATGGCATCTAAATTGACAAGAAGATAAAGACATTGCCCTGCCATACTTACAATACAATTTCAATGTTCAGAAGTTTCTTTTTATTCTTTCTTATTCCAGTGTGTACAATTATGTGCCTATATGTGTTCAATCCAGCATCAGTTCTCAAATGCAGCATAATATCTCAATATAATTTAATTTATTTCTGAACAGCCTTTAATGTTTTCAGAAGCTTCTCACAAAAGGAATCTCATTCCCATGAACACCTAAGCCTGAAACATCTCTATAATTCTCACTGCAGAATGTTGGAAAGACATGACTCAGAAATCCAGGAAAATACACTAATTATATCATACAATTAATTGCGCTCTGCAGTTTTCATAGCTTACTGGTAGATGGGTGATTCAGATTTTGAGGTGATTGGGCCAGTTTAAAAACAGAGTATAACTGACTAATAGCTGGACATGTCAGAAGAAAGGAAGAAAATTGTCCATCTCATCCTGTGGCACAATATAAGAGCTCACTGAACTGGCTGACAACAAAATTCAGTTTGTTAGCATGTCGGGATTATAAGCAAATTTCTTGGTAAAGCTTAAAGTGAGGAAGAGAGTGAAAAGAAGGTCCACAAAGTTTTCCACACTGAATTCTCTCCCTAATTATTCTCCTGGGTGGGCAGAATCTACTTCTGTGTACAACAGGTTATTGGTGATATGGGCAAATGTTAGTCCCAGGGGACCAATTAATTTTAACAGAGGCTCCACTGAAAATCAGGGAATGAGGCCAAATATTATTCCAGGGAAAATCAGGTGAGTGTTTACATCTGGGGAAAAAGAAAGAGGAAATATATAAACATATGAGGCATGAGGGAAACCTAAGTGTGGTCTGCAGGCAGGACAGGGTGCACAAGCCTGGCTGGGGAAAGCCCAAGTACCTTCAGTCATAAATCAGTTATTATAATTCGCCATATTGACTCTCAAAAGTAACTGCCCACTGCCAAAAGATGGATTTTGGAAACCCAAGCTGTGGGCAGTTATTCCCAGTCTCCACAGGCTGTGGTTGGTGATACAAAATGGGGAACTGAGGAGAGTGGAAGCTGACAGGAGATTTTTTCTGATTAACACTCTGGTCTCTTTTTAATAAGCTAAGAAACATTTGAAGAGTAATAAATTGCAATAACTGATAACTCCTAGGCTATTTCTATCCCACTTTTATGGAGTTATAGAACAAATATTACTTAAATAACTTGCATCTGTCATGACACCAGCTTGGTCTGTACCTGCTGGGCTGCAAAGCTGTGTAAGCAGAAGCTTTCAATGAAGTATTGATTCTTGTCAGTTTGCAAAGAAGAAAATAGAGAATGTCAGCCCTGCTACAAGAGAGACATCATGGAAAGAGGAGAAGATCACAGGAGAGCTGAGCTGTGCTGCAGAGTCCTCCCCTCTGGCTGGCTCCTGTCCCCCTCGTGCCAGCAGTGAATTAAATTTGTGATGAGTCAGTGCTGCTTCCTCACCTGTGAAACCATTTCTACTCTGGAGCACCACAGACAAGGGCTGCTGGGGATCTCTGCTCAGCCCCTCGTGGGCAGGTGTCCCAGCCACATAAACCACGGTGACAATTGACATTAATTGGCACCCTTGTTGCAGTCTCCAAGGAGAGGCTAAAGATTTAATGGGCATTGAGAGTGAATTATTGCCACATGCCTCAAGGTGGTCCCTCCAGGGCTGTGCTTGGGCAGGCCAGAGCCAGACTCCTGAGCTGCCACCTCTGGTGATGGATTTGCTTCACTAATATTTTTAAAGGACAAAGACAAAAGGGAGAAATGAGAAGCTTAGAGTAACAGGGAAAATAAAAGAATAGCATGCTATTTCTCAAAGACATCTTGGAACAGAAGTAAATACTTTTTCTTGGATAATTGTGAGATCAAATGGGTAAATCTTTATGTAAAGTGGTGACTCTTCATGGAGGCAACCACTTCATGTGAGCAAATACTTCATACTGATGCTGCCTCTTTTTGAGAGATGAATGATTTCATCATCTACTTATAGATGAAACACAGATTTTGTTATCACCTTAAGTAGTCAAGTGTTAAATATCTATACTATTTTCAGATGAAACCTGTTTAAAAACAAAGTAAAAAAAATCATAAAGGAACAGTTTATTTCTGCAGTTCCCTGGCTTCTTTTTGTTTGCATTTATCATGCTCTTTCCTAAGTGAATAACAGACATTTTTTGTGGGCTGCAGGATTTTAGAAATAATAAAAGAATGCTTTGGAAATGTGTCACCTCTTCACAGTTATAAACCAGCAGCTCAGGAGGCAAGATTTCCCAGTGCTAACTTCTCTCATGTTGGCTACTATCTCTATGTCTGAAACAATTTATTTTCAGATTGACTATAAAAAACAAGACATCACATAATTGTCTGGCCATAAAATATGTAAAGTATTGCACTACTGGGGCTCATTAGCAAAAGCATAGATGCTTTTTAGTAATCCATAAGGTGATACTTTTTAATGAATGCTGCAAATTATTCTACTGACTACCTAAAGATTAATAATAGATATGTCTGCTGCAACAAACAAGCCTCAAATCTCTGGAGAGAACTAGAGAAAGTGGATAATAATTAGAATAAGAGCACGACAGCTATTCTTATATTCATAGTTTTGATCCTATCAGCTAAATGGTGGCTGTGGTTTTTGTTGTGTCTGCTGTAAACAGACTCCTCTTGGAGTGGGATCCTACACTAAGAACACTGCACACAGCTTGCCTTGTGGATAGCAAGAGAAAGGGATTTTAACTCAGACTCAGGGTTTAATGCTGCCTAATTTCAGGAGAGTTGAACCTCTTTACAAGACCTGAAAGCTTACAGTTTAATTATCTCCAAGGATGATGTCCATCCTTTTGCAAGGAGACTGAAAACAGGCACTTTATTTAGCTAACTATTCTGGACAAGGACTCTCACAGGTTTTATTTTAGTGCAGTCTCTCCCTTATTGGAACTCTGCAAAGGAGGTATAGAGGATGACTAGAGTGTTGAGATGTAATATCCAATATATCTAGTCATGTGAATTATTAAAAATTGGGCAAATATCTCTGTGGTAAACAGCACTGGGCATCTCCAAAGCCCTTGTATCACACCTCTGAAAGTTTGTCTGTCTGAGAGTCACACCATACTGTTGGTTTACCTGTGCTGTTGCCCAGGCTTTGGAGGATGGTGGGCAGTGCCTCATTCCCACTCCCACTGGGAACAGAGCTCACTCTGCCCAGTGTCCCTTTTGACTGGGTCTGTGTATCAGCAGGAGAAAAAATGGGTCTAAAAGAGCTTTTATGGGTTACTGAGGTGCCTATAATTGCACTCAGCTGTGTGTTCCTATTTCCATATCAGGTGAAATGTCTCAATGATCCTAAAAATGAAAGCTCCAGACAGAGAAATGCCAGGACACCTCAGTGGCTCCTGCCAGTGAATCTCACCCAGTGTAACCAAACTGGCTTCTCTGGGTGTAGTGGGTACAAGGCTGTGCTTATTGCTTAGAAGTGCTTTGTTATGGTGCATCATCTCTGACCTAGGCTTGCTCTAAAGCTCTCAAAATCCATGGGAACGCTCTCAACAGACTTCTTTAAAGCTTGGATCAGTTTTATTCCCTGGCAAAAGAAGGCCTGGCAGTCCTCGAACCCTCATGAATCCTGCCAAATGGCATGTGACTCTGCCAAAAGCTATGGTGGTTTCTGGAGAGGAGGAAATTCTCCACAAAGAGGAACCTCACAAAGTTTTTTTGCCTTCAAATGAGAGAAGGTGAATGTTACAAGACTCCTGAGATGCCTCCTGTTGTTCCACCTGCACTTCAGCAGTGATTAAAAAATTGTCCACAGTAACCCAGCACAGCACAATGATCTCAAACTGTAGATGAAATTATTCAGAGACAATGATTCATGGCTGGCCTGGTATGCAGAACAAGCAGAAAGGCAATTTAATTTGAACATGTAAGCACACACCAGTCCCTGCACAGTACCCTGCCAAATTGGAGAAGTTCTCTATTTGTTTCTGCCTATATTAAAAAGAATTCCCAGAGGGTCCTGTTTAAACAGTGTCTAAATAAATACTTTCCTGATCATTTCATAAATTGCTATAGCACCTCAGGAACCGCAGTGAGCACCCTCATGGCTGTCAGTTTGGAAATGAATGGTGTAATTGTTATAACAGTGTTGGGCTGGTCTTTCTGTACTTGGAGCTCTCACTGGTCATAAGATGTGTCTTCCACAGGAGTGACTGACTTTTCAGTGTCTTGACTGCTCCCTGAAAAGCAGCTGTGGAATCTGAGGCCATGATAAATTAATTTTTAGGTAGCCTGACCTCCTGGATGCAGCCCTGGGGTCTTCACAAAGACCTGTCACTGTCCTGCTGCATCACCTGAGTTACCCCATCCTCCACAGCCCAGTTTCTCCATCTATTAAATTAGAGCATGAGATGTAGATTCCCACTGAAAAAAAAAAAAAAAAAAAAAAAAAGAGTCTGAAGTCTGTATCTCCATGATAGAGATGTTCTCCAGGGTGCTCTACAGCTACTACACAGACTCCAAATCATCATTAGGCATCCTCTGCCTTCTTGTTTGCCTTGGATGGCCAGGTAGAAAAGCAGTATCCAACCCTCTGGATTTGATCCTGAACTGCTGGTTCAAGTCACCTGGCAAATGAGATATTTCCCAGCACTAGTTTAAAAAGATACAGCCTACTTTCATTTATTAATCCTGAGGAAACCTTGATTTCTAAAGGAAGCTTCCCTACCCTGACAAAGCTCTGGGGACATCACAGCATAAATGGCATAATCAAATTCAAAGTCAAAAACAAATATGAACATTCACCAGAAGTTCAAAAATATTTAAATTATAAGAATTCAGTGGTTAAAACCATAGGGAGCTTACTGTTCATACACTATTGAAAGTAAAATAAAAAGGGCACTTCTTGATTTAAAAGTGTAAGCACTTGTTATTTTTAAGTAGGATTAAGTATCTGGACTTCCAATTACACAATGGAAAATCCCTTTTTTATTGGTAAGATTTTAATTAAGTACCTTGATTTCTGTAAATGGGAGCTTCATTTGACACTTGTGGCCAACTTTGAATAAGTGCTAATAGAAACTGTAAATTCTGCTGAACTACATAGCTCTGAGTGCTGCTCAAAGAGCAATCTGCCTCCAATTTCAATTCCTTTAGAGAAGATCTGAAATAAGCACATTGAAGTCAATGTTGCACTGGCAGAAAGCAGAGTAAGAATTGAGCCATGCCTAGGGCTGCATTAGTTTGTGCACAGTATGGTGGATACCATAAAAATGTACACAAAAATAAATATATTTTTCAAGTCCTGGTACAGCCAGATGATTTGTCCAGGAATAAAGCTGCAAAAGCCTGTCCTCCTGTGCAGCTTTCAGCCATGGATCTGCCTTTCTGGTGAGGAAGCCTATTGGGGAAAATAAAATACATTGCCACTTGCACAGGAACCAGCAGAAAAGAAGAAATCATCCTGCATTTCTACCTTCAGAGATGGTTTATTGCCTTAGATTTCTGAATTATATTACTTTTCTTAGCCTTGAGTTTAAACATAAGGTAGATATCACAATACATTTATTTTGTAAAGAGCATCCTTTAACGTGGATATATTGATACATTAACCTGATGATACTTCTCACAGTGTATTTCATAGACAAAAATGTGTTAAGTAGATATTTACAGAACATTGACTCTTGTGCCTCTAGTAAAGGATGACATATATCTCTGAAATTGATGGCTTTTAATATATTAATGTTACTTAACTTAAAGACATAGCTAATGAAGCATTTAATAATTCCTGAAACTTTGCTAACATGATAATTTTAATGATGTTAAAGGATAATTCATAGTATCAAGAGTTGTCACCTTCTAGTCAATGACTGAGCATTATAACTATTACATCACAAAAATGAAAACTACAGACACTTGATGGAGAGTATGTCTTTTACTAATATAAAATTTTGTTTATTCCTTCTGTTGCTTATTTTTTCTCTGAATTTGATGGGATGTGGGTAACGCCCCTCTCACCTAGTTTTAGCTGCATGAAATTCAGATATCTTCCTCTGAGCTGTTTTTCTAGGTGACATCTGACTCCTATGTGATTATCACAGTCACCAGGTAAGAATAAGGCACAATTCACAGATTTTTTTAGATTTTTTTTTGGTAGGATGGGTTGTCCTGGCAGTATTTATTTGATTATGAGGAAAAGTTCAGCAAGTCACTTGCACCTGGATGTCTACTTTTAACTACCCACTTTATGTGTTTTCTTGGCTTATTTGCAAAGTGTGTACATTAGTTAATGCTAATTACTACTTTATTTTCAAGAAGACCCATGGACTTCACTGGGAGGAATTGTCAAACTTAATTTAAAGCCCAATGTATGGCTTTGCAATAATTTATATTTTCCCAGTATTTAGATTGCATTCCCATATACTCCTCTCATCCTTTTCCATCTCTCTCCCACCATACACATCCTGTGTATTCTGCATCCATTCCCCTCCTGTCTTGTAGCACCATCCCTCCCCTCCAGGCTCTTCACCTCATACACAGCTTCAGTGAGCTGCACTCTAAGGTGGCTTGGAGGAAAGTTTCCCATGAGCTTTCCAAAAAAGTAAGAGATAAGAAAAGTTCTTTCAGAAACTGGTCACTCACAAATGCCACTGTGCACAGCTGCTGTTTTATCACAATGAAGGTTGCAGTGGAGATCCTCAGAAATAAGTTATTCACTGCTGCAGCAGTTGTAAAGTGGTGCTGATAGCTCCAAACAAAGCATTGAAGGAAAAGTGTAAACGACACTAAAAGCAGGTCTCTCACTGAGAGGGACTAAGAGCACTGTTCATGCTCACTGCTGAACACTGTAAGCTTGATGAAGAAAGCAGGTGACATCATGTTGTTTACAATAACTTATGCAGACCTAAAAAAATAAAAATAAATCCCATTTCATCCATAAGAGCTTTTGTGCTGCTTTTCTCTTTCTGTGGAGAGATTTCACTAAAATTATTTGATTGTCAGCATCTGAGTTATGTGATTAGTTACCTATATCACCTATATCACCTATTACCCTATATCACCTATGGGTTCTAATCTCTGAGTGAATAAATATTGCTCTTGGGATCAGGAGGAGAAATTCTCTGGAGACTGAGACCTCATTGCTAGACGGGAAACAAATAAGAAAGCAATGGAACATTGTAGGAAACTGTGTGAACAAATCTTTAATGAATATTTCTAGCAATACTTAGTTGCGTAGATTAATTTCATTTTTTTCCTGTGACATTTGCACAAAATAACTGGGTGTATGTAATCCCAATGTGTAAGAACAGGGAAGGAGGGAAGAGGGAGGGAAGAATACCTTGTGTTCAGCAAGAAAATGTTTTCCCAAGTTCTAGTGAACTGGATTTTCAGGGGGAGGGAGGAAGTGTGGCACAGGGATGTGTGGGATTGCCTGCTTGGGATTTGTGCATAATGAAGTTGGTTAATCAGTGCAAGTCGAATTGGAAATCCACAGATTATGTGATACAAGTATTGTCTGCAGCACTTCTGAACCTGTTCTAATCAAAAGCCAGGTTGAGGGAAGATAAAACAGATTTGTGCTAAAATGAAAGAGAAAAAAATCTGCTCTCTCTAAGCAATAATCCATCTTGATGAAACCAGAGTGATCCCATGAGCAAAGCTTCCGTGAGCTAACCAGAGTGGGCTCACTACAGTGAGCTAAATGGAGCTTGGTTGTCTACAATGGTCATTACAGCTTTTCTTTGCATATTAGCCTTCATTTCTATCACACGTGCATTTACAGCTTTGTGCAGGTATTGACAAAAATCTGAATATATTGCACCTCTGCTGCCTAATTACAGTGGTGACAGCAGAAGACAAAGGATATACATGAGATCTGAGCGAGGTGTTAAATCATAATAACATGTGTTCACACCATGCCCCATTCCTATATATGGGATGAAAAAATCCCACTAATTAAGGTTACTTTGTTAGACTGATAGGTAATTACCAGAGCAAAACTTATAACCTCCCAGCCCTTAGTAGGAAAAGGTCGAAAATAATGGTGTAGTCCTTCATAAATCTACAAGGAATGGAAAAGGAATACCAAGTAACTTAACAGAGAGGAATTTAAAGTTTCTATACACACTCTTTAATGCTTCTTAAAGAGCACTGCTTAGATTTATATTTCTTTCAGCTTACAGGACATTCTGAATTTAATCTCCCCGTAGCCACTCGTCTACAATGATTTCAGCTGTGGGTCACAAAAGTTAAACCTGATAACCGCTCCATTGCAGCCCTTCTGCTTTAGAGGTCAATGGAAAGTTTCTCAGGAGGCATCATTCAAAAATAATATCTACTTCTACACGAGAGATTTGAGTCAGAGTTTGATTTCCTCCCTCCTTTGACTTAGAGACTTTTCTTTGATTAAAATGAAGAGAAGTACTAAATGCTGAACAGCTACTGGAGAACACATCTCTCTTAAAGAGCCACCATCACCGAGCTCACATCTATAATATGAACCATGATTTTGTTGGTACAACAAGAAATAAACATTGCAGACAACTGTTAGGAAAAACTGGTGACATTAGGGGGCCTATTAACGCTCCGTCAAATTAACAATATATTTCTAATTCCCTTGAGTGTCATATGTGTTTTTCTTATAACATTGTCTGATTCTCTCCTGCATTAATGAGGTGGACTGCTGCCAAAAATATGCAAATGGAAATCCAGTGGACCTGCCCTTGTAAATTCAAATATCTAGGAATTCGCACTTAAATGAGAGTTGAGAAACTCCCAAACCAAACAGTCTTCTGGTGGCAAATCCTGTGCTGTTAGATTGCTTGCACCAGTGCTGGAAAACATCAATATGTAAATACCTTGAACTCTAAACTCCTGGAGTCTGTATTATCTGAGTTTTTACAGTGGAGGTGTCAGGTCCCCTTTAGACTCTCTCCCACATTTAAATATAGATCTGCAATCAAATTATAGAGCTTTCCCTAGGAAACAGCAAGTCATGTAGTTCCCAGATAATGTAGACAAACAAATCACATTTCCTTGGCTCCCCCACCCTTTCTGAATCTGAAAATTACTTCTGAAGCTGAAAACGATGTCTGAGAGCAGAGGAGAAGCACACGCATCTCTACACACACACAAACCCCTTATTTAATATAGCAACAGATTGTAATTCTCCTTAGAAACAAAACAAAGCAACAATAATGCTACACAAAGCACTGGCAACCACACAAACTCACTCAGTGGCCCCTACTAAATCTGGGGTTAGGCATTATGACACAGGGTATTGGAAACCACCCTATCCCCGCCTCTCCACAGCCCTTTTTCCATATGTTCCTTATTTCTGGTTACCTTCCAGCTGCCAGATGTTCTTTCCCACTACCACCATCCTGGACCTGCAGACCCCTTTTTCTGGGTAGAAATAATAGCATGCAGATTTCAGGAATATTTGCCTTTATTTGATGCTATTCTTGTCCCACCCTCACAGTGGCTCCAATCTCGCTGAAAATTTCATGGTAGACGATCTTCATTTATTGGGCATGTATTCATAGATTTTAAGGCAAGCAGGGACCAATATCACTGTTTAATCTGGATTTCTGCATGACAATATTGTAGATTTTAGCTGGTGGTGCTGGTGCTGAGTCCAACAGGCAAGAACATATCTAGCAGCCCCATACTCCTGATTGTGTGCAGGCCAAAGGACAAACTGGCTCACATGGATAAGCTCTAAAATTTAACCCTTCTCCCACTAAAATCTTGGATTTTATTCCATGTGAACAGAGAGGGTCCCTGAACAGCTCAATCCCTATGAATCCACCTTCCCAAACTGATACTGATCCTCAGCTTTTTCTTGTTATCTGGAGAGCTACCTTACAATTCCTAACATATGAAAAGGAGAGGGTAAAAAAATGAAAGAATAACACAATCTCCATTTCTCCATTCAGCTTCTGGAGACCATCATCTACTTTCTGCTGCTCTTATGCAGTAGGATCTAAGCCACTCTCATTATTAATGAAAGCTTAATGTAAATCATGTGAAAACCCATGCAGTGTTTCCCTGAAGCATCCATGCTAAATTGCCATTCAGGAATTCATACCTTTCAGTGGGGAAAAAAAAAGTTTAGTTCCTATTTGAGACAAGTGATTGTGATATAAATCCTAAACAAGAAATAGAAAATAAAAATGTAGAAGAAGCAAAGTTATATTTTTATCCTATTTAGGTACTCAAGCTGCAGCTAAATATGTAATAGAGTTTACAAAAGAACATAAGTGATAAACTATGACTTCAGGAATGAAAGTGCTTTAAAAGTTTTTTCATAGTAGAGGTTCTCATTTAAAAGGATTGAAGCCTTGTCCAGGTACTCACTGGGTTCTGCATTTCTGAAGACTCCAAAACACAACCACATGAGCAGATTTATCAAGCCTTGCATAATTTCATGTGTTCAGTAAACAGAGATACAGGACCCAGCTGCTTCTGGGGTATATCTGTGCATGTTTGAGGTTTTTTTTTTTTTTCCTGTATAAAATGCAAAATCCATGGCAAAAAGAAGAAATACTGTTTAAAGAGGAAAATCTTCCAGAAAGTGAAATAACTAGTAAGATGAGATCCAGTTTAGGCCAGGTGAATATCAATTGCACAACTGTAGAATGTAAAATAAAATTGATTTATTGGACAATATCTGATTTCAGTGGCTTTGCACCAAGGATGCATTAGCTGAGCCAGTATTTTGAATTAAAGAATACTGAAAAAATCTTTTATGTTTATCACACACCTAGCCATAACTAGCCCCAAACTTCCCTTAAATTAACTTGTCAGAAATCCACAAAGCAGCAAAATGCAACTCTTGGGGTAGAATGTCACAGTGGAGTGGTGCTCTAACAAAAATCAAGATTTAGACCATGTGTTTCCTGTATGATGTTGATCTGGTAATTGCCTTTCTTGCTGCTTCAGGTGAGATTCTGATATCCACTATATCAGTATTTCCAGGTGTTATTTTTAGTCATCTTTGCGTTGCAAATAGAAATAATTTCTCCTTTTTGATTGCATTAAGCTACACTTTAAATGAGCTCCCTACCTGTCTTGACAACTGCAACCACTGAGTGCTTGCAAGCAGGTACCCAGAGCAATTCAGACCTTCACATGTATTTATAATGAACCTTAAGCCATGACACAGTTATTTTTAAAATCTTTTCAGATAATCACTGCTAAGTTCTAAAAACATTTAGTCTCAAATAAGAGCTTTTCCTTCCTCACTCATCTCCTTGTGTTCTGCCTGCTGGATACCCCAGTAGGAATGTAATGGCTGTGTGTGCTAAAGGTGAGGAGACCCATCACAATGGCTTTTAAACGATAATTATTCAAAGTACCAGAAGATAAACCTGGCTCTTGAGGAGGGATCACTGTAGACCCACCAGCTGTTGAAGTTAAACCAAATGGGAATAGAGAAAATGACTTGCAAAAAAAAAAAAAAAAAAGGAAAGTTATTCTGCTGTGAAAACACCCATTTTCCCACTTGGTTTTCTCAAGCCTGCATGTGCCCCATGGAGGGGCCTCCACTTCCTAGAGAAGCTGATAGCTGAGATTCTCCCCTTGGGAGCACTGCAGAGACCCCTGAAAACTCCTCCTCAGCAAGATCACAGTGGGCTACACGAAGCCAGGTGCTTCCTTCCCCTTCTTTCATCTTCTGATGGCTGTTGGGGGATTTGGAGAAGTGGAGGCAGAGGAGAAAACATAACATTTGTTATATATTTGAAAGAATTCACTCTCTGAATCTTCTCTTTTGCAGGAGGAGTCCGGAAAGAAAGTTTTGCATGCCTGTGCATGAGTGTGCTTCTCAGAGTCACAGAATCATGGAATGGGTTGGAAGGGACCTTAAAAATTATCTCATTCCAATCCTCTGCAGTGAACAGGGACACCTTCCACTAGACCAGGTTGCTCAGAGCTCCATCCAGCCTGGCCTCGAACAGGGATGGAGCATCCACAACTTCTCTGGGCAACCTCTCCCAGTGCCTCAAAAGTGTGACATCATTTCATTACAACTACATAATTTCAGTAAAGCTCTGCAGAGAGGAGTCAAAAAAAAAAAAAAAAAACAAACCAAAAAAACCAAAAAAAAAACCAAAAAAACCCAATGGTCAATCTATTTTTTTCCTGTCTTTATGGGATTTTGGGTAGCAGATCCTGGCTCAAATACCTCTGAGTGTGTGTGTAGTAGCTCTGTGCTTATGGCTTCTCAGCGTGTTCAGGCATCACCTGGCCCCTGGGAGAGTGGCAGCTTCAAGACCTCCTTGGAGTTATATTTGCCCCCTAAAGACTGTGGAAAGCTGGAAACAGAGATAGCATGAGCCATGCTACCCAGAATCCTGCTCCTCCTCCCTGTCATCTAGTTTATCCAGTGGTGGAGCACTATCAAACTTTTTAAAGGATCTCAAAAAACCTCAAAAGATACTGCACAAGATGGCCACTGACATTTTTGAGTCTTGTGTGGTACTACATTGAAATTGATTATACTATAATTATATAATATCATCTCACAAATACATGTGTAACTCTATAAATATACCAGAAAAACACACAACATTACATTAAGAATTCAATATTGGAAAGAAAACAAAAATGAGCACATTCTGAATTAGTGGTATCAGGATCTGATATTATGCCTTTGTTTAATACTGTAATTTAAACAGGAAATTAAGTTTAATTTTGTGCATGCTTGTAAATAAACAACACATCGTAGATTTCATCATGTTCATTATATGGAAAATTACTCCACTTTTTTTGTTTCAAGAGCTTATGATACCAAATCTTCTGTTTATCTCAGTGATTTTTTTTTCTGAATTAAAAAAAAAAAAGCATTATACATCCTAACATCCATATCTGTAATTCTGTGAGCATCCCTTTTGTTTACTGCACACAACATAGTTGTAACAAAGACGTTTACGCTTTTGGAGTCTGAAGCATGAAGTCGTTCTAAATCTGTGCCCACAGGTAATAATTACTTCACTCATTAACAGATCTCCCTAGTCTCTCATAAAACAGCTCTGAAAAGGTCTCTTGGGACAGAGTCAGGAAGTGTGTTTTATGATCATTAATATGGTACTACCTTGGAAATACCTAGTCTAGCTGGTTTAGCCCCAAAGCTATGTTTATTTGCACAAACCCAGCAGGTTGCAATGACAGGGAGTAGACTAAAGCCAGCCCCAGTGGGTCCTCTTCATCCTCTTCATGCTGAACCACATCTTATTCTTTGGCATCAGCAAGCCATTAAGAGAAAGGGACAAAGCAAGGCTAAAAAATGAATAATTTATGTAGGGCATCCAACAGGATATGAGAAGTAAAAGATCAAAATGTAAAACCTCGTGGCAATTTTGTATGTGCATGTATTCAGGAAATTTTCAAATTATTGTCTTAGCTAAAAAGCAATCATTAAGATAATTTATTAATAACAGTTCAGGGCTGACAGTCAAACATAGAAGTAGTGTAAGGAGGCAGGACCTCACTGAAGTATGTACAGCTTGGTTTAACTCCATGAACAAGGAATTTGGGTCTCTAGATCTGTTGTACTTCAGTTAAGTACTCTTTTAATAAATAATTGATCCATTTGTACAAAGATCTTTGGCATGCTAAAGATAATGCTGCAGAATGAATAATGCCCTCCAGGGAGATCTAGATGGTTAACCAAACTAGACAACCACTTTACAGGGTATCCAGTTGATAAAAAATATGTGAGTTTGGATCAGTCTGCAATGGGTTATGAGAAAAGCATTAAACAAAATGTCCAAGGTCTGTAAAATTGGAGCCTGTCCTTTGTATTCCGTGGGTACCAAAATTTGACACAAGTCAGTAAAAATTTACCATTCATTCCTATAGAAAACCAACGTCAATAATCTCAAAAAGTTGATCAAATGGTGTTTATCACAGAACCTGGGGTGCTGTGAAAGGTCTACTGTCCTTTCAAGCTGGAGAGAGGAAAATTACTGGGCACACAGACTGGGATTTTCTCAATGTGTCCAGACTTTTTCTGGGACTTGGCCATGAAAATTCCTACCAAAGCTTGTATGCCACCAAAGAATCTGAGGAAAATTCAAGATAAAAAAGGCAGCTGTCTGCTGTTGAAGGAAAAAAGGGTTGTCTTGCCCCAAAGTACTTACAGCACATGTCAAAACTGTCTTCCTCAGGTACTGTGCTTACTTAGTGCATCAAAAAGACCTGTCACTGTGTTATATCATCACTCAGAGATGCCACTCAGGGCTTTTCAGTTTCTTTTTTTAAACAGACTTCATTTTAGACACCTCAATCAATTTCTCTGTTGTGGCTTTTCCCCTTCAAGCCAAAGCATCCCAATTTCAGTACTAATTATTCTTATTACAAAAGTCCCTCAGGTCCTACTCAGACTGCTGTGCTTAGGGGTATGCTAAAGCCTAACTGGAAACATTCCCAGTGCCAAAGAATTTACAAGTAATTTAAGGCAGGATGCAACAAGTGGGTATGTGAGACAGTAATTGAGGTGAGGGGATTGGAAAGGAAACCCATAGTGGCACTGAGTGGTCACACTGATTAGCTCCACACAGTGGTTTAGACTCAGCTGCAATCTTTTTTTTTTTTTTTTTTTTTTTTAATGCTGAGGTATAAACAACTAAAATGGATACAGTTGTGATTTAGAGCTTAAGTGCTTTAAAAAATCTGAAATGCATGGTTTGCAAAATTTATCAGTTATGTACCCAAGTATCAGCTGAATTCTTCATTTTAGGAATTAGGACAGGTGGCTGAGGCTGGGAAAGCTCAAAGGGCTCTAGAACCACTTGATAAACTCTCAGCAGGGCAGCAGGGTTCAGGCAAATCAGGCAGTTCTTGTTAACAGCCCTGTAAGATACTCTTCTCTAATAGATGCTTGAGTGAAAGTTTGGAGCCATGAAAATACAGCCTAGACTGTTCTCCCAAAAGTTCTCCCAAAAACCAGTAGAGCTTGGTGAGAAACTACAAATCCCACTGTTGTGGCCCTGTCCAAAATTAAGTGCTTGATTTTATGCCTCTGGGAGAAACTGGGGCCAAAATTTCTCCTGCCTTGGGCGGTGTAGCACCAAGAGCTTTGTCTGCTCAAGTGGTGTCACACACATCCTCTCCCAGTGGTAAATCCAGTGGTGTCAGGCAGGGAATAGATCTTTGGCCAATGTAAACTGGCACAGAGCTGGTGTAGTTGAGACCATCTGCAGATCTGCCAGGGGAGACATTTACTCATTGCTTGCATGGGAATTGGGATGGATAGTACCACAGACAGAGAAAATGAAGGGTGGTGAGGGCACACGTTTACAATGTCCCAGCGCAGGGGAAATTAGGACTAAAATTAGCTTTTCATTTTCAAAGGGAAAGTGGCTGATCCTGTGGCCATCAAGACAGGTTGTTTGGACACGATGAAAAACTGAGACAAGCTCTGAGGCAAAACAGCCCCATGGAATCTCCTAAACTTAAGAAAAGTGATCTGCAAGAAGCTGGAAGACGAAAACCATATTCATGTCTGCCACTCAATATAATTTATTGTAGCAAATAGCAAACACTCAGACTGAACATATGAGAGTAGAAACAGTGCAGGTATTTATATATCTGCTCTTCCCACAGATTGGCAAGCAGCCTAAATCCACTGCTACCTGAAATTATGCCAACCTGTTCAGCACATCTGAATTTAAAACTAATCTCTTATTTACAATCAAAGCATCTACAAAGCTGGTGCTTGTAATGGGTTTTATTATACTGCATTAAAGATTGTTGTTGAAATTTGCATTTCCAATGACCAATTAGTATATTTATTTATTAGAATTTAGCCATGCCATTTCTAGTAAATGAAATGTAGTGCGTAAGAACATAAATAGGATTATTAGCTACATTCCTCTCTTTCCTCTTCTATGGACTTCATTATTTTTGCACAGATGCCAGGATTTTCTTTTCAGTGAAAAATTAAGATTGCGTGAAGACTTGCCCACTCTCAAAAGCTGTGATGACATTGAGTGTGATTGCAAGTTATACCACATTAAAAAAGACGTTTCTCTGAAAGCAGTGGTTAAAACCCAGACGCCTACATTTATTTACATTTGCAATGCTTGTGCCATGTGTATAGGATACAGTGAGCTGCTAACTTTTGGAATGAAAATAACTTGTGTCTGTGTTAAATGTCACAGGAAATTGTAGCACTGATTAATAAGTAAAGAATACATAATTAGAAAAAAAGTTGCTTCTTGTAAAACTGCTGTGTGTGTTTAAATTCTCATTCATTTTTTTCCCAGGAATGAGCAGATTAAAATAAATAGAGGGATCACGTAATGAAATTTGCCCTCCCCTTTAATGTGAGTGTTCAGGTTTCAGGATAACATTGTTCCTTAACAATTTATTTAAAACAGGAGGCAGAATATTTCTGTTGTTTCCTGGTTTCTTAAACTTCCAAACACAAAGAAAAAAATTGTTTCTGTGCCTCAAAATTGCAGTCAATATAAATTAAACAAGAGCTTACATGAATAGAGAGTAAAGTTTTTAATTAAAGCTATGGTAAGAATTTCTTCATATTTTCCTCGGTTAGAGGTCTGCAAATAACAAATGTTGGGGTAATGAATGGAAGGGAGGAGGTTCTGATCCAGACTGGAAAGTTCTTGAAATTCAGGACTTTGGTTTCAGCTCACAGTTTCTCTCATCTCCCTCCTGGGTGCTTTACGCATGAAGGTAAAGCAAAGTTGGTTTGCTTTTCAAACACGAATAAAATATAACAAAATGCAGATATAAGACTAAGAAAATGCTTTTCTCATATTGTTATACTAAGGCAAATGAAATCACCAAAAGCTAAAAAAACCCCCAGATCTTATGGTTCTTTGAGAGCTTTGATGCTGACCATAATCCCTTCTTTTAATAAAGCCTTTAAAACAAGTGAACCAATTCCAGGGTAAGTTCTTCATCTGAAAAAAGCTTTATGAACCTTTAGTATTTTGTCATTCTTTACACATAGAGAATCTGGAGAACCATTATTTACATAAATTGATCTGTAATGTACCTGTAATGAACCATTTTAATTAAAAATGGTTAAACTGGTTGTTAAAGTAATGGAGAAAATGGTACACCTCTATGTACTTATAATTTGAGATGACTGAGATTGCTTTTTGGCAGAGGAAAAGTGAAGCTTTGATAGGACAGATTAAAATAGAGTTCTCTTTTTACATCTATTTCATAATTACACTGTATATTCACTAGCACGGTACTGAACACCAGCTTCACAAAAGTCCACAGTTATGAATGGCATCAAAAATATAATTTACTCTGTAAGCCAGGGGTCTCTTTCTTCATTTTTTGTTGTATTCAGGTAAGAGGGTCTTGCTTGAATTCAAGCACCAGGTTACCTTTGCTGGATAATTCAAGCAATTTGTTGTTTCTCTGCAGCAGCCAGGTTACAACCAGAGCAGCACTTCCATTTCTTACCTAATCACCCCCTGTGCTCACTTTAAGGAAGTATTAGAGAAAATTACATTTGAACACTAAGACGTGATCCTCTGCTTCACTTCCTATATCACTATGAGCCAAAAAAAATGATGAAGGACAATCCTTATTTAAATTCAAAACCGAATTTTTTTGATATCTCAGTTCTAGCATGAATATTCAAAGCCATTAGTCTCTTTGCTTGCAAATGTAACTTGAAATCGTTTGGGAATGAAAACAACCAGAGAGAAAACAATTCAGCAAAGCCACGCTTAGATTTCAAGACGACGTTCAAATGGATCATCATGAAAGAATTTTTGGAGCTCAAAGCTCTAAGTAAGTACTTTGCTCTTTGACAACCATTGCTCACAAGTTTGCCAATCATTTCATTACATAGATCTGAAAATAGACATGACTCTACTGGTATAGCTCTGATAAAATCATCCAGGATGCTTTTCATGCTGGCTGCTTGAGCTTCCAAGTGACTACTGTGATGTTTGCAGTGGTCATAAGGAGCTGCTTTGAAGAAGTGTCCCATCAAGTGAGCAAACCTCCTGTCATTCAGCGTGCACCATCCGTGTAAACCTTCATGCGCTTTCCACACTTCACATAATTTCCTTGTAACTTCCTGTGCTTCAGGCTGACCACTTCCAGAGTGGGGAGCAGTGATGAAACAGAACATCTTCCAGCAGTGATGAAACAGAACATCTTCCAGCAGAGATGAAACAGAACATCTTCCAGCACCCCACTCCCAAATGCTCATCACTCCTACGGGCACGTTGGTGACAGCAACAGGGACAGTAGATTTGTCTCACTGCAAAGTAGAGGCTTGTTTTGAACATTTTGATCTATTTTTTGAATCCAGCATGTGTGGTGGTGTCTGCAGGGGTATTATATCACATTTCTTGTCTGACTTCCTGCTGAGTTTTGCTGACAGTCTGTTTTTCCTTGCAGGTACAAACAAGTCTTCTGTGACAAAGCAAAACTTTCTGGCTTCAGCAATGTGTAACTCAAATAAAAAGACACTTTAAAGATTACAGAATTCACTTAACTGGCCAAATAGATACTTTCCTTTTTCATTGTCAGCTCAATGACTTAATGCTCTTTACTCTTTGAAATGATTCAAGCTAGTAAAGATGATCATCAGATTATAGGAAGAGTTTGTAACACGAGAGACAACTTAACCTGAATTAATTTTCACCTGAACTTGTGTTGTATCAGCACAGTCTCTTTTTCAGGTCTGTTACAGGTTTGTTTTTATCTTCCTTCTGGGACAGCAAATTATACAGACATCATCTACCTATTTACATTTATTATGTGTGGCAATTTATTATTTCTGAATGATACAAATGCATTTCTTTTGCTTTGCAACTGTGTTTGAGCTCAGGCTTCACATTATCTGTCTAAAATTACAGACCCAGTTCCATGCCTGAAACAGCAGCCAGTCTGCAAGAGGAAATATATAACTGGTGGAAAAATTGTAATATTACTGTAAAATTTCTGCAGTGGCAAATACAACATCAGTGCTGAGGGAATATCCTGTTCTTCCTCACGCCCCATCGATGCCAGCCTGAAAACCACAAATGAACAGGATTAATGGAATTTAAATGCTATAAACACCCAGATGTTCCATATGCATCTGAGCCTGGAACTGGGAGGACAGCAACACAAGTGGGCAGCTGCTAATGCATCTGGCCTTGCTTTGTTTGCCTTTCCACCCCACTGAGAATTTGATGCAGCTTTTGGAAATATCTGGAAGCTTTCAGGCAAAGCCTTGTGAGCAGCTCAGGAGCTTGCTGGTGCCATAGGGTTTCGTTAGATGTGGAGTCTCTTGTAGCACTCCATCCCGAGCTCTCTCCATGGCAAGTTTATTTCTTGGTCACCTTTCTCAGCCCCCTTGGCAGAGGGTTAGGTCCTTTCTAGCAGGGATGAAGGAGCTGGTTGTGAAGAATGGAGAAATATTAGAGGACATCTCTGCAGGTTCTGATCTACCAACTCCTCTCATGGTTCCCATTCCAAGCTCCTTTCCTCCCTGAAACTTCCTGACAGCTCCTCTGTTAGCAGGGAGCTTGTGGAGACCTGACTGAAGATTTCCCTGGTGGTAAGCACAGGAATACTTATGTGGATCCTGCAGGGTTGCTTCCCATAATGTGTTCACACAATATCAGATCTGCTTCTGGGCTTGCTGCGGGCAAGGAACTCCAGAGATTTCATTTCCACTGACCAGTAAAATGAGAAAATTCACAGGTTGAGATGAGAATAGGTTAATATTTGAAATAAAACAACAACAATATCACCACCACCACTAATAATAACAATAATAATAATAAAGAATCCAAATGCCTAAGTCTGGTGTAATTTCAAAGGTTAGGACACTTATTTTAACCTTTCTAATCCTGAATCATAGTTGTGGACCACAAGAGTCAAATTTCTGGTGAGTTATAAAAAATTCATTAAAAATATTACTGCCACCTTATTTCTCCTGAAGCCAAGCACAGACCTTATATTCAAACACATGAATATGGAGATGTTTATTTTTCACTGGGATGTGATTCTTGAACCTCATGACATTTTTGCCAATACTTTGATGAAAGAATGTAAGTTTATAATTATTATATAATTATGTAAATAATTATTACATACACTTAATATATGTATTATATAAGTTTTTAAATTTTTTATCCTTGTTAACACTGTAGTCATGACTGAAAACCAAACAAAAAATCACGTTAGGCCGTGTTCAAAGACAAAGGACCTGTCAGTCTTGCTCCAAAGAATTTACAAACATATTAAATTCAAAGTAGTCAAGAAAACCAGGTTTTCTGTATGAGCATTTACAAATAATTGTATGAAATTTTATTGACTGTGTTTCTGCATTTTGTAAAATTTTTCTGGTTCACCATCAGATTTCATGGACACAGCTGCTGACTTATTCAATTTCAAAGCAGGTTATTTCCCATGTTTTCCTGGTCTGAGGTGAGTTATAATAGTCCATAAATCTCCAACTTTCCTGGCTTTTTATAAGGGGCAGAAATCATAATGAGACTTCCTAGACTTCATAAACAGTTACTGGATTTTTAAAGCCTTGTTCATTTGTAGAGGTTCTTCATATTTTTCTAATCATAGAATTCCAGTTAATAAATTGTGTCAGTGCACAGAATAGTTCTTCCATATGAATTAGAGAATGAGTAAATAGCTTGTTTCTCAGCAATCTACCAAAAATCTTGTTGGAGTCTCTTGGTAGAATAGACTTCACTTTTCTGTTCCTATTTCTTCTTTTTAAGTCAAATTTTTGGAAGGCATTTTATATCTTTATATCTTTAGGACTGTGTGAACTTTCAAGAAACGAATTTATTTATGCCTGTTACTCATCCTACATAGCGAGATAATTTGGGGTGAAATCAGAAGGAGCTCCAAACAGAAATCCCAACTCTAAACTCAGGAAAATGTAAATCTGTCTTCTGCAGCTGCATAGCAAAGACTGTGAAACTATAACCTTAGAATATTTGGAAATATCTGCATCTAAGTCAAGACTTGACACTCTGGTTCCTCCTTATTTTAATCAATCTGAGTGATTCATTGAAATTCAGATGTTTTCTACAAAAACTGTTGCTGATATATATTCTCACATGAACTTCTAGACTTCTTCTTTAATTTCCAGTATAAATTCCAGTGCCTCAGATCTTTGGATTGAAGGTAGCACTGTTCTTGTATGATCCCATGTTTGTGGTTTATAAGTTGGATTTCCTTCTCTAGAGAAACCCAACAATGAAGTATTAGAATTACAGAGTGGCTGCTTGAATTGCTGTAGTGTGGTACAGGTGTCTGCCATAAGATATTTTATTTTTTTTTAACAGATGTTTAGAAAAATACTTTCTGGGGAAAAAAAAACATGAGAAAGCCTAACTAGTAGTGTTATGCATAAATTTATTATTCATATCCAGCAGAGTCAAACATTTTTTTGTTGGGGTTTCTTTCCCCCTAAATGTGATTTTTAAAATGTCAGGTTTTCTTTCCTTTTTCTTAAAATGTTGTCATGGTTTGACAGGAAAATGAATTTTTTCAGGAGGTTGGGGTCAAATCAATCAGTGGTCAGGTTTGGATATTGGCACTTGGAGGCATATTGGCCTTTAAATTTCATCATTTTTCTCTGAATGCCTCAACTGTGACTTGTTGCCTAATCATGTTGAGGCAGTGCCATCTCTGGAGTCCTTTGAATCTCACCTGGCATAATTTGCCACAGATAAATAACTGACAGCAATTTACACCAGCTAAGAATTTGTATCAAGATTTGTTGCTTTCTGTTATTTAAGACAAAATCAAAGCTTTTATTTATACATGCAAAACCGAGGAGTTTGGAAAAGTGGTATTTATGCCATCCATTAATTGCCTCTACTAAACAACAGAATAGATGCCATTCAGTTGGTAAATACACATAAAATCCTCTGTGCTGTCAGAATGGCTGCAGGTTGTACAACTCATTTCACGTACATTAGTGTGCATAGCTCCTTATTTTGCTATTTTTGGGTGCTAATGACGTGCAGGTGCTAAAATTACACCTATGATGTGTAATTAAGCAGTTTCCACAGCAAGAGTTTTTCAGCTCTATCACTGTTGGTAGCTCCTTTGCATTGTCCCTTTACTGCTTACAGTCTAATTTTTTTTTTTTTTTTTTGGTATAATTTGTCTCTGGAAATTTGCATACCCAGCTGATTTTTAGTGGCCAGCAGCTCTTCTTTGTGATATCCCTTTGACCTCCTTCTGACAAGCCTGGCACTGTAAGTAACACAATTCCCCCAGGATTGCAACTTCCCATGGCAGCCATGGCTAAGCTCGTGGCTGTGTGTGATGAATGTCCTGGGACTGCTCGGAGAGCACCATGGCATTAAACAAAGATAATATTTCCACCAGTCAGCTCTACAAGAAAAACTCTGCAGGATTACCCAAATTTATGAACCTTTGTAAAATGTGGTTTTGTAAGTATTTATTTCTTAGGGGCCTGACTGTATCTTAGTTCTGTTCTAGTTATATAGATAAAGATACACACGTATGATAATTGATCAGCTGCTATTATTTAATTTTTACATCTGCAAAGAGTTTCAGTGAGGAAGCCATGAATGAAAGATTTTAAGATTCCTATATATAACTTTAACAAAAGGATTTTTAATGAACCCTTGCATAAATTTTAGACAACAGTGTTTGCTAGTGCCATGTCTGTTGGCAGGTTGATCTACAATATCCAAAGAATTTGGGAACAGAAATAATCCCTTAGGCATATGAGCCCCAAATTATAAAATAATTTAGCTTCAGATGTAAAAGCCAGATTAACTCATGGCAGCTGGCTTGTAAATGTATTAAATGGACAGAGGCATAGTGAACGTCCTTCAAGATGAATTTCTTGTCATCTTTTCTTGTGAAAAGAGGTTTATCCCATCCCTTCAAAATCTGTAGGGTATCCTATTTTTTTTAGTCTCAAAAATATATTTGGTTTTCTTTGAAGATGAATAAAACTGAGATGCTATTATATTCAGTTCCTACTTTGCAGCATCCAGAAATTCCTTTGCTATTAATATGCCAGAGAAACAGATTTCTTTGATTTTTTTCAGTTTAGAAGATCAAAAGCTGTCAGAAATTGTTTCAAAAGAAAAATAAATCTTTGAGAAGTTGGATTTGAAATAATGAGTCTCCAGCATGTTGCATATACAGTACTTAGAACTGTTTAATGGAAGATGCTGTTATAATTGTGGGGTTTGCCTCTTTACAAGTATCACTCACCTAAAAGATATTTCAGCAATAGTTTTGCTTTTTCCTAAAGTAATTATTAGGGAATTGGATATTAATGGCATTCTTTCTTTGTAACTTCTTGCAAATACTTAGGTAAAAGAAAAAAGCAGCACACTTTCAGACTGAGAGGAAAAAGTCTTAAAACCACTTTGGGAGTTTTCACAGATTTTTGTATTAATGTAAAAGCTTTTCATTATTCTATTTGTACTTAGGGAAACTGATCATGACACAGAGAGGGAATAGCACTTTTGTTGTTGCTGGTATTGCTCTGGGAGCATCTGTGTGGTTCAGGGATTGCTATTCTTGTGTTAACCAGCCACCAGACAGGACTGCAACAGCTCTGATGTGGTCAGAAAGGCCTTGTGGTGCCACAAAATTAAAACCTGGAAGCCTGGGTTTGTGTTATCATCATCAGGAGACTGAGACTGATTGGTTTGTATCAATGACATCAAGAGCAATGGTGTGAAGATATCTCTGCTGTAAGGGCTGAAAGAATATGTAGTAAAAAAGGAGCTGAAACAAGAAGATTAAATATTGATAAACACCAGGCCCATGTGGAAACAGCCCCGAATGCACGCAGCCTGCCCTGCAGCTGAAGATGAAGAAGTCATTGTGGCTTTCAACTTTTTCATCAGTAGAGCTCTAAATCAATTCTAAACCTATAACCCACCTCAATTATTCTACACTTGTAACAGCCTATTGGGAACAATGTTCACCAATTCATCAGTGGAAAACTGTCTAGTGATTGGGCTGGCAGGTAAATAAGTCAAACATGCTTTTTTGGAAGGGGAGTGAGTACACTTTTACTTCCAAATTAACATATTTAGTGCTGTATAAAGGAGTTGCTATTTAAACTGCCAATAATGTTTAACACGAATTTACTCACCACTGCCTATCCTCATACTGTATAATTTATAACACTAAGCCCTTTCAATACTCCAAAATGCCAGATAAACTTTTCTCATTTGCTCTTAATTTGGTCACGCAGGATAATACCAACATCTGAAGGCTCTTTAAACTGCTTTTTAAAATGCATTCCTGAAAGCACCACCAATGCCACCTCTGCTCCTTGTCATCTTCCATAATTATTTCCAATCCAAAGCGGTCCTTAATGCGCTTATTAATCTGGCATTCTCCTCAGTGTGAAGCACATTCAGCTCTATTAATTTTTAAAAACCCTTTTTTATGGTGGACTGCAGATGCTTGGCTATTACTGAAAAGCTATTAGAAGTTAACACCTTTCTCTCCCCAGGGACTGGCATCATCCTATGCTTCCAAATGCCACCCTCTTTTACATTATCAGCTGCTAAGACTGAGTATTAGAGACTTTTTTTTCCTTTTTACTTCTGAACTGTTAATGCTATTATTAGCTAATGGCAGAGTTCTGTACAGAGTATAGATACATATACTCTCTCAATGTCTACAGCAGATGGGGTTTTATTTATCTGCCTTTGAACAATGAGACTTTTCATTCCTGTCATCCATGAGAAGAAAACTCACATGTAAACAAACCACTAATCTGATATCCAGGGATTGAGATTATTTTTGCCTTTTCTCAACTTGGATGTTATGATCAGGTGAATATTTAGGAGAAAAAATGTGAAAGAAACAAAGTCATCATCCATCAAGCCTCAAAAGGGAGCTATTTCCCTTTTTGAGAGTATCTATGTCTTTGTAAAACACAAACACCCCTTGTATGAATGGTAGCTAGAAATTATGAAAAAATATTACAGAACGCTATTTCTGAGCTGATATCAACTATTAGAATTGATAGGGTTTTGAATTTTCTGAAAGAATTTTAAGTCCCAGGTACTCATTTCAGGATCTGACTGCTGCTGTCAGTCTCAGCCAGAGGCTCTTCTGTTCATGGTTACCATGAGTTTTCAAGAATCAAACCACTGAGGTACAATGGAGAGTGAGTTTGCGTCTGTATTCTGTGTTTGCAGCATTTTCATTGAAATTCACCCTCCTGCTAATTTTCACTTGGGATCTCAGCTTTTATCTGAGTAATGACAAGGAGTAGAAATCAGCATTCTGACCATTTTGAGCTGTGATGACTGAAGACAACAAACTAACATATCATCGCTTGGAAATGCTCAGATTGTGCTCACTAAACCTGAAGTTCTATCAAACAAAATACTACAGAGATTATGATACAGTCACATTAGTAAATTTTCTGTATTAAATTTAGTAAAAATCTATATTCAAAATGCTTCAAAAGTGTGGAACAATTGTATCCAGAAGACTGAAGAAAGTTTGATAACAACAAAAAATTTAGGTCTAACCTGCCATGAAGAGATTCAGGAGCCAGAACATGAACCTGGATATTTGCACAGCAGTTATTGAGGTTTCCTGTCTCAAGGTCAAGGCATTGCAAAGGCTGGAGGGAAGTCAATTCCAAAATTCTGGCAAGTATTGTGAAGGGAATTTCTTGCCAGAATTCTGATAATATTCTGAAGATATTAAGAGATAGTGGCTAAAGTTCAAATATTGCCAGAATTCTGAAAATATTTGAACTTTAGCCACTATCTCAGAATCACAGAATCACAGAATAATGAGGTTGGAAGAGACCTCTCAGATCATCAAGTCCAACCTATGCCATAACACCTCAACTAGACTATAGTACCAAGTGCCATGTCCAGTCTTTTTTTTAAACACATCCAGAGATGGTGATTCCACCACCTCCCTGGGAAGACAAATTTCTTAATATCTTCATTCATTAGCACCTGAAGGACTTGGTAAAGACCAGAGCAGCAGCTCATAAATGATGCAGAGTTCTTCCCTAAAAAACTTTGTACTTTCTCTTCGTAGAAATGTGTAAAATACACAGAGAGCAGAGCAATTTAATAAGGTGACTACAACATGGTCTGAATGTGAGGCTGGGTGGCAGTGAAAACTTGCTGTGGTCCTTGTGAAATGAGCATTGACAGGAGAAGTGTCTCCATGCCATGGGGAATGATCTTTATTACATTAATGCTATATTCATTAGCATCTTGAGAAACGCAAAGATTACATCAGCATCATGAAGAATGGAGCTCCTACTCTCCAGGAGAGGCACGTGGACACTGTTGGTGAGAGCCAAAATAAATTTAAAGGATAGGCTTGTCTTGCTGCAAATCACAGTGGCCCTTTAAATGACAGCCAAAAGATCCTAATCTATCCAAATTCAACAATTTTTATGGTGTGGGCCCGGGTTTCTAATTTTTTTTGCTTTTTCCTTCACTATTTTAGAAGACATTAGTACAAAATCCAAATTGTCGAGTCCTGTCCTAGATTTATGGAAGAACGTCACTGTGTTCAAATAACAATGCTGGAAAATAAAGTGGAAACATTGACACTAGAGAAAATTATGATTGAAGTGTACTTTAAAACACACAATTACAAAGCTGGGACACTCTGACCTGGGCTAGCGTCAGCTTAAAAAGAAAGCCATGAGGAGTGGTGGCTGCTTTAACTGAGAATTTGCTGGCAGATTTTTGTTTTCCTGAGAAAAGTAAACCTACTGCTAAGCACCTGGAGCATCTCACCTAGGTTTGTGGGTGTTTAATACATATGGAATAAAGACATTGATAGAACTTCAATTTTTCAATTAAAAAAAAAATTTTTTTAAGAAAAATCTTTCAGAAGAAAAACCCCAACGTGTTAGAAAACTTGAGTATAAGCCTCAGCTCCACCTTAGATGTGTGTTCTCTTTTGCTGTGCAGCATTGTTAATGCACAGAGGCTGGAAAGCTGTTTGGAAGTAAGGAAGATATGCAGTAAGTTGGTTGTCTCAAATTCATTTATATGCTCAATAGACCTGAACTGCTCCCATGGTGTCCCTTCAGCCCATCCCACAATTCCCTTATCAATGCATGTGCTTTTCCATTAGTAAAGTGTCCAAGGGGCTGTAACAGCAGCTGGGCATTTGCAAGGTACAGGATCATCATCAGTGATTTCCTCCCCCTGCAAAGCAGCCTGGAGAGAGGTGGGGAGATTCACATCAGAGACCTTCCTGCCCAGGCTTCTCAAGGGAACAGTAAAGACATTCAAATTTTGACTTGAAAAAACTCATTAACTCCAACAAATCTGGGGTGGCTTTGTGCTGATTAAATTATTTGCCCAGTCCTATTGAACACTGAATAAATGTAGTCATTCAAATGTTGGATAGTGTAGTAAAGGCACTTTTTCCTCTCTAAAGGTGTAATTCTTTTGCATGAGATTTAGACAGCAGATATTGACAGAAGAATAGATAATAGATAATTGATGTCAAAGGCTGAATAAGAAAGTTGTCGATCAGCCAGAGTTTAAGTTATCTCTATGTAAAGTAATATAAAGTAACGATGATTTATTGCTTGAAACAGTTGACAGAGTGGAAAAATTCTTTGGAATTGCTGGTGAATGCAGATTGATTTTTCTAAAGAACTCTACCCAGACCTATTTCTCTTCCAAAAGAATGCTGCTGGTTCTAATTATATGTATTTTACAAAATTGAATTTCTAAAAACTTATACCATCAGAACACCCAACACCCTATCTTTAATACTCATGGAAAAAGGGGTATTTTCAACTGCCTGACTTGATACAGTGAAGAGATAAGAAAAGGTGTGATTTTTTTTTTCAACATCCTTCAGGTGCACTGCATCACACAGCCTATAGCAGCTTCTCCTGTTGAACGTTATGGAAATGGGATAAAATGGAATGCTGTGAAAACAGCAACAGCCCCTAAGGCATGATTCACTAAGTAAAAGATGAGTATTGGAGGAGTAAAATGTTAATACTGGAAAAAGGTGTACTGTTTAAAAGGTATTTCCTTCATTTCAGGACAGCATCCAGTTTAGGAGTGCTTCTCCCATGTTTCGTTTAGCCACCTCTCACACTGGAAATCTGCTTTGAATCCAGGAAATAATCTCATGTTCTTTCCAGAGTCCCCTTGGAAACCCATTGCACACAAACCAGCAGAGGTATAAGTTACACTTCACAGGGATCCATCTATGCAGAAAAAAAGCTCAATATATTCCTCAACTTAAGTTCTGGATGTTTTCCAGAGTCATAAACATGGCATCCCATCATCTGTGCCTTTACTGTGCCTTTTCTAATTTTTTTCCTGTTATCTTTATGAAAAAGACTTTCTCAGTGTTGGCGACATGTTGGTATCCTGAAGCCAATGAGATCCATTCCTGACTAGAACACCTTTTTCTGTGTTACTAGATTCTTATGCTGTTTTCACAGACTGTATTTACAGCTCCTTATATTGTTTAGTTTATGCTACTCTAGAATTTCACATATATATTCAAAGGTGCTTGAAAGAAAGCACAGCACTTTAAAAGAGCTTATGCCACTCCCCTAAAATATTAATCACTGGTGTAACTCCATGAGAGTTACATCAGGCATGAGTTTAACCCTACTTTTTGTTTTAAATCAAAAGAAATTGATTTCTTTAGCAAACACACCCTAAACCACAGGATCAAAGGCAACTGAAGCACTATAAACCCTCTTATTTCTTTCCCCCTTCCACCTTCCCCAAAAGCTACAGGGCAGCCTGTAAACTGGCTTTTAAGCACACCAATTTTGGAGCAGCTGATTCTGCTAAGAGCAGTCCTCAGCTGTTGGCAGTGATGTCACTGTTTAACACTTTGCAGGCCACAGATTGCTGGAATGATTCATCCTGCCTCTGTCTGTCTCTGGGTCAAATGAAAGATCCCTACAAAAGCCAAAGAGCAGATGTGGTAGTTGTTCAGCATATATATATATATATATATATATATATATATGAAATGTATTATTTGTAGTAAGATCGAGTTAAGCTTGCATTCATTTAAGTGATTCTGCAGAGAAAAAGAAACTAGAAAGAAGACTTTTTCTTGAAAATAGAAGAATATTTAAGTAATTAGTGGATCATATCTTGGTGTCCCAGCGCATTTTCAAGAAATACGTCACAAAGCATTCCGTAAGGAGATACTGTATAGACAGAAATGAATGTTAGTGATTTTGGATAATAATTTTATTCAGATCAAACCTGTAGCAATTAATGTTTTATAATATTGCATAAGTAAGTCCAAACCCCAAGATTTTCTGGGAAGTATTACTCTAAAATTTCCACATATCATACACTTCTTTGGGGTTGAGAAATGTGTTTCCATGGTTAGGAAGTGTGCTTCCATGGAGTTTTTGTTTTCAACTTTGCATTACAGACTTTATTCTAATAGAATAAAATAGAAAAAAATAGATACAGGCAAAGTGTAGACACCAAGGCTTTGTCAGAAACAGACGTTACACAGACTTTTGAATCAACAGTAGCCATTAAAAAATTCAGAAGCTTCAAATGAGTAGTGCAATGGTGTAAAAACAAAATCAACAAAACCAAAACCAACAGGAGTCAAGCGCGCCCATATTTCGATGCTACGCAAACGCTCGCCCTTGTTTACAGCCCTGGGTTTTTTGCAGACCATCGTGTCCTCTGCCAGAGCTCAGGGCTGGCAGACACCTGATCTGAGAGCTGTGCAGCGATGCCGGCATGGTGCTGCTTCCAGACTGACAGTGTCTGCCCTCTCCCGTCGCCCCTGATGGGTGAGATGGGGCAAACAACACGCAGCCAGCCCCCTGTGCAGCTCTGGGCTCCACCAGCCCCAGCGGGACCCACCTCTTGCCATGGCCTGAGCACGGCTGGGCCTGCCCCCTTCCCAGGGAATGGCTGAGGAAAGGATAAAATGGTTGCTCAGAAAATGCTATTGGACAGGGCTGAGGCCGTCGTGTGGGGAAGGATGTGCAGCCTGCTGGGAGAGGAGTCCTGCTCTCAGAGCCTACACCATTTCTGGAGGTAGAGCAACAAAAACTCAGTCTTGTTTTAAGATGGATGTTAGAAGCTTACTGTGTCCCTCATTATCCTTCCCTGCAGGCCCTTTTTAGCTATCTGTAGGATTCTGCTGGGCCCTGTGTGGGTACCTCCCAGGTGAGGCTCTGGAGAGTGAGGCTCATGTCCCATTTCCTGCACAGCATCCACTGCTCCTTTTCCCTTTTATCAGGCAGCGGTAGGTTGGTGTTGGTCCCAGCACTGAAATCTTATCAGTTGAAGCAGAGAGGATCTAGGATGTCATAAGCAAGACAGTAATGGCCTTTGCTCACTTGTCTCTGCTTAAAAGATGTTTTGTCTCCTTCCATGTGAGACGCCCTCCCCATGGCTGGCACTGTCACAGAGAATGGACTCTGGGCATGTTCACATTTTGTCCTTACTGTTCAACGCCTCAATCTGTGCACTCCCCCAGGATGTTCTGACTGCTGGTGGAAGATTAGAGGGTTCCCTATGGGTTCTCTGTCGCCCATCTTTGCAGGGGTAGCTTAAAAGCTCCACATTTCTCTTCAGAAAGCCCTGTCTTCTGAAGATGGGCCATTGTTCTGTGAACTGTTTCAGCACACTGAGTTGTGTGAATTAATCTAAAAAGGCAAAGAAAATCCTGGAAAGACATTCAGCGGTGTCATGCACCAAAATGCTGCTACACAATGTGAATCACAGGGCACCAGCATGTTTGCTGGAATGAATCAAAGTAGCTCTGCCTTGCTATGTTGCAGTCATAGTCAAGCCCTTTCTTATATTTCAATTCCATTTTATATCCCCTGTGGTTGTACACAAATTCCACGGTTGAATAAACAGACTTCGGCAATGATTACTTGGAACCTTAGGGGTTAACAGTGTTCTTAGCCTTTTCCCTAATTGGTGTTTACTCTCTTGATGCCTTTTCATGTGCACACTATAAAATATTCCCCAGAAAGGGTTTTGCCTAGTGCCAGGATGTTATGCCTTGTAGTGGATGAAATTCCTTGACAGAAAGTTATGAAATGCACCTGTTGTAGTGCCATGATAAAAGTCTGTGAAAAATATACCTTCTACAGAGCACAGACCCCAGGCTGCGAAATGGTTTTGTGTGCTCAAAGAGGGCTCTGCTCACGCTGCAAGGCAAGTGCATTTGGGTGATTCCACAAAGGATTTTAGCATTTGAGTCTACACCACTGAAGGGAGAACCTCATGGGGAAGAGTTGGTCTGGAGATATGAGGTAGTGTGGAAGAGAAGGCAAGCACAGAATTTAAATTTTGGCCTTTCTGTGCTTTGTAATGAATCTGAAGAGGTGGTCTGTGGAGAGCTCAGAACAGCTACCAACCTGTGTCTGCCTGAGATGGCTGAATCAGTCAATTCCAAATAAAAACCTTCCTGTGTCTTGCAGCAGTTTACCCCACTTGCAATACAGACACAAATAGCAGCTCAGATGCCCACAGCTGTGAGGCTATAAATCCATGCTTCTATTTGTGCAGCTCGCCTCTCTTGTTTGTGCTGAGAGGAGAGATTGGCTTTCAAGAGGGATCTCCTACCTCTCAAAGTCATTGATATGGAGGTTAGCAACATCTTTTATGCTCTCTGTACCCTCCTGAAAAAACTAGACTCTGAATTGGTGCTGGAAGTCAAAGTCCTCTCCTAATTCTCTTAGTATGGAAGGATGTGGCTTTGCAGAGAGCCTTGCTTATGGTCAACAGCTCTTGATAAGCACCCATGGCATCCTCTGCCAGCACTCAGACAGCGAGGAACCCCAAAACCAGTGCAGAGATCTAGATGGATGGATCACAGAATCACAGAATATGTTGAGTTGCAAGGGACTCTTCGCCAGGCTGAACAGACCAAGTGCCTTCAGCTTCCCCTCAAGGCCCTTCACCATCTTCATTATCATCCTTTGGACACTCTCTAACAATATTTTACATTGTGGTCCAAAACTGCACATCATATTCACTGGGTTTAGGGTTGTAACCCTATTAGACAAGGAGACTTCCTCCTGGAGGTTGCAATTAAAAATGCCATCATCTTGTCTGCTTCCCAGCTTTCAGAAAAAGTGGCAGTGATCCAGCTGACAAGGTCCTGAAGAATGCACACATAAGGAGACCACTTGGTTCTGTTGGGAGAGGAACTAGGAAGTGTCATTTGGAAAGTGAACACACCAGCTGTGAAATAGAGATTTCTGCCCCCATCAAATTAGCCTGTACTAACTCGTTCCACTGTGAACTTGCATCTAAAATTCAGGAAGAGGGGAAGATTTGTCTGGCTGCTTAATTCTCTTTAAATGTACAGGTGGAAGATATTTCTGTGCAAATAAAACCAATGTTGTTAGGCTGAAAAACCACATAAGGAGGAAACTAGCATTTATATATTTATTGACGATTTATTCAACAGTAATTTTATTCTGTGATCTTATCCAAATATAGGCATGTATATAATCTGTCAGCATACTTGTTTTTGCCCCTTATAACTGATGTAACCCATTCACAGACTCTACCTCCTTTCATATTAAACCCCAGCTCTAACTTAAAGCCACCTCTTCCTACTTACTCTAAGAGCACACACATAATTAGAGAAACACAGGTTTAACTAAACTTTACATTAAAAAGTGAGACGGGAATGCAAATACCTAAAAAACCTTCGTGGTCTCAAGTTTAAGAAAGCACCCTGAACAAGATTGACTGAAGATTTTTTTGATGGAAAGCTGGATCTGGTTGAATGATGACCCTTTAATTTCTCTACCCCTTCTGCCCCCAGCAATATCTGCTTTCCATGGAATTTTGCCTTGCTAAGAAACTGAACATCTCTCTATTCTCCAGATCTCTGTTTAAAAATGATGTGCTGTCAGTTATAATTGTGGCTGGCGGCTTTGCACTACTGCTTACTCTGGCTCTGGGCTCCTTTCATTATCCTCCACAGGGGGATTCCTTGGATACACCCTGCCAGGTCAGCAAGAGGCAGAAGTCCCCATGAAAGAAAAAATCTCTCTCTCTTTGTTCCTCGCCTGTGTCTTCACTCCTTCCTCTCTCTAGATTTCAACCCTTTGCCTTTTTATTTCTTAGTCTTGCTCCCTGATTTCCCATCTCCTCACATTGCACAACAGCAGCTTCCCTCTCATGCTGCTTCGCAACAGTAGGGAGATCATCAAGAATGAGACTGTTTTCTTGGCTTGCTGGTAACTCCAAAACAAACAAGCCAAATCATTGTTTAAAAACTGTGTAAATACAAGGATATTCTATTTCTTTTCCGAAATTCTGAGAAATTGAGAAAACAAACTCCTGATGGATAAAAGTATTTCTCTTGGCCAGATGGGACACAATTATTCTGGATGCACATGAGGTTTTTCATACTGAATTTCAACACTTATTTTTCAATCAAAGTGAAGGAAATTGTGTAATTGAAAGTGGTTTCAGACACAAAAACTTCTAAACTGTAATTTTGGAAGATGTTTCAATAGGTTTCCCTTCTTCAAATAAATTTTTCCACAAGAACATTTTAGCAGAAAAGAAAAAATCTTTTAGATGTCTCTATCCCTGCCTCCTTACCTTGAACAATGAAGCAAAGCTTCAGAAAACCCATTTTATTCTGGCTTTATTGGTATGCAGGGACAAGCAGCCTCACTGGGCTTCATTCAAGTGCTTGATATCATGGTTGATGGGGCAGGGCTGGTGAAAGAACCAGAAAAATCCATCAGGAAGCATGAGGAGATGACCACTCCATTTAATTAATATAGAGGCTAGTGTGATGTGCTGCTTGAATATGTGAGTCTATTTGGCTTAAAATATTGGATTATGTAAATTCCATGCACCCAAAATTTGAAAGAATGAGGAGTTTTGGAATTTGGATTTCAGCACACGTTCCCAGTATCTTTCATTCTAGTGGTACTTTAACCTGAGACTGAATTCTTGCCTTTCTGAAGTAAATGGGAATTGTGATTAAACTCGCCTTCAGCTGAACTAATTTGCAGGATTTGCCATCAAAACCTGTAGTTCATGATTTCAGTGAAGCTGAGTGTTAAGTTACTACAAATGTCTGTTTAAAAAAGACAAATGAAACAGAAAACATCTCTGTGGGTTGTCAAACTTGCTTCATAGTAGAGACTTCCAGGCTAGACTAGAATTATATTATCTCCAATAAAATAAAAGCAGAGAATTTTTCTAATGGCTTTTCAAAATCAGAGATATACCAGTTATGTGTCTTCACATCTCATACAGAAATGTCATAATTTTATTATATACAAATTTCCTGGCTCTTTTTTTGAATGAACTTTTAATGATTATTTGGAAGGTTGGTACTTTTGTATTAAGTATCAGTTTGCATTTTGGACATCCTTAAGGTATTACCAAAACTTACAGCTAACCTAAAACATTCAGTCACAACCCTTTAAAAGGATGGCTCCCATTTAAATTATGATTTTGCCAGGATGAAATGAGAGAGGTTAGGCTGTTCCAAGGTGGACTTCATAATTGCACCTCTTTATATCAGGCTAGTGATTTTCATTAGCTTAATAAAAAGATATTTTAGCCTTGAATACTTTCCAGAAACTGTTTAATGGATTATCAAAAGCAACTTGCTTATGGCAAAACCAATGGCAAGATTCAATATAAACATCAAATGAACCTGACCTTATATTGGTGGGAGTCAAATTCCTGGAGGAGCAGTACCACAAATATGTCAGTCACTGTAGTGATGCCCAAATTCCACATGATGACAATCATATGTTCCATTATGAAGAAAACTTTAACTTTGCTCATGAATACTTCTCCCTGGTCATGCTTAAAGTACGTTGAATTACATGAAGACCCACAGGCCTTCTAAAAAAGAGGAATTCCTTTAAAGAAAAAAGCTATAACACATAATTTCTTAAAATGTGGCAAAGATAGGCTTTATGTAAATCTACTCCTCTCTAGAGTTTAGTTTCATAAGAAAGAGGAAAACATTTAATGTAGAATGAAAACCTGGAAACCTCAAATGTCCTCCAGGACTGTCAGTCCTGGAGACGATTTCTGGAGCTGTATCCAGTTCTGGCCTCTCAGTTGCCCCTGTCCAAAGCATCTGCTGGAATTTGCTGGATGTCCCTCTTTCCTTGTGCAGGAAGGCTGTCAGTTAATACAGTTCAATATATACTAGATATCTGAGAAGGGCAAACCTTTCTATGCACATGGCCCAGAAGAAAAGCAAAGCTGGTTCTCACACTCCTTCAAACCGTGTTCCAAAGACAGTCCCCACTCATTCAGCCCCACGACAGATATGTGTGGTGCTGATATCACTGATCTATAGACTGGCATTTGTGATAAAATTGATTTTCAATTTTATCACCTCACCAGCATGGCAAATTTCCCATTGGCTGTAAATCCCAAAGATTTATATATTAACCTATCTCATATTTCTGAATTTGTCTCAAAAGGAATTTTAAAATGTGATGAAAGGCTTTTCATATCTCAGGCTAGATCTTAGGTGCAGGAATATATTTTTATGTTTTCTGGATCAGCCCCATAGTACAGCAGCTATTTATGGTGTGACTAAATAGAGAGAATAGAAATAGACAAACTGTGACTCACTTTCAAAAAAATATTTGGTGTCTGACATATGACCTAAAATTTGCCCAAACAATTTCCTGGCCAGGGGCCATATATGCCATATCTGAAGCTGAAGATATTTTATTGTAATTTGTACCAGTGGGAGGGGAAAATTGGATTTATGATGGAAATAATCCTACCCACAGTTATGGTAGAGCTGCCACTGTCTCACTACAAACTGCCATTTTTTTTCCATGCTAATTTTTGCTTTTCTTTTTGCACCCTATATTCATAGAAAGAAATCACATCTGAATCAGTTGTGCAAATATTCAAATGAGCTAAATTTCTTTCTGTCAATTTAATTTGGGTTTCCTTCACCACCCGTCTCCACAACAAGTAAGTATTTAGTGCCACTACAAAAATTCCTCAAACTACTTCTGTGAGTTAGCAATTACTGTCTCCTGAATAGGTGTTCAATGTACAAAGAGAGTAAAATAATTATATTCTTTCATCTTTCATTTCCCTGCTTTTCAGAAAAGGTGAGGGAGAAGGGGATATGTACAGAAATAGATGTCTAACTTGCAGGGCATTTGGAGAACCTTATTTTCCTGTGTAGAGCAGGGTGAAGGTCTGATTTCCAATCCAAACTGACTATTTCTTCAAGACATCTTTACAATGTTCCCAGCCATTTGATTTCTGAAAGAATCAGCTTCACCAGGATGCTTCATTTGTTAAAACTGAGATTTTGAAGTTATTCTAAAGGACCTGGAACCTGTGTGTGGGTGCAGTCACCTGGTCTGCCACAAATTAACAGGACTGCTCAAAGGAATATAATGATCAGACTGGCCTGATGCCTGTCTGACATGTGAATATGCTCCTGCAGAGGGGATCTGCAGAACCTCTCTCTGTTGGCCACCAAGGAGAGGTCTTTTGGCTGAAAACCTTTCTAAATCAGACACTCTGGACTTTCAGGAATGCCTTTTTCTTCATATTTTGGCTCTGATGCACCTTACCTCAAACCAGCTCCCCACACGTGAGTTTTACAGTTCTAAAGAAATTTATCAACGTAATTTTATAACAACCATCTGTATAATCGTGTCAGAGGTGGAGCTGCATTAGCTGGTTTATGTCATTTAGTCTACATCTTATTGGGCTTAGAGGATTCTGTTGCACTAGAAGCAGAGCTGCTCTGACAAGTCCAGGTAGAGACAGATACCATGCAACATCCTTTGAGCCTATGTCTATACTAAGAAATGTAGATTAGCAATTAATATGTTTAAACCTTTATGTGCTATAACATCAACATGCCATCTTCTACACAATATAATTTCCTTGAAACAAAAATAAAGTAAGCTTTTTCTTTTCTTGTCCTCTTCTATAGATTTTCTTCCACATATTTTACTATTATATCACAATTTCAGTGTTCTTTGAAATATATTTCATCTATGTATTTTTAACAGATATTATTTCACTTCTAGTCCCTCGTATTTGATTTTTTGTTCAGGTAGAATACTTGCTAATATTGTACTCTCCCACCTCAGATGGCCAGTGACTCATGGAGATCACATGTATCACCCACCTGCCTTGTATTATCAGACACAAGAATTTGTGTATTGTTTGTCTCAGAGAAAAGTTTGTATCTCACTAGTTGCAGTAGAATTTCTCTGCAGTCTCCATAATACTCCATAATTTTGTCCAATTCTGCTTTAGTCTCAGTTCTCTTGGTTTCTGTCACGAAAATTTGCCTCATCATAATAGCATGAGATAATCCCCATAATCTTTTTCAAAATACTTCTCCCCACACCTACAGAATACTACTTTCCCTAATGAGTACAATTGTTTTACAGCTGGTAAATTAAGGTAAATTAATTTAAGATTCCTATTCAAGCTGCTAAAAAAAGGCATCAAGGCTGCTTTCCCCTGGCTGTGTAGAGAACCAGAATTTGGTAGAGCTGCAGCCTGTGCAGTCTAAATAACATTGCTCTGGAACCAAGGTGGATCCCTAGGACTGCTCCTGCTGTCCAGTGGCTGTAGAGATGAGATGTTTCTCTTCATACTGAATACTGAAACTCAAACCTCTTCTAGATTCTCGGTGGTCACTGGGCCAAGTCTCCGTGGTCTCTCAGAGCCTGAAGAGCTGATGAAGGCCAGCAGAGGCGTGGGGAATACAGGTGTGGATCTGGCTCAGTGCACACAGACGTGCTGGAGTGTGAGCAGAGCTGGGAGCCTTATCCAGCCCCAGCTGGGTCTGTGCAGCTGGCCTAGCACACCCTGACAGGTCAGGAAAGTCTGCCAGGCTTCAGAGCAGCAGCGGGTGCTCCTCTGCTGACTGCCTGGCCAGCTCTGACCTTGACAATGTGCTCCATGGGGCAGAAGGCAAGGCCAAAGCACATCCTTCTTGCTTCCTGCTCATGTCAGACCTCCTTGGGACAGAGACACTGAAAGCCACATGGTGGGGAGTTTTCCCCCTGTGCTTCATCATGTGTGCTGCTGCAGGCTGCAGCCCTGCCCAAGCTGCTTCTCATTCTAATTTTGCAACCACTTTACTGGATATTTTCCTTGAATCCCTGTTTAGATTCTTGCAGATTCTTTTAGCTGATTCAGCCCAGGACTATTACCAGGATAAAAAAAGAAAGTATTCAGGGAAAATGGGAAGAATTTAGAGCAGCCAGTGTAAATGTGATATAGGCACACAATGAATAGTGTGGGAAGCCTTGAGTGAGAGCAGATCAGTGGTGGCATCCTTCAGGAGCGGAGAGCTTAGAAGAATCAAAGCCCAAGTTGTGCACACAGCTTTGTTGGGTTTGAAGACATGCAGTCCTACCTCAGCACCAAATGTGTTGTGGGGGTAACCCCCTTGTCTTTAACAGCGTGTCGTTTCTCAGCCCCAGGTTGTGATAAAGGTTTAGTGTAGAAACTTTAGAAATGGAACTGTTGAAATCTGTAGAGGTGCTGCACTCTTTTGTACACATATGCCTGCACTTTGCCAGCACTTTCTATACAAATGATTCCCAGATTTCCAATTGTATTTTGTTTATAGACACGTTTTGCTTATCGTAAATTGCATATGGTTTTACCTCTAACTTTGGGTCTGATCCTTTCACAAAGACTTTGGCCAAGAAAAAGAGTAGGCGAGCCTCTATTTGTTAGCAGTTCATTTTATATATAAATATATATGTACATATATGTATAGATATAGATATGTCTCAGTGGGATTGATACTGGGAGGTGCTGAGCTCTCTTAATCTCTTGTGAAGTCAACAGGAGTTGAGGGCACTCAGCACTTCCCCGAGGTGGTCAGAAAACAGCAGTTTTGGGCAACCTCTTGCTTGAGATTTTGCTATCTAAAGTACCAAAAAAAGAGATAAGCTTCTTAAAGCCTTCCTTAAATGCCAGCATCTCAAGATTGTAACTATTTATGTTTTACCACTTTTTCACATGCAAAATGTGTTGCATGGTTTTTTTTTTTGTTGGAGTTTTAAGGATCAGATTGATGAAGGAGAGTTCAGAGCCAGACGTACAGCATAAGAGACAAAGGTTTAGTAATGAGTTCAAAATTTACAAAACACAGAAGCAAATATGGCTTTAATACATGATGTGACCCTTTATAAGGCTTGAAATTACTCTTCAAAAATCATTCTGGCTTGACTTCAGAGCCGAGTGGATTGTGGGATACCACAGATTGACTTTGAGTAGTGGGTTGGTATTGCAGGAATTTTTTAATTTCCTGTAACTCACAACAATTTTCTTCCAGTTAGACCTTATCCTGCTGCAGAGTATTTACTGAACAATTTAGTACAGTGTATAAGCCAGATCAGAGGCACATGCATGCACTCATACGCTTACACACACGGAGTAAAGAAAATTAAAGTATTAATAGTCAAATTCAAAATGATCAAAAGAGAACGGTTCAGTGTGGTGATGTTTACATTTTAATGTGCTTTTTATATTTAATATCTAACTAGTGATGTAAGGGGGAGGAAGAAACTTTGGGCTGAAACATATTTTTTCTATTTTTAAGAAAATTAAAATTGTTCAAGCTGCATTAATGAACAGAAAATAATTTGGGAAATCCTGGTTATTAACGTTTATAACAGTCGGTTCATTATTTCTTCAAACACATTTTCAGAAACTCTCCAAAGATACTCAATTTGCAGGATGTAAAAATGAAATAAAGTTCCTTAAACTGATGAAGCTGCTTATATATTTTTTACCCACAAAGCAGCACTAAAAGCATCCTTGTGGATCAAGGAAAGAAATATTTCATACCACAGAACTTAATGTGCTCATTTCATTCCAATTATATCCCAGGTATTGCAGGGCAATTAATATAATATATTTGAAAGTTAAAAATACAACACAGGAGGTGTGTTATAACAAAAACCCCACACTATGGATGATGGCAATGCATCTGTAGCTACAGATACAGATTTATATCTACAGTTGATTTAAAAAAGCTTCTTGGTGTGAATGGGCTATTGCAGCCCATATATATTTGTATATATGTATATATAATATATATATAGTTAAAAAAAGCATTACCAAGAAATCTAACATGGCTTTCAAGTGATTTATATAGGCACACATACACATGCAATGCTTATGTATGTGAATTTATGGCATGTTTTATCCCTTATCTAAAATCTATTAATGTTCAAGGAAAGCCTTTGCAAAAATTATAATTAGGTTTGCACCAAGCCTTGAAGAAATGGGAAGGGAAGAATGCATAAAATATCTGTATGTTATGATGAAAATAGGATATGTATTATCACCATAATACTGGAAGGAGAATGTTTGACTGAAAAGGAAGAATAAATACAGTACTTATTAAAAAAAGCTTTCTTAAAATTGGTGACAGTAACAATGCTACCTGGCCATGCAAATAAAAAATCAAAATGTAAAAAAAGAAAAGTCTAATTCCCCCAAGTGAAATAATTTAATGTTTCTTTAACTTCTGTACGCCAAATATGAAGAGATCATAACCTCTAGCATTTTAGAAAGCAGGATGTATGATGGGATTTATTAGCAGATACAGAGTAAATAATGCTTATTAAATTTCAAGGTAACTTTATTTTCTGTTACCTACCAGTGAAAAAGTTTCTTTTGAAATAACACTCATTAGAAATTGAAGGTTATGCTGGCAAAACAGACTTGAATCCTTCAAAAATAGCCTCTAGTAAAAGTCATAGAAAGATCTGAAGCCAAGCCTATGACAAAAAAAAAAAAAGAAACTTAATATGCACGGAAAATTTTTAATATGTGAACCAGACACAGAAATATTGCTCCTCTTTGAAACGAGCAAGAATTTGATGAAACACTAAAGGGTTTCCTATATTTTACTTTATGGGACAGCAACAAGTAACTCAATGAAAGTATATCCTTTAATAGCTGAATGCTTCTTGGTATCAGCTCAGTGTTTTAACAAGCACCTTTCCCTACACCATAGGAAATATTCCCAAGTGACACAAGTTGTGTGCAAACTGCACCCTCAGTTCTTCACCTAAACCCCAGCTGGAGCCCTTCTATTGACTTAACGGGGCTTTGGATCAGGCTCCAAAATAATGAAGGGACAAATCCATTGAAGTCTTTATTTATGTCTAGATTGTTTTCCCTCATCAAAGGTTCCCCTGAGGCTCTTCCTCCTTCATTCTCCTGTGCAAAGTTTGCGCCTCCCCGTAAATCAAGGTTCATCCCTGCTCCCTGGAATCTCACAGATGAAATTGGGATTTGCCTTTTTTTCTGGTCTCATGGACTCCTTTGCAGCTGCTCATATTCCTCTTAGTTCTGGAGCTGCTCAGTCAGTGGATTCTCGCCTGTTGCAAGTGTTGCCACAACTAAAATAATAGAGTATCCAAGAAGAATCACTGAAAGAAAAAAAATCTTTATGGTCCAGTAGTGCCAAGCAAAGAGAAAAAAAGAAGGGGCAGTTTCTGCCTTATCTTGGGCACGTATAAGGTCCAAGTAGAGTGAGGTTTTTGGTTCTACCTTGACTTCTCTTTCCACTTGGATGGCCTGGTATCTTCCCTTGCCAAGACAAGCACTGTTCCACCATTAGAGTATTAGAAAATTATGCCCCATCTACTTGGCCACAGAAATCCAGGGATTTTTTGCATCCAGGCCAGATTATGGTCTTTGGCTGTGCATGAAATGGGTGTTTACCCTGCTCTAGGCTATGATCCCTATGCCCCTTCACATGTACAAGGTCACTGTCCAGTGGATTCCAGTTTTAGGCTGGGGTCCTAATCTCTTAATGTCCTAGCAAATGATCCCACAATCCTGCAGAGTGTAAGGTGAATACATATCTAGGAATCATTTTGCCAAATGCATCCATTAGGAGACAAAAAGAATAATGAACTGTCTGAGATCTGGAGACAGTGCTTTTTAAGAGGTCAAATTTATGCAGTAAATTCACTTTATATCAGATAAATCCAAGTTTTAAACATTTTTTGGAAAGCTTTTCAGGAATTTCTTGTTTTGTAAGGAATTTTCTGGTAAATGATTGGGATGGTATTGAATCTCCTTCTAATTCTTGAAAAACCCACTGAGTTTACATCCATTTCTCACCATTGCTGCTGGATTTGTTCAAGGAGGAGGAAATGTATGAAAGATATAATCATTAATTCTGCAGGGAAAGCACTATGATACCACAGTGGTGTACAACATGTCTTGGGAATTTCACAGAAGTAACTTTTGGTTTTGCTTGGATAAATTCTCAGTGATCTGCTTTTCTTCCACAGGTGAGTTTCCTACAGGCAGTCTCATATAAATCTCCTCCTCCTCCATTTGCACAGTTCTTGTGTGAGATGACATATATGCAACACAGGTTCTAAAAAAAAATAATATCTGATAAAATCCTGTGCACTGTGATTTTAGCAATCTTCACATGAGCCACTCAGCATATCTGAAAGACAAATGAGAACAAGGGAAAGGACTGTCAAATAGAGAAAGAACAGAACATCAAGCTTCAAAAGAGGGGCTGGCCTTGTGCATACAGCCCTGCATAAGGAGTCAGGCAATCTGGATTCAATTCCCAGCCTTTCCACAAATCTTCGGTGAAAGTAGAATAAGTATTTTTTTCCCCTGATGCTCTTCGTGAGTTATTCAAAAGCATCTGGGATGTTCCCTGCTTTTCTCTAGCAGGAAAAAGGCAGGAGTATTATCAGCCATGCTAACAAGTCAATTTGACAGGTCATTGTTGGATGAATAAGCTGCTCCTGATGACAAGTGCACCAGCTCACTTATGATTGCGAAGCTCTTGGAGGGTTCACTCATCAGAGCATTTGGTTACAATCACTCCCTTTGAGTTATTTAATCAGTATCTCCTGTCAGGCTGCAGTGCCAGGCCAGGAGGCTGAAAGGATGTAAAAATAGATGACCAAAAGAGATGACAATTCTTAATTATCAAGCTGTATATTTAGTGCTGAGGAGTCCCCAGGCAGCAGAGGGTCAGGTTAGTGATCACACTGGAGCTGAGCCCCGAGTTTGATATTTTAAGCAAACTCTTTCAGCCAGAGGCAGGTTCACAGTCAGGGAACAATGGGAGCAGAGGCTGCTTCACATTTCTGACATACCAGTGATGCCAATTTATGAATTCTTCTATAAATCTCTGGAGATACAAACCATCTGTAAAGAATAAAAAGACAACAACATTTATGCATTTGGTTACACATAAGAGGAGTGAATATGTTTTGTTTAGACAATTCCCATGAATTCCAGTCTCAAGAATCACTCTCAGTGTGTCTTGTTTGTGAGTTTTAAATAATGACAGCAAAGCAGAGTTTCCAGATAGCTATACAAAAACATAGATTAATAAGTGACTGCCTTCCCGTTTGTTTTTGTTACTGTGCCTTTTAAAGGGACAAGTCACACCCTATTTAAATATGCTAGTGGCTGAACAGAAATAAAAGAGCTTATCTGCTAATTTAATTTTATCTCCTAAATCAAAAGCAGTTATTATAGGAGCATCAGTTAAGTCTTAATTATGTGTTTCTGCTTCTTGAAACTCCTTCATAGAAGAAGCAATAAACAATGAGGTATGCGACGGACTTAGGGTATTTTTCCAGGTCTTTTATCTTCCTTTGACCTTGGAGGTTATGTGTACAAAATATATTGCAGGATTAGGCCTGAGAAAATTAGGATTTATCATTTTTAGTGATACTTAGAAGAATTTGCCATTGTATGGGTATTATTTTTCAATGCTTTGCCAGGTTTCAGGGACAGAACCTATCTTTTATTCCTCAGAAGGACCTCCTACCATGTCTAAATAGGAAAAGACAGCTTGTCATCTGATTGACAAGGTAGCAGTGTCACCACATGGTCTTTTCTTAAACTCAGAAAGGCAAAAAAGGAAGATGAGGGGGAAAAAACATTTATTGCCCGGTTAAAATGAGTTGGGAACATGCTTCTAGAGTAGTGCTTGCTTAGCCTGAGCTGAAGCAGAAGTTCTGAACCACTTAATGATATTAATGTACTTTAACAGAAATTATTTTATAGGAAAGCTTGGTTCATAGCAAAATTTATCTCTTCTCAGTGCAAGTTCCTTCTAGTCTGGGCTGCAGCTTTGCTACATGTAGAAAAGAGGAAACCATTAACAGACAGATCTGTGGAAGGATCTGGAGCACAAGTCTGATGAGGAGTATTTGAGAGAGCTGGGGGAGCTTAGCCTGGAGAAAAGGAAGCTCCTGGGAGGACTGATCACTCTCTACAACTGCCTGACAGGAGGGTGGAGCCAGGTGGAGGTCAAACTCCCAGGTAACAAGTGACAGGATGCTAGGAACTGGCCTCAAATTGCAGCAGGACAGGTTTGGATTGGATATTGGGAAAGATTTCTTCACTAGAAGAGTGGCCTAGCATTGGAACAGCAGCCCAGGTGAGTGGAGGAGTTACCATCCCTGGAGAGAATCAGGAGACTTGCAGATGTGTCGCTTGTGGACATGGTTTAGTGGTGGGCTTTGAATTGCTGGCTTAATGGTTGGGGTCAATGATCTTATAGGTCTTTTCTAACCTAAATGATTTTGTAGTTCTGTGATCCTACTTCTCTGATGGGAAAGAGGAGTTGAGTCATTATCACATCTGTGCTACTTCTAATAATGGTTGAACAGCCTGTGTTATTTGACCTCACAATAATTTTCCCTAATTTTTCACCTCCATGCAATACACTTCTGTCCTCATACCAACAACTTGTAATTATACAGCTGCACTGGTGTTAGCACCACTGTGATTTCTGCCAGGTTGTCTTGCCATACAGACAGACATTTGAATCAAATTTAGCTCACTTTATTTTGATCTATATCCCAGCTGTATATATAGAACCATTATAATTACTCTCTGCAAAATACACTGTCTTGCTGGAAATAAATGAGACATATTACTTTTCCTGTTCTCAACTCAGGAAGACAGGGAATAAGGTCAGGAGTCAGAGTGTATGATCACTTGTAAACCTCGAGGAGTGCATGTAGACTTCAGGTTTTTGTGGTGTGTAGGGCAAATTCCCACTAATCCTTAGAACTCTGTGGCTTGCAGTGTGGTAGCTTTCTGATCCTTTTGGTCAAGATGCACTTAGGTCTGAGTTACTCTGGAGACTGATGTCATGACTTAGCCAAGGAGAATTGAAAACACTGATATGAAGATAGGCTGTGAAGGCGAGGATATCCATGGGGCTCTAGGTGTCACACCATGAGAAAAGCAGCAGAATGGAGCCTTTGCTGTAAGGAATGACCTGAAAATCCAAGGCCAATAACGTGAATTTGAGATCAGCTTTCCACAGCTTTACCAAGGAAGTCTATAAAAAGGACAAAATGCTTCAGGCCACACAAGAGTGCAGATGTTAATGAAAACAAAAATCAGAAGTTGAAGCATAACCAATTTAATGCCTGTCCGAACTTGTACATGAGATATCCACTTGCAAGGCATGTGGCAAGAGCCTGTGACCTCATTTCCCCTGGCACACGGGGAGAAAGTGTTATTTTCTCATGCCATCACACAGAAACCGGAAGCTTTTCTTTCCAAGTGATAACTTGAACAGATGCAACTTATTTCCCAGTAATGCAGGCAGCACCATGTGTTGCCACTGCAGTTTGAAATGTCCATTAATTTAACAGTAAACCCCTTATCCCTGTAAAATGAAAACACCATATTCTACATGGACAGAGAAGAGCGTATAACTCTGCTTTTCAGATGTTAGAGCCTCCAGTGGACAATTGTTCACCAATTTCAATTTACACAGCTGGCTGTCTCATCCTGAAAAGATGCCTTAGGACTGAGAAAGCATGGAAAGTAAATTACCATCTCATTCCAAACAACATCATTTCCCTCTCCCCCAGGCTAAAACTGAGGTATGTTAATACAACAATGTTAGGAAGTCAGCCCTGCTTCTGTTGGCACAACATTTGACCTATGAAAAGAGGCCAAAATTTTCTGAATCTGTAGAAATGACGTTTTGTAGATACCAGAATCTTGTTTGTCTTACCTAAAGATGATTATGAGGAAAGGACTGAGGTACACAAAGTAATGAAAGATTAGAGTGAAAATTGAAACAACCCTGTCTTGCACAGTTAAAACATGCAAGCAAAAAACAAAGTTTCTGCTTTAGGTTAAAAAAGTAACCATATTGATGGTTGTCTTCTCAAGTATTGCCAGTTTTTCTTCTCCATGTAATAGAGCCGTGGAAAATACTAAACTCAAGACAGTCCAAATCTGTTTCTGACATTATCAACAGTGGGAAGGGAATAATCTGACTCAGCGAGTTCATTATCGCTAAGTGCACTTGAGCATGCTGAGTTTATAAATTTGATAATGCCTGGTTTATGAGTTTGATTACTGAGTTAAATTATAGCTCACAATAATTAGCCCAATTAATGTTCTCTCTACCACTGTGCTGGAAAAACTAACAAAACACACAGCCAAAAACCAATTGTGAGTCACATATGACAGCAAGCAGGAGATGGGAGCTGTGATACATTCCCTCCCCCCTCAGACCCACACTGCTCTTTTCCATCCTTACTTCACTCCTGTCAGACTATTTTAACGTTTGTGAATGGTTTTCCAGAACTATGGTACAGTGGCAAGGAGTCTGGAATTGATACAAGAAATACTGTAATGTGATTTTTCTATTAAAATCTGATGCTTAGCAAAACCTCAAAATCCATCTAGAATTATGTTTTTCTAAATGATCAGAATTGTTTTCCTTCTTTCTGAAAGGGGCATGAGTCAAATAAACAATACCAAAGAGGATGCTATTCCAAGGCATGTTAGGAGCTCTATCTATGAAAAGTTCAATACCACTGGAATGCAAAGTCCCCTCAGCCCTTGGAAATCTCCTCCTTCATACCTTGAGGCACAACATCAGCTATATTAACATAGCCTGAGAGGTCTCACTTCTCAAGCAAACTTTACCAGAAGTGAAAGGATCTTTATTCTTCTGGAGCAGTGCATGCAGAGGTTAGGCAATGCTAAGTGCAGTTCAACAGGGTCTCCTCAGGTGTGGGAACTGACATCCACCCAGCCCTAAAAGTGCTCTCCCTGTCCATCTATAGGCTGAGATGAAGCTGCCAGAGCAGAACCGTGCAGAAAGATGCGCTGGAGTGATTTTTGCAGATCTTTTTTGCACATCAAGATGAGGTGCAGAGAGGATGATTGGCTGGACTAGTGCTAATAACACATCTCTTAAGGGGAGTCGTCACCTTGGTACTTCCCTCAGCCCCCATGGTTTATAGTAAGGTCTTGCTAAATATGACCTATACAATATCCTGGGAACAGGACCTAGGAGTCACTCCCTCTCTGCCCTACCTCACCACCAGGCTGGAGTCACCATCCCTGGATGTGTTTAAAAAAACACTGGATGTGGCACTCGATGTCGTGGCTTAGTTGAGCTGTTAGGGCGTGGGTTGGACTTGATCTTTAACCTAGTAAATGAACCTAGTCATTCTGTGATTCTGTGAATTCTGTGAATTCTGTAAATTCTGTGCTATTGTATAAAAATCTGGTGTGAGGAGGCAGCAGACACAGCCATGGTAAATAGCAGGGACAACAAAGTTTTTCACAGTTCAGCACAGGCTATAGGGGCTGTTCTGGGGGTGCACAGAGCTACACAAAGCATCTGTGAGGGCTGAGTTCAGGTACTTCCAGGCACTGCCAAGATTAGGCTGGCACTGGAAAAGCAATCACTATTTTTAATCACAATTTTGGTGGTAGCTGTCCCTGTTGTTCCTGGGTCCTGTGTGGGCACATAAGCCATGTGACTGATGCTCATAATTCCTGCAGAACACATGGGTGGATGTCTCTCACACTCAGCTGATGATCATCCTCTTCTTTTCCCAGACTCCCATGAAAGCGTGAAAAGTGCAGTTATTCATGCACAATAAGGCATGATCGTTATCACGATTTGTTTCTGCAGATGTTGTTAAAACAAGGCAATATCTGTAGCCCCACAAAAGATGCTCCTTTCTCATGCAAAGCATAACATTCCTAGAGAGTTCAATGCTGTGTCAGAGCTGGGTAAACCAGAATATTCCAGACATTTTATTGCAAGTGAACACTCCTCCAGCATAAGACATATGTTTATCAGCCAAAGAGAATGCTATCAAAAAAATTCAATAGCTGGAGTGATTCACCATCATCCTTTTTTCAAATGAGGTATAAATTTAAAAACTGTCATTAGCTATCGAAAAGTTGAGTTTATATTGACTGTTGCTTATATTGATTGTTGCTTATATTTAAACCACCTCCTCCCTAAGGAGTTTAGCTTTAGCCCTCTGCAAAGCCTTGCCCACATTCATATTGCCATGTAAATAATGTTATAAGAAACATAACTCTGTAAATGAAGTCTGAGGCTTGCACTAAAGAATCAGCTATTGGGTGATATAGAAGGGCTTAAATTTTAAGACTATCTTCTTGAGATATCTGGCTGTTTCTAGAATTTCTATATCTTTGCTTTCAAAGATATTTTATGAGCAGAGAGCCTTCCACTAGACCAGGTTGCTCAAAGCCCCATCCAACCAGGCCTTGAACAAAGAGATCTCTGATTCACCCAGGAGAAGGTTTGTCACATTGCTTTTTGGGGTTATCCTATATGTCCAGATCTTGTTTGGAGTGTGAGAGCTTGACTTGCTTTGTAGTTGTCATTCCATTGGTTCTGGATATTTAAATAGAAACCATAATGTTCCTGAGTTGCCTGAAATAGCTCTGAGGGCCCACAGGTATCCTCAGGTTGCTAATAAATTGGGTATTACATGCTGAAAAAGCAACAACTGTATTTTTAATAGGGCACACTACTGAAATGAAACTTCTTACCAAATACTGTGTAACATTACTCTTTCAGCTCCATGTTACTTCCACTGAGATGTGCATGGCTATGTGCAGATGGAAGCATAAATACGGAGTTTTATCTCCTGCTCCACCCAAACACTGTCCCTGTCTGTACAGGCAGCCAAGCACATGGTTTAGAAAGAAATTAATGGCTAAGCAGTCAAAGATCTGCACACTCTGTGTGCTTACATGCTGGGTCTGCCAATGTCTAGAGAGGCAACTGTCAGCTATACAATTCTAACGATTGCTGAAAATGTTGATATCTGGTGATCTGAGCTTCCTCTGCTGTAAATTAAAGCACAGTTGTCTTTAAATCAATTGAGTTTTCCAGTCATGCTGAAAATGAGATATGATATCAAAAAGATAATAAACTGCAAAAGTAGTAAGTGACTTTTATCTTTCTGTCAGATGTGTTCACCTGATCGATTCATTTCCTTCACCTGATACAGGCAGTAGCTTCCAAACTAAAACTACAGTTTCCTGGGACCTTGTGTACAATCCCTCTCCATGAATACAAAACCAGCTAATTGTTCAAGAGGGGCTTGGAAACTTTTCCTTACCATGGTACCTTTTGAGCTCTGATATGTGATCAGTGATTATGAAATGAGATCTTTGCAAGGATTCCAAGGCATAAGATACATTGTACAGAACCATTACCATTTTTTATAAACTTTTTCCCCTCAGACCCACAGAACATGGGTGTTTTTTTTCTTCCTAGATCTCAGTCCATGGACACCTAAAACCAAATATGAAACATGTAACAGCTTAGAAAATTGTGCAGGCTAAGACAATTCCTGGGATATTTTCCAGAGTTCCTCATTTAATCTATTTAACCATCTATTTACCCATGATGAACTTTGATACAATAAGTCCATGTTGTATATGTTATTTAAATTTCCATGGCCTCTGACTTGCAAGCTCAGAATTCTTTTTGTTTATGCCCAAACCAGCAGTAATTGTGCTGTGTTTTGAGAGCTCTGTTGAACCTGAAGAAAGACTCCCTGGTGCTCCTCAAGGATGCCACCAGGACTGCACAGCGAGCTCCACAGGCAGGTGTTGGCTGCAATCACAAGAGCGTTGTCCAGCAGTTCCCTTCATGGTCAGCTGGTGCACTCCAAGGGGTCCTGCCAAGGACACTGAGGTGGCAGCAACCAAAGAGCTCCCTCTGGAGTAAAACAGCCGTGCTGAAATATAGAGAGGTGATTTTTCTTCCTTCTACTCACAAAATGACAATCACATCAGTTCCATTGCACGTGTCAGTTAAGACAGGAATACCTGCCAGGGAAATGCCTGTTTGATACCTTTTTTCCAAGTCAGAATGAGTGAGTCCATTTCAGACATGCATGAACACATCTGTACAGGATTAGCACCATCTGGGCAAACATCAATATTCCTACATCACAGGCAGTGGCCGGAGGCATGGACAGACCTGAGGGACCTGCCAAGAGCTACAAGCAGAAGTGTCAGGCAGCTCCTTGGAAGAGACTCTCCACCACCAGAGTCCAGGCAAGGACCAGTGGAGCCACCAGGCCCCTCACAGTCCATTTCTGAGAGAGCTCACAAGTGAGATGCCGTGTTTCTGTAGCTCCAGGCACAACACCTACCTACAGCCATGCCTTCTCTTGTGCAAACAGATGCACCACGCAGCTCAGAGGAAACACCAGTGAGCCTTGAAATGAGGTGTTAACACTGAGGAGATTGATTATTTTCCATCCAGAAGAACTTCTGCTTCCCTGTAATTTAAGTTTCAAGCCTCTTGTTTCTGTCTGGACTGGGTTTCAAGAAAAGCTTACATGATAACTGAAAAGCAAGCCCTGTCTAGCTGGCTAATTTATTTTAATAAAATATAACAGCTAAAGCATCGCTTTTTAGACTGCAGTCTTCTTCTTCTTTGTTCTTATTATTACTTCTATTACATATTAAACTTCTGTAATCAACACTATATATGTAGCGCTATTGTGAGATCTTTCATGTTCTGTACAGTCTGGACAGATAGAGGGCAAAGGTTTAATGCAGTTTTATCACACTTTATGGTTTGATAAGGTCAGCCACAACTTCATACAAATTCAGATTAATGTAACCTAATTAAGCCCTTAGAAACCTGTTTTTTTCAGGCCAACTTGTCCTTTCCTTTCCATGGGGAGGGTGATAAAAGCTGGTAACATTGCTCACCCAGGTGAAGCTGTGTGGCATTCAATTTTGCCATTGATGCCACAAAAGGAAGAGACAGCAGCAGAAAACCTGAACCACAACATCACAGTGCTTTGGCCCAACCCTTCAAACTCTTTTAAGCAGGAAGGGCATGGCTCATCACATCTCTCTTCTGAGATTACACAGCAATCCTCACATGTGAAAGAGTGAAAGTAGGGTTGTAGTCAAGTGCTCAGTCCCTCGTGCATCCCCATGGTGCTACAGCCTGCAATTACATAGTCACAGAATATTCTTTTTTTCATCAGCCTCTGGGCTTTTTCAGGGCACCAATTTAGTACTACATTTTGCTCATTGAGCATGGGTTCCATCCCTAATTTACTGCACCCACTGAAATTATCCTCTAAGAAGTGACTGATGAATGCCCTTGGAGGCGAGTCTGTGGCATTCATGTTTGCTTTGCTCTGTACAGAAACATTGATGAAATTATTTGCAGAGTGCAATGTGCCAGGAAATACAAACTGAAGTGCCAAAGTCCATTTCTTTGTGTTACTAGTCCAAAAGGTCTGAATTTTCAGAGGGCACCAGAATTGCACAATATATATTTGGTGCCTGAATCTCCTCTTTATCCCAGCTCTAAGTTAAGTGTGCTTTGCAGTTTTGAAGGCTGGACTTGAGCCCATGTTTGTGTCCATGTTTCTTCCTCAGTCACCTTTGTTTTAATCACTGTTGCTTTCATCCTCAAACAGCTTTTCCAAAATCTCTGTCCCAGAGTCTGCAACTTGCACTTCTTTCTCCTTTTCTTTGTGGCTCTGAATATTACATCTCGAGTTTCAATGTGCCAGGGCCAAGCACCCAATAGTGAAGCATTCACAGGAGCTCTGTGGTCTGGTCTCCTCTCAAGGGCAGTAAAAGATGCTGTGCTTCCTTCCCTTCACTTTATCTACATTTCATGCTGTGCTCCAAAACGCATGAGAGCATCCCTGCCCTGCCTCTGATCTGAAAGGTGATGACTAAAATAAATAGGTTATTAACTAGAAGCAGGCAGATAGGACACACAATTTCACTTCAAATAATACAAATCCACCATAGTTAAAAAAAGAAAGAAAATAAAAGAAGATTGGAAGCCTAAAAAAGTAGGTTTTTTTCCAGTAAGAATTGCCAGGTTGTCTAAGAAGAGGTGTCTAGTCCAAACTACAATGTCAGAATATACTCACATAGAGTGTTATAGGGATAAATATTGTCATTATCAGTGTACAATGAACAAAATTTAATAAAGTCAAATGAACCCATCTATCTATCCTTGCAGATTTCCAAATTTCATACACTAATTTCCATGTTCCTCTTTGACACTGAATTTTTAGGAGGAGAATTAATTCAGAGAAATGCACTTAATATAAAATTTAATCATAGCTTTTTCAATAAGTGTGTAATTTTTTTAAGAAATAAAATGTGATGTGATCTACATTTTTGATTAAACAGGGAAAATGCTTATAGGCTTTATCCTGATAGAGCCTTGATTCCTTAAGCAACACATTATGAGATGTTAATTAAATGACAGTAACGTGTAACACAGCTCCCGTTTTTAATTTATTCAGGCTTCATATTTTTTCCACACTGAGGGGATATTCTCACCTTAACAGCAACACAGCTCTGTGAGAGGCAGAGCTGGTGAAACCTGGTTTCCTCTAAGATTTGTGACTGTGGGTTGAGCTCAGCCCCGTGGGTCATGGAACACACACCTGCTGCAGCCTTCCCTGGTGTGGGGCTCTGAGAAGTGGGCATTTACTCAGACAATGCTAAGGGTGTTTTGGCTCTGCTGTTTAGGGAATTGTGTCCATCCAGGTTTTCTGGACACCTGGAAGTGCTGGGTTGTGTTGAATAGGTGCAGATCAGAGACATGCAGAAGGTCTGGGCAGATCTGGATGTAGGGACTCATTGGGTTTTCAGCATATTTATCACACTGCCGCTGTCAGAAGCACATCAAAACAGAAAGAACACATCTATTTTACAGGGTGCAATTGCAGCACAAGAATCAATGCAGCCAATCCCTGGCAGCACTTGTTCCATTAGTTTTTCTGGTATTTCCTATAGGAGAGGAGCCCCACCAGAACATTGTTCACCAAGCACAGCCCTGGTGTTGAGATTGGTCAGCATTCCTTCCCCCTGTAGAAGCTGCATCCTCTGGATGCAGAACACCCTTCCCATGTCACTTCTCCTCTGCTGTCAGGTGAGCTTGAACTGACTAGTGATTTGAAAATTTCCAAGAGATTGTCAAAAAGAAGGCAAGAAGGGAACGCACAGAGTTGAAATCACTTTTTTGTGTGTGTGTGTAAGCCAAACGAGCAACACACATCTTTGTTTTTATAAGTGAGCTAAGGAAACGTTCTCCTGTCTTATTTATGCCAGTTTTATTTATTTTGGTGTGTTCAATTGTGGTTTTAGGTACAGGCTGTCTACACCTGAAACCCAGTCATTCCAGCAGTGATGATAGAGGGAGCCTTTGTAATTCAGTCTCCCACCAGTGGCACTTGGATTCAGCAGGTGAACAAACCCACCTGCTGCACCTCAGGTCAGTGAGACACTTCATGCAGGCATTTGGCAGGATGGTGCTCCTGTAGGAATTTATGGGAGATCAGCAGGCAGCTGTGGCTGCTGATGTGTTCAAGGTTAGGCTGGGCAGGGTTTTGAGCAACCTGGTCTAGTAGAATGTGTCCCTGCCCAAGGCAGGGGTTTGGGGTTTGATCTTTAAGGTCTTTTCCAATCGAAACTATTCAGTGATTCTGTGATTCTGTGAAAAAAAACCAACAAGAGCACGCTGCTGAACAGATCAAGTGATAGGCACTCAAATATGTTCTCAGAGCCATACTGAGCAGAAATCTAGAACGAAACCAAAAGGAAATCTTTGGGTAGTCTATGATGATTTAAAAGAAACATTCTCTTCTTGGAAGCAGTGCCATGTATTAGGTTGGTTGTTAATCTAAATTTCAATGTCCTTAATTATGCTAATTTTTTTTCCTGGCAGATAATTAAAAAGAAGATTTTTAATGAGTTAGATGTCTTAAGATCCTAGAGAGAAGGAAATAATGGAAGCGAGAGGCTGGTAGAAAAGCAAAATAAAACAAGACTCAGATGCATTCAGTCCTACATTCCCCCTGCCATTTAGTAGGCAGATTAATTTCCTTGTGTTGTCCTCTGACAGCATTTTTTGACTCTGTGCATCCATAATAGTTTATTTGTCGTTTTGACTAGGAGCTATTTGGGGCATAGGCAACCTTTTCTCCTCAGCCTGCAGAAGAAGGGAGTCCTGGGGTGTAGCTTGCACATTAGTACTCTCCAGGAGAAATAAAGCAGGCGTGTTGTTCCTGCAGACAGAATCCTGACCCACTTTGGAACTGATCACTCCACAGTACTTTTATCGTGTTGTTTTCCAAAGGCTTGGTCTCTGACCTATTTTCACACTGATTTCTGTGCTAGGGAGGCTTTTATCCTTTAAATTGTTGGAAACTTGTTCATGTAAATACAGCACAAGTTTTGCTAACCAAACAAGATTCAGTGTTTCTGCTGGCAGGAGACTGTTTTTGTGTTAGAAACTGAGATGTGTAAAACAAATATTATCTTCATTTTAAATCTGATACACCTTTGTGCAATTTTTTTTGCATCTGGAACTGAGATGGAGATACTGAAACTAACAGAAAATGTATATACAGCCTGTGAAACAGTAAATTGATGTGAGAAATGAGAGTCTGTAAGACAGAATTTTTGCAGAATACTCAATCCCAGATACAAGTGGAGGAGAAATTTTAGGTCAGGGCTTTGGTCATACTTTTGCTTCAGCTGATTCTGGAGAGAGCAGCCAGAAATTTCCAGCAAAACCATCCAAAACCCTGGGATAAGCATATCCAGAGCACCCCGAGAACTGGCCACGTGCCGCCTCAGCCCAGTCCTGGGCAGGCAGATAATCCTCCTTACAAAAGCCATTACCTCAACAGGTGCTGGCAGCCCCTGCTGTCTCCTCCATTAAGGGGCCAAAGACCATGTGATTATGAGAACTAAACACTCACTTATCCCTAGGTGAAGTTCAACTCGGTGACAGCAGCAAAGGGCGGCCGGAGGAGGAGGAGGCAGCAGCATTGTGCCTCTCTCTGGACTCCATCCTGCAGCCCTGTTAACCCAGCACTTTGCACAGCACTAATCCCCCATTCAGCAAAGCCCTGCTTAGCTCCAAAGCTTGGCTGAACTGGGGCCTGAATTAATTTTGACAGCGGGGAGAGAGAAATTAAAAATAAATCCATGAAAGGTATCGAAAATTTTGGAAGGTGATTTTTTTTGCTGCGTGTAAACAAAGGTGCTGTTCACACAGCTAATTGTTGTTTAAATAATTGTGTGTATACATTCACTCATATAAATGTATATAAATATATACATGCACACATGCCTTTCAAAAATAAATGAAATGTAAGTTGCTCAGAGCTCTCCTTAGATCCAAGTTTTCTGCAGGTTAGGTTAGCTACAAAAGGGAAAGGACCACTAAATAAATAAATAAACAGCTTTGTTCAGTTGTATCTCCAGCAGGGATATGACTGTTCATTATGAATAGGGGCTGAAGGCTTCACTGCTCTGTAGTTTATAAATACTAATGAGTGACATATTGAGAAAAATTGTACCTACAAAAGCAAAGTCTTCTGCCATGCAAATCAGGCCCCAATTCCCCACAGATAAGGATCTTTTTGATGGAACACATGCAAAATCTACAGCTCTTAATTCTTTCATTAGTATTCCAGGCAGACGATTGCCAAATAACAGGGAAAACTGTCTGAATTGCTGTGTCTGAAACCTAATATTGATTTGTTTAATAGTGTCAGGAAGTCAAAATTCACAAATCTCCTGTCGATTGTTTATGAGGCAGTTAGCACAGAATTGGATGCCCCTGCTTAATTAATAACTCATTACTGAAATTTGATTATATGCTTGAATGGTTTAAATGGGCTCTAATTCAGTATCTGCAAAGCAGTGTTGCAACAAAGTAAAATGGATCTAAAAGCTTGTTTTTTAACACTATTGCTGTCTGTATTTCATGATCTGCAGTGGTGAAGAATATGTTGACATAGTTGCAAGGGCAGACCTCATAATACATTGTTAATTGACACAAAAATGTGTTGTTCTAATGATGTTATGAACTGCACTACAGCTACATCAGATGGGTACTCTAAGAGAAATTGCACTGATTTGAAAAGAAAGGAGCCCTAAAGGTAATTTTTTTTTTTAGCATATGATTAATTTGCCAGTAATGGAGATGGGGAGTAGAAAGCTATTTCTACCATGCTTTTTATTCAGAAGCATCTTAGGGATTCAGGTTTGTATGTCGAGGGGCCATGAGCTCTTCAGTGACTTAGGTGATTTAAAACTTCTGTCCACCATATTTTATGCCTTTCTCACCTCCAGTATTAATGGAGTGAAGAAATTTTCCAGGTGTAATTTTGAAGTTCTCGACTTCATTGAATGAACCTTCCCCATTTTCAATATCTGGCTACACTAAAACTTCTCCCTTGGGGAAAAACCTTTCTATTTTTTGAGAAACTGGAACAAAACAGATTAAAAAAATATAGATTTGTCCACATTTTTGAGATAGAATGAACTAAACTGAACTGTGTCTAAGAGCTGGGTAATCATTAGCAACACTCGGAATCCCCAATTTCCCTTAGCTACAAATAATTATTATCTTATCGGAAAATTGAAAATGGGTTTGTCTTTATTGTTATCTGCTGTTATCAGCCCACAGGTGTGCTGTTTGCTGCGAGAAGGACTCAGGCATGTGTTTAAACATGTTATTGACAGTTCATCAGGGTTTTGGTCAAAAAACAGGAGCTCCTGCTGAAGATGGTGCTCACTACCTGTAGGATGGACACGTGCTCCAGGGTGACTGATGAGTGCATCATGAATAATGAGTAGCAAACAGGAGAAAGTGGAGAGTTCCCAGGCAACCTGTTGTCTGAATATTATGTGCCCAGACTCTTTTAACCAAGTTCAAGAGGCTTGTTTAACCAAAAGCAGTAAAAGAATTAATAATTAATAAGATTGCAGCAGATATGTTCAACCAGCCCCAATAAAATAAATCAGTGAAATTCTCTGTGAAAAGCTGTTCTCATGAGAATTCCAGGTGTGGTTGGCCTTAATGAAAAGGTTTGTATAATTTGGGCAGTTTTGGAGCAACCTAGAGAGGGAACACTGAGCTGGTCAAAGCTGGCCCTGGAGGCAAGAACTTGACCCATGGCAGTAATAAATGGCATCATTTCTCTGAAGTCTGTGGAGCTGAGGATTTCAGATCAGATCCTCAAAGCAACTTAATCCTTCAATCAATAAAATGTACTTCTCTAAATATCCCTGAGGAACTGGACCTTGGAACTTGGACCTTGATCCACATGAAGTGTTAGCACCTACTCAGAAAATGCCTTTTGGATACCTCTACAAAGAAAAACCTTCTAAAGACTTGCAAATTGATGTAGCTGGACTGAGCGTCTCTCATACTAATAAATAGATCTGTTTGATGAGCAAATACAAATGTCCTGAAATATATATATTTGTATATATAAAGCTAGCAATCAAGTAGCAATTCTAATTGGGATAAAATTGACTGGAGTATTTTAGTGCAAAATATTACCCAACTGAATCTAAATATTTGGGATCTTTGAGGTCAGAAAAAGGCAGCAGATGACTGCAGGTTTGTCTAGAATTGTCCCCAGTCTTGTGCAGATGAATAAGCAGTGAGTTACCAGCCCCTGTGCTGTGTGGGCACTGACTGTCTGGCACAGTGGCTGAACTCCCTGGTATAAACTACACCACATTTTGTGCCAAAACCTCTCTGGAAATGTGAATTGCAGTATATTCTATATTATAAAATGGCAAAGTGTTGATTAAGCTCTCTTTTCCTGCACATCTTGTGTGGGCAGGGGAAGGAACTTCTGATGTCCATGTTTGGAAAGGGTAAAAGCTCCGGTAGATTTAGCAAAAACACTTCAGAAAAGCAGAAAATAATAAAAAAATCTGAAATTTTGCCCCTTTGATGTGGTTTTCCCAACCTTTGAATTGGGAAATGCTGCAGGGTTACCCTCCTATGCCCTGTCACTGAGCACTATACTCTTTCAGCAACATAACAAATGCTATTTCAGGTTATCTGAAGACTTTGAAAACAGTTGTGTATTTATCATAAGTACAGCCCATCAAAACTGAATCAAAAGAGGTATTTAAAAAAAAATTTTGCATTACCCATATGTTAGATTTTTTCAAAAGGCTGGTATTTTTCTGCCTTTTGCAAACAGGCTTTAGTGATGTTCCACACAGATTTTTTCCTCTGGAGTTTCTGACAACTAGAACATTCTGATTGTTTAGCGTGTAGATTGCTTAAGCAGTTTAAGATGAAAATTATTTTAAATTTCCACTCCTACATAACTGAGCATATTATCAGTGTTAAATTGTGAAACAGTCAATAATGATAACTAACAATAAATAATACCATCAGGAGTTCATTTTGCAAGCAAAAAAGGAGTTGCTGGATGTTTTTATACGTGCAGCCATTACCAATGTTGTAGTTCACAGGTTTGCTAACTTTTTCTAGTGATGGGTAACTTTTACAATTAATTTGAGTTAAATAATTAAGCCTGGGCAACTAAGAACATTTTTGAGCCATAATTAAAGACAAAAAAAATAGCTTTTAAGCAATGTTTTAACTTGTGCTAAACAGCAGTCTCAGGAAGAATGAGGGTTTCTTTCTGCTCTCGGCCGATTTGTCAAAGTACTATTAAGAATTTTTAGTTATAAAAAAAAAATGGAGTGAACCTTTTTTTTTCCTCCTCTAATTTATTACGGTTGATTACGCAGCTGGAATGGGAAGGTAGCTGCTGTTTGTAGTTAAATAACTCCTCACAATTTCTTAAAGAAATGATCTTCAAAGCTTTAATGGGTCAGTGGCTCAAGTACAAAGGAAAGATTGATTTTCATACTCCCACTCTTTGTTCCCAAAGTTTAAAACAGACACGTTCTGGTAAATTAGTTTGTCTATGTTATTAATGGAAGAACTTATTAAACTCCCATAAATACATGGTGGTATCTTACTTAAAACACAGAATGCATTTGCTTTGGAAAAAAACACATTTAAAAGTAAACAGGGGTGTAATATTTTCATTTGATTTCAGAAATGCCTCGAAAGGCAGAAAGCAGGAGAGCTGGGGGTTTGCAGAATATATTAGGTATGCATAATGATGAATGGCACAAAGAGCGTGGGCTTGTGCGGATAGCAAATATGTGTTTTGCCTTTAATGAAAAGCATTCCCATGCTGAGTAAGTGGCAATGCTGTGGGGAGAAGCAAGAAATATTGTCTGGGTGAAATGTTCCTCTCAAGTGAGGCTCATGTGCACGTTCCTGGGCTGAGCCCGGGGAGGTTGCGCTGCCGGCGCAGGAACGATCCTGGGGTCAGGGCAGGCTCCAGCACTGTGAGCTGAGAGCTGCTGTGAGAGAGATTATTCAGCTCCACGGAGGGAGCAGCACTGCTGCTGCTCGAGGGGGATCAGGGGAGTGCTCCTGAGCCAACACAAACTGCCAGAGCTCCTCCTGCATCAGCTGAAGGTCGGCCCAGGTCCGTGTCTTCTCCTCCACAAGCGGAGACACGTCTGATATATTCTCATGGCCTCCGAGGTCACTGAGTTTCCCCTGATGAGCTGCCTGGCTGTAGAAGGATGTCTCGCCACACTTAATCACCTTTTCTTTCATTCATCCAACAGAGTTTTGTTTTCCCTGTGAACAAACCCCCCACATCTCATCAGTTCACAGGGAGCGACAGACCTTCAGAAATGTTCCCAGTTGACCCCATCAGCAGCTATAGGGGCTCCTGTATCAGATGGGCTCTGCTTAACTAGAAATTCACTACCAGGGCTGTTTTCAGTGGGAAAAGCACCTGTGAGACTGGAACTCACACCAGTGCTGCCTGCCAGTGAAGGGGTAAGCTGCCTGTGACAGGCCATTGGGGTAGCACTGGTGGGTTGATAGCTAAACAGAGCTGGTCTGTGTGTCTCCTGCTCCCACTGGAGCAGGAGTTTATCCTGATGCTGTTCCTGCTGCTTTTAGTCCTCATGATGATTCTTCTTATAAACTTTAGCCTGAAGGTCAGAGCCATAGGGTTGTGGGAAGATCTGGAGGTTTCACTTGGATGGTGATGCTCAGTGGATGGGCAATGCATTTGGACTTTGGATTTTGGACAAATGATCTTTCCGTGCCCTTATTTGGTTTGTTGTTTTTTTTTTTTTTTTTTTTTTTTTTTTTTTTTTTTTTGTTTTTTGTTTTTTGTTTTTTGTTTTTTTTGCTTTAGCAGGGATATTTGATGTGGCCCCCAGCAAAATTGGAGAGGGAATCATATAATTGTGCTTTCATAGAGGGAGGTGCAGGGTGTGATCAGGGTCCTGCCAAAATCATCCATACCAGCACCCAGGGGACAGGACAAGCCTGTGTAGAAACACCCTCCTGCTAGAGCAGGATATGAGGGTAGAAGATCTAAGGTAACAAGTTTTTTTTCACAATAGACTATTTCCTTCCAATGTAAAAGCTTTACAGAGATGATTTACGCAGCCACTGTGAAGTATCAGATTGGAGCATTTCTAGAAAATCTTTTGAGCTCAGAAGTATTTTGATTTCCTAAAGACATTTTATTCAAATGTGTACTATGCATTGAAATGTAAAAAACAAGGTCAAAAGTCTAACAAGAATAATCAGCTGATCAATGTTTGAATCTTCTATTCCCTGTGTACTCATTCCTCCCTCTCAATGTTTGTGGAGAAATTTCCAATGTTTCAAATGGGTTCTGGAGCAGAAATGAAAGCAAGGCTTCATCTGCTTCTTAAGCAGCATAATTTTGGGGTTCTCCAGCACAATTAGCCTCTCCAGTCCCAGTGAGATGGCTCTTTCAGAGGCAGGACAGTTTCTTACTGTCTTCCAAAAGTTCTGTCTTCCAGAGTGAGGCTGGGAGGCTGATCCTGTATTGCAGCAAGAATGGGGAAATAAATCAGCTCAGGGAAGAGCTGCAAACCCAGGCGTTTGCATCTAGTTGTGGTCACACATGACATTGGGGTACTCATGAAACAGATTGTCATATTGTTTATTTGCATACAGCCTTTGTAAATCCTCAGTACAGGAGACGACATCCCCTGTACTGGAGATCAATTGCTTCACTGCTTCCCAGTGCATTAAGGCTCTCTGTGGAAAGTGATTGCCTTTCCTTGCAACCAGTCATTTAGAGATTGCTACATCTCCTTGATCCTTTTGGAGCAAGGAACTTCCAATTCTAAGCCTCCACTTATTTATTCATGACTGGTTTTATACTAATTTCTTCGTTTTTAAACCTTGCAGTCTAGCTCATCCTGCAGTACACTTCAGGTACATTTTTTTCCAAAGCAGAGCAAGTAAGAAAACTTTCATCTTCTTTCATAAGACATGCTCCATGTACAAGAATCATCTTAGCAATCCTTCTCTGACTTATTCCAGCTTGAATTGCTGTTTCTTAGAAAGGGTGCCCAAACAGCCCCATATTTGATATTTGACCATTCATTACATGGAATTTTTTTTATTTAGACAGGAATAGGTCTTGGGTGGGTGAGAGGGTTTGACAATAGAGGTGAATAGGATACTGAAAATACTACCTACTTGAATTAATTTTAGCAGCGGAAATGAATGAAAAATACAGGCAGGAGAGAATACACCAAACTTCTCTCACTATGGATCACCAATGGAACTTCACATCAGTGGGCTTGAGGCATCTGAAATCTGACTCTGTCTAGGCTCATTTCTATAGTTATTGTATCAAGAGCCATGCTTTTGTAATGAGGAAAAAAAATAACATGGAAAAAATGACTAGCTTCAAATACCACACAAAAAAAGTTTCTAAAAGATAGCTGCCACCTGCATTAATGGTACTGAAATAAAAGATACAAGCTCAGCACTGTATTTTAAAATATGTGTCATTAAAAACTTTTTATGGCTGCTTGTTAGGACAGTCAGAAACAGAAATTTGTGAGCTTAGGGTTAGGGTTTTTGCAGCTGCCAGTGAGCTGTGGTTTTTTTTTTTTTTCACCTAGAATTTTTAGTATCTACTTTGGCTCTGATAATTTGCAGAGGCAGGGTCTGAGGGGATGCCCCTCTGCAGTGGTGCAGCTACAGCAGGTGACAGTTGCCACCACGGGGGGACAATCTGGGCAGGGTGGGAACCCAGATAGTGCCTGTCCTTTCAGGTCCCAGGCGTTTGTTTGTGAAATGAGAGTGCATTTCCTGGCTCTGACATTCAGAGCAATGCACTTTGCTGTTGCACACACGCTGGACACTGTCTAGGGGAGCTATGGGTAGACAGAAAAGGAAAGGAAAATATTGCTGGAGCACTTTCCGCTTTTTACCAACAGAGGGATTTGAGAGCCTTTCTCCATCTGCAGGCTCTGGCAACGATGCAGCCAAAGGAAACTAAGGATGTGTGTATGCTGTAAAAATGGCCCTGTGGATGCTGTGTCGTGTTCAGCCAATGGTTTTACATACAGCACATTTTCCAGGACAGGCTCACTGAAACACAGGCTACGAAATCTCTTCCAAGGCACCAGAGAGATGGATCCACTGTTGGACTGGAGCAATCATCTGCTTAACAGCTCAGAGCTACACACACACACACAGATTTGGGTCAGGAAGTCAAAAATAACATTACACCAGATTGAATTTAAATGTATGAGGGTTATGAGCAAGCAGAATATTGTTGTGGTGCCTGGGTTAATATTTCCTCTTTTGGAAAGCACTGTGGGATTATTAATGTACATAAGTGGTTAGGCAGGCGTTGCTTTTATATCTCATCTGTGAGGAAAAGCTTCCAAAAAGGCCCTGGCTTTTAACCACAGGCTCTACAGAGAGATAAGATGCCAGTTAGGGATGAAACAGCCCTGCTCTCCTAGCACAGGACATCTCCCCTGTGACTGGATATCCAAGGCTCTTCCACCCACATTTCTAATCTGCCCCACTGTAGCGCTCACTCCAAATCAGTTTATTTCTCCAAATATCTGTTTGCCATCTCCCAGGTATTTAAAAATGGCAATAAGCACCCAGCTTGCTCCCCTGCTTTCACCATGCTGGAGAAATGGCTTTATTAATGCTGTGGCTGTAAAGCTCTGTGTGTGTGTGTGTGTGTGTGTGTGTGAACACGCCTGTGCATGTGTGCTGAGCTCTGACAAGATTACAGCCAGAGATGGTCTGACTACAGGCTACATCCTATTTAGGCTGCTGCAAAGATTAGACAGAGAAATCTCCCTTTTGTCTTTGAAGCATGAATGGATGCTGAGCTTTCAGCAGTCTGTAAACTGACGCGGTTCCTCTGAAAAATAACAGAAACTTTTGAATTAATGGTTTACCATTAAAACAAGAGATTAAAACAAAAAGTCGCTATCTGCACTCCCCTCTCCCCCTTCACCCAGCTGAACTGTACGTGGATATTGAATCTCTTTTGTTGGCAGAAATCACAGTAATCTCTAAAGGACGTGCTTTTCCTGCCTTTTCAGGCTACCTCACTGAGGAGAATTCCAAAGATTTCTGGAAAAGCCTTTTAGTGTAGGCAGCAGAGCTCCCCTCCTCGTACCCCTTCCCCCAGCATCATTATAATTTACAGGATTCATATAACCATGTAAATACCTTGTGATTACATGGAAAATACCTCGCAAATACATAATAATTACAAGTTCATGCAGATTATTTAGTAAATACATTTGAAGTAAGAAAATAATTCAAAGATTAATTACCCCTTAACTCAGAGTATTTAAATTATTTTCCCCAAAATGTACAAATATATTTGTAGTGACTTCAAGGCTGGAAGAGAAGGGGTTATGATGGTTCTGATCTGAGAGGAAAAAATGAAATTTGACAGGCATGGATTATTTAAAGCACGCAGACGTGAGCCATATAACCATTACACTTTGATGCAAATCATAGAGGAAAGCACAGGAGGGATGGTCTGTACAAAGAAGTAGTGGACAAAGTTAGGATTTCCTGCCATCAACTTGAAATTTAAACAAGTAATCATTTAATGGCTGTGCAGCCTTACATTTCTTGTTGCATGCATTAATGTCAGCAACTGGGACAAACATTTTGACAATTCTATTAAAATGCTTCAGCATTCCCTATCTAACACCTGTTAGCTCTAATTTTCTTTCCTGAGACGTACATCAGTAGACAGTGCAGATTCCAAACCATTTATCACTTTTAAAGTGCTTCCATATGAGCTTTTTGGGGGGCTTATCTTGGCCTTAGGAAAACCTTTTCTGATGTATTAAAATTCAGTACTTAGAGGGGGAAAAAAAGTGTAGACATCAGTGTTTCATAGCATTCATGTCTGGTAATTATTAGCCTAAATTATGGCTCGCACATGACTTGACAAAGTGGACCATGCATTTAAAAAAGCTGCTCACTAGACATGCACTGCTCAATATGTTCCAAGTTATTGAGATGTCAGTCAGTAATCATAAAGCAAACACCCCTCACTGAAAGGACCCTGCTAAGAGGGCTATGAGGCCTGGGGGACTACCTAAAAATGTCAGAAATGTTACAGTCTAAATGAATGACATCAGCAAGAGAACATGTTTAAAAACATGTGCAATTACCTAATACAATAAAATGGAAATCCTGGAACATGACAGACCCAAGGAGCAGTGCTTGGGAAGGAGCATTTAAAAACAAAACAAAATACTGTGCTCTGGGATGAGAAAACCTTCATATATATGAACCTTCATATAAATATGAAAACCATGAAAAAACGATCACATCGGTGTTTTTTCAGCTACACATTACAGAAAGGGAAAGAAACACGTTATATTCTTTATCTGCTGGCACATAATAGACTTGCTTATCATTATGTATGTTAAATCACTCCCTGTGTTGCTCCTATCATGCAAAACAAGGTGTTCTGTGAATTAATGCAGTGTTGGTAATCTCTCACCTTTTACAATGCTGACCACAAGTTAATCAGCTTGCAGGGAGATGAGTGTTATGTACGGTATTTTAGAAGTACTTGCCTTTGCAATGCAATATCCTTTATGAAAGATAAGGCCTAACCTATTCCCACTAAAGTGTGCGGGAATTTTGCTGATGATTTGGGTGGGTAAAATAATGGGTCCAACATGCTGGATTTACACCAAGAGCCTCTGCTGCAACAGTGCAAGGGCATGTGGCAGAAGGTGATGTCTGGGGAAGCAAACACGGGTGCTGCAGCCTGGACTCTCTGAAATTTTTCAAACACAAGTTTTGTTTTTATTACCTGGACTGCGCACACGAGTCAGCCCCTAAAAACTTCTGCACACCTTCAGAGCCCTTTGAAAAACTGGGCTTCATCCCTTTGCACTTTTCAAAGGCACGTGCAGAATGCACACAAACAAAACCCAGAAAACAAAGCCCCCCGAGGCAGCTGGCAGCCAGCAGAACTGTGTACATCTGTGGGCAGTTTAAAAATGTCCATCAGCGCATGGAGACGCACCTTTACTTTCACACGTCTGCTGTTTACTAAATAACATTTCAGCACAGTTTTCATCTTATAAGGAAAGTGTTTGAAACTTGGAATAAGTGCACTTAATTAAAGGAAGGCTGTGAAAATGTGCACTAATCTGATATGACTAATAGCAAAGTGCATGAAATTGCTAATTAGAATTTCATTAAAGGTGCTGCTTTATCAGACTGCGGATATCACAACCTTTAAAATTCTTTCAGGAAAGCTTAATTCCTTTTCAAACAGAAATATTCTTTAAAGACATTTGATTTGTTCTGAAGGAATTTGTAGCTTAGGCTGAAACATAAAATGTTGCCAGTATTCCACGGGAGTAATATTTGAATAAAAATATGTATCAGGTACTTTCTTTCATCAGGCAGATGAATAATTTTTTTGAAAATATTATTGTTCAAATAATACAATCAGCTAAGAAAAATAAAGTTTAATCTTTAGATTATTTCAAACATAATTTGTTTTTATGCCTATACTGTAATATTTGATATGCTTTTGCTTTAAAGGAGGAAAGAAATGACAAGCTTGCTTCAAAAGTAATGTATGAACAATAAGATGAAGCTATAAGCTATGAATATAATTTTTTAAAAATACATGAGGTTTTGGATGTCCAGAAAGAGAAAATTAATTGTCTACCTTGATTTTTAAAAATACATCAAAAACTAGTATTCTTTGTGAAATGTCTTCTAACATCTCAAATAAAAATGATAATTTAAAAAATCTGTATTTTTAAGGTGTTGGAGAAAACCTCAAACTTTGCACAAATACCTGTATTTCTTGGTAATGTTTTAATTCATTTTACCTCTTTTTTTTTTTCCCCTTGCTGGGACTTACTGCTTTTAATTTAATGTTTTGCTGCTTGCCTCTCTTATCCAACAGCAGAGTTCCTCTCCCTGGATTTATTGCTAATTTTGGAAGGACCCTCTGCCATCAGCAATTTTATTTGCACCTGAACAACTCCCTTTTGCCCTGGCATCCCCTTACTGTGAGTGAGGGGGCAGTTCCAGGCTTTGGAAATCACCTGCATTTCAGGTTCCCTTTTCCTGGAGGAGCAGCTCTGCCCCATCAGCTTTTGCCCCTGACTCTTAGGAAATGCCTTCTCCACAATTCCCTGATCCTTCCTCCCCCAGAGCAGGATCTCTGGCAGAAAGGGCTTTCTTTCATCAGCTTTACAGTGAATTCATCCTCACAGAGGGTGCATTTGACAAAATTCTCACTTATTTGTGTGCCACACTGTGATTTTTGGTTCAGCAACTGCCAGGTTTGCTTGCATAAGCAGAGAAGGGTTGGGACTTAAATAGGTAACAGCAAAATGAAAGATCCTTGAAGCAGCTGAAGTTTGTGTGTATTAAAAAAAATATCCATCAAGGCTCTCCATCTGTGGGCTGCAATTATTGTTATTAATATTAGTGAAAAAAAAAAAAGATGTAGTTTTGCTGGAATTAAGTATTCAGAGCACATTTTTAGAAAGTCAAATTAAAAACTAATCAATGCAAATTTACATGACAAAAAGATTCTTGGAAATGGATAAAGAGTGAACAGAAGAATCTTTACTTATGAGATAGTATATTATTACTTTGAGCATTTTTAAAAATCACATGTCAATTACAGTTTGGTGTGATTTCAGCTCTTGTTATAGGTATTTTCATGCCAGTAGGTATTTTATCAGTTGGACAAAGCAACACATAAAAGTAATTTCAGCTTTCTTCATAAATATGCCAACTTTCTTTATGTACATTTGCTTTCTACAATAAATACATTGATAAAAAAATCAGTCTAGACTCAAATAAATGAAAATTATGCTTATTAAATCTAATGTCTGGTGTCAAAAGTGAGGTGTCAATCTTACCTATCTTACTTCTAAGCAAGGCAAACAAAGCTGCTAATTATAATATTTAAGTTTAAATATAGAATTATTGTTCAAATATGGGAAACAATGGTGTGGTTGTTCTTTCTGCAGCTATATGATTAAGACTACTTATGTCTCATTTTATGCAAAATAAATGACACATGATTGTGATTTAATTCATGTTAAGTAAATGTCTACAGGGATTTATGACCAAAAAAAAAGCAATAACAATCCATACCTTGTTACTTGTCAATAACTGCATTCAGAACAGTGGGGAACAGGGAAAAATAAATAATTGCTTGGGGAAAAAAAACCAACCCCATGCATACACGAAAGGAGTAGCATGCAATAATTTACACCACGTTAATCTGAGGCTGCTGGTTGCAACGCAGCGAGTGTTACAAATTAATGCAGTTCTGTGCTATCCTGCTGTACTTTATTGTCCCTTCCCTAATGCCACCACTCCCAGATTGGAGGTGCCTCAATCCCCATCGCCGGCGCCGAGATTAGCGTGCTCCATAAACAGGGGCTGCTCTCAGTAAAGTGTTTGCTGAGCAAAGATAAGGCACTGACATTTACAATTTCCTTCTTCAGAAATCACAGGATGGATACCTTTTGGTGTGCAGAGGAAATCAAGCCCCTGGTCCTCCCCTCATGCTGGTGAGGTGAGGCGTGGGTGGCTTCCAGCTGCTGCAGGTTGGATTTGGGGTCTGGTCTCCAGCATGACCCCAACTCTCCAGTATGGGCAGGGGATGTCCCAGCACCCTCAGGGTTTGGCCATACAAAGTAATAGAAAAAGTAATCAGGAAAGTCTTGGCGTGTCAATTTTAAGTCCTGATGCTACTTGGTGGCGGAGGGGGAGCTGTCACCAGCATGCCCTGGGGGCCCATGGGACCAGCCCCAAGCACCTGGCCTGGCACACCCCATGGAAACACAAACCTCCGATATTTTGGGGTGAGACTAAAAGCCATATAACTGCCTGGCTGGATTGCTCAGCCTGCGTTGGTTATGAAGGATGATGTGAGGCTGTTCCCAGCTTTAAAAGGAGAATTTGTTTGAAGGTTGACTTTAGTGGGTTGTAGGCGCAGAAAAGGTGCTGAATCTGGCTCAGGGTAAAGAAGCTGGATTTGTTTGCAGGATTTACAGAGTTTGCTCTGGTCTGACAGAAAGTTGTCTCCTTTGCTCACAGGTCCTGTGCAGAGCCAGGAGTTGAACTTGATGATCCTTGTGGGTCCCTTTCACCTCAGCATGTGATTCTGTGGTTCTGTGGTTCTGTGATTCTGTGATTCGGTGATTCTGTGACTGTTCACACTTGTGCTGTGGCCAGTGTGCCAACTTCCATAGCTCTGTATGGCTCCCCTCAGCAATGTTGAGGAATTTTGCTCCTTTGCCACTGTTCTTCACTGTTTGGCTTGACAGAAAAATATCAGTCACAAAGAAAAGCATCTGGTTTTGCCAGGAAGCACTTTTTTATTACCCACCTCCTGTTCACTAGAGTTTGCTGGGACCCAGCAGATCATCGTGTGGAAGCCATGATCCTCAAGGAACAGGCAGATCTTAAAAATTATCTATTTCCACCCTGTGCCATGGTCAGGGACACCCTTCTCTATCCCAGGTTGCTCCAAGCCCTGTCCAACCTGGCCTTGGACACCTCCAGGGATGGAGCATCCACAGCTTCTCTGGGCAACTTGTGCCACGGCCTCACCACCCTCACAGGGAAGAATTTCTTCCTAAATTTCCTAATTTCTTCCTTCTAAACCTCCTCTCCTTCAGTGTAAACCCTTTCCCTTCTGTCCTCTCACTACATGCTCTTGCAAAAATCTCTCTCCATCTTTTTTGTAGGTTTCCTTCAGGCACTGGAAGGCCATTAGATTACCCTGGAGATTTCTCTTTCCCCAATTTTCTCAGCCTTTCCTCATAGGGGAGGTGCTCCATCCCTCTGATCATCTTGGCAGCCTCCTGTGGACTCGCTGCAGCAGGTTTGTGTCCTTGCTGTGCTGATGACCACCAAAGCTGGACATGGTATTCCAGGTGGGCTCTGCCTTGACCTGCTGCCCACGGTGCTTTGGGTGCAGCCCATTGTCAGCTCATGCCCAGCCTCTCATCCACCTTCCAAAAGACTGATAGATTTCTTTCCTGTGCTGCACTAAATGACCAGTCAGAAAAGATCAGAGATTTCTCGTTCTTCCCTGTGGTGGCAGAAGCACTAAATCTGCTAATTATGTTTACAGTGAGCCAATAATCCTGTTTTTTATTAGAAGTGATGGCCAGTAGCACAGAACAAGAGAAGCAGTGAGAAAGGAGAAATAAGCAGGAACTGCATAAGCTTTGTGAGGCCTTATGGATTACTCTCAATTCCTTTGAAAATCTTGTTTTGTTTTTGACTTTATCTTATTTTCTTTTTTCAGCCTTCCTCTGTATCTTGTCTTAGATTTACTCATTTGTCTCTTCTCTCTTTGTGTTTCTTTCTTTCTTTCTTTTATGCTCTTTACCAGGCCATCTAATTTATTGTCCACTACCTTCAAGCCTGATGGTCTCCTCCTGTGCAAATCCAACATGCTTTGTATTTTCCTCTTCCTTAGTTCTTGCCTCATGCAAGACTTTGCCATTCGTTTCTTATAATCCCACTGCATAAATACTTGTTTAAACTTGTAAAAATATAGGTGCTGCTTAAGTTCAGTGACTGAGTCCCTTCCTCTGTCACCCTTGGACATCTCAAGACAAACCTCTTTTACTAGGTTGTGGGTAAAAAGTAAAGCAGTCTGGTGTTTTTGGAAGAAAAGCTAAGAGAAGAAAACTTATTCCCCCCACCTTTTGTTGCATGTGACTTGAAACTCCAGCTCTGCACACAAATTGCCAGATTCTGAATTGTTTCATCCTAACCTTTTAGGGGTAATCCTGCCAGCCTGCCTAATCAACTGGACATCACACAATGTTAGACTTAATACTGCAAAGTGTTGCTTTATAATTCACATAGCATTCCTAAATAATTCAGTATAAATAGCAAACACATCCTGCTCCTCAGTGATGGGAGGTTGTTTAGATCAACACATGCCATGTCTCCAGGATCTCCCACACTTCAGGAACCCTACAAAGTTAATTTCTAGTTTCTGGCAGCAGGAAGCTTGCTGGGAGCAGAGGGATCTGTTTCAGTTTTTTGGGCATTTGAGAACATCACCCACCCATTTTGCCCTTACTTGTACAACACCAGGTACAGTAGGAGAATGGAAATCACATGGTGAGACAACAACCAGGGCTGGCACCAGCCCTGCATTGGATTCATTTTTGAATTCAAATAAAGGCTTTAATGCCAATTGTTTTGCCTGTTAGATTTATGTACCATGCCATACATGTTTATACAGATTGTAGAAGTCTAATAAGAACAATCAAGCAATTACATCATTTTGCACTGGCTATGGAATGAAAAGGTATTCACACCGTGGTGCCTCCCCTCTGCAGTGGAGGTACTTTGAAGGCTATAAATAGGCAAGAAGCCTCAGAGTAAATTAGCAACACTATAATTTCCACTAGACACCTGCCTTGTAGTATGGAGGTGCCCAGGTGCTCTTTGTACTTGTACATATATATTTAAAACCAATGTTTTGATTTCTAAATACCCCGAGCACTCTTCTGTTTGTAATATTCATTTTCTGGCTGTTTTCAGCTACATACTGATTTCAAATAGTCCTAGAAGGAAAAAAGGAGGGTGAATAAGTCTTTAAAATAATTTGAGATGAAGTTCTATCCATAAATTCCTGGTCTGATCCAAACCTCCTTGAAGTAATTTAAGAGTTTTGAAGACACTTTTGTGGTCTTTGGCTCACATGTGTAGCTCTATTAATTCTGCATAGGACCACCCAGTTTTCAGCTGGTGCCTCAGCTTCAGTGGAATAATTCTAGCTGAAGATCTTATTCAGAGACAAATATATAAGGAAGTGAAATTATTCAGCTGTATAAATCAGTAAATACTTCTGTTACCCTGTTTTAATAGGAGCATCAACTCATCAAAGAGACTTCAGATAAAAATAACAGTTGCATTCAACAGAGTTATAAATGATGCAACACTCAGTTACTTTTCAGAAATCAGCTACTGTAAAAAGCAAATATTTAAAACAGAAAAGTATCCCTTTTTCCTACTCTAGATACATCACAGACTCACAGTTCCATTTTTGCAGGATTTTATCTCTTCATTAGCCACTACAACAGTGGGCAGTGTTGCATCAATATTACAAACACATTTCCCAGGCATAGCTGATGTTCTTTGGAGTTAGTACCACACATCTGAGGTGCGTGAAAAACACTAAATTGCATTTGATAGCTCCCAAATTGACTTGTTTCATTTAATTAAAAAAACCCACAAGACTTCTGGAGTAAGTCTGTTCACCAAAACAGTACGACTCCTCTTTTGTGTGCGTGTGTGTCTATATAAATATATACATGTATGTATATGCATATATATATACAGCTGGTTAACTATGGGTTCTATTCTGCTCTCAAAGATGCTAAATATGGAAACTGTGAAAGGCTGGCTGAATTTTTCAGTTCTCTTCCAAAGATGGGACCAGCACATTCTGCTGCTTCTGATACTTTGGAAAACACGAGTTTTGCATCACAGCACGAGACATAGTGCCTGTTTCTTACAACTCCAATTAAGCAAAAGTATAATATTTTTGCAATGCCTGAAAACATGTGTGAACCCATGAGGCCTTTCTGATTGCTAGAAACAGAAATATAGAAATGTTATTTGCTGCTGTTTCATCAGGCATTGAATAAACACAAAAGTGCAGGCTTCCCATCAGCTATCTCCCAAGTCTCTTGACACATCAATTTAACATAATTTTACTAATTGATATCTTTTCACACAGGCATTGTAGTTGAAAGGTACTATAATAATGCTCTATTTGGAAATATCCCTTAAAAAAAATCAAAATTCGTCAAGCACTTTCATGGCCTTGAGTGGGTGCTTGAGAACTGAACAGCAGATGTAACATTTACACTGAAGTGCCTCTCACAGGCACTGGACATGTATGAAATGGGTAAAATGTATTACAAACCCTCTTTACCAGTGAGTCAGTAAGGGGTTTAAGCCCTTGGCTTCCAACCTTTTTCTGTTCAAAAGGTAGGTGAAAAGGTAAAATCTTGCAATCTTGCATGTTTCCTTCCATAGGTTTTTCTTCCCACTGCAAATATACTTTAAAAAATAATAATTAAAAAAATCATCAGTCTAATAACATGTATTTACTGCAATCCTGTTTGATGTGTCCTGAAGAATTTGACTGTGCATATCTTGCTGGAGGAAACATGTGTGTTATTTATCAGATAGGCTTGTCTTCTTCCCAGGACTGCCAAGGATAATGTTATGCAACGTTACAGGACGAGATGACAGATTACTGGGTTTCATGCCAGTAAATGATCTCTGATAATGCTGGGAACTAAATATAAAAATCAGGAACTGGAGAGATGCAAGAAGTTATGTCTCTTTTGGACTGTTTCATAGTTTACTAGAAAACAGAGTTCTGAAACTTGGACTTTAGGAACTGTGGGATGTGGAATCTAAACTATTAGGCATCCAGCAGAGGTTTTATACAGTAGTTTCCCTTAATCTCAGAAACATCTGTTCATTTTTAGAAGTAAATCTGTATACAGTTTACGTTTCAAGGAGGGTCGGATTCCATTCTTCAATTTCCTTTTTGCATGTGTGCCTGTGTATCATTTATTGTGTTTGCAATCAGTGTGGGGTTTATCCCTGCTCTCTTTTTCCTCCTGGTGTTGCCTAGCCCCTTGAAATAAAGCTGGCTCATTTTCCAATCAAATAATGTGTAAATAAAAATGATTCCACAAGTGTCAGCATGTGATATTCCCTCTTTGTAAAAAGTGGGAGCACCCTAAGCAATGCAGAACATGAAATTCCTTTTTGAAACATGGGATTTTCCTTGTACTCAGAAGCTGCAGGACTTCCAGAGCACATCAGCCAATTGATTACCCATTCAGTCTGCCCTGTTTCTTTTCACAGAACAAATAAGATTTATGACAATTTAGAGATGAGATGAAGTTTTGAAGCTTCATTTGATTTTTCGGCATCAAAGAAGGAAGGCCTCCAGAACAGAGGCACTGGGTTCTTACCACACAGAATTGATTTTTCTGGAGGCAGCTCTTCCATTCACCAACTTGACTGGAGGCCCTTTTTGTAGGAATGCCTTCCCAGTAATTCAAGGGCTGGCAGTGAGCACAAGGGATGTTCCCTCCTAAGTTTCTTTCCATTCTCTTAACGTTGGTGTTGGTGTCCAGATTGCCCAAGGCATGGAGGATTTGTTTTTAAACAAATTTTCAAAGCAGTCAGTCTGGTTTGGTGATAGCTGTAGAAGGGTTGTCAGCTTAAGCTGCAACAAACAATAGGAAATGCTGGACAGTCGTGTATTCCTTTGGTAATCAAAATGCATTTTCCTTGTGGTAATACAGCAGGGGGAAAAGACCAACCTGCTTACACAGGCTTTTGGGGTTTAGCACACTTAATGAGTGATGCTGTAGGATTGTGCTGGTGCAGGTACCCAGAGCCTGTGGGTAGTGCTAGAGAGCATCCCCAGTATGTAAGAAGAAGAATAATGATTTTTAAATAATCTTTGTGTAAGAAATCATTTCAGTAGTTTTGGCTTTTTACATTTTTGCTTGATTGGTACATTTGGATGAGTCCATTGGCATGGAAGTGAATGGCTTCATGAAGAATTAAGGGCATGGAATTTTGAACAGAAAAGGCAGAACTCTAAACTAGGCTACTGTGTGCCTCTGCTGTGGAGAGCTGACCTTTGCTGTTAGGCAAATAGACTGCTGAATTATGGTTCTTACTGGTTTTATTCCTCTTTACAAATTATTGGCTGGAGCTTCTGAATCCCCATGGTCTGACCCAAATGGATCACACCCTTTGGGGCTGGGGCAGATGGAGCTGATTTTGGTCAACTCTGCTGTGCTTGGCCCTGCAAGCCAAGCCTGTGTGCAGGCAAATACTCTGAAAGTTTTGGCTTTGCAGCACCAAGTCCCTTGACCACAAGGGACCCAAACCCACCCTCTCCTGACTCAGCCAGTGCATTCCAGCTGTGAATCCACATGCTCGTTGCAGCAGAGCCCTGACAGATCTGTAAGATGCTGTATCTGATAGCAGGGAGATGTACAAGTAGGTATAACCTTCTAACTCCTGGCATTTTAAACCACTCTGTCTTTCTTGTTCTTCCAGCAGCCTCCTTGTTGAACAATATCAGGCAAAGAACAGAGATTGTAAATCTTTGCCTGTAGGAACTTTAGAGATGTAGGAACAAATGCTAAGAATGCTCAGGCTTTCGGAAAAGGCCCCAGGTCCTTCACGACTTGAATGTTTCTCCCAAAAGTTTTTGGAGAGAAGACAAAAATATTTGGCAGTATTGGATGAATCAGATAATGCAAGGCAATCAAGAAAGATGAGTGTTGATTTACCTGTTTCTCCCTGAAGAGAAGGAGGGGACACGCACGGGAAATGTTTTCCTTGATCAAAGACCATGGTGAATGACTGCAGGAAAATGTATCAACCTTCATGCTCCATTTAGCTACTGCAATGGCTAATGAGAAATGTAGAAGTGTGGTAGTTCTTTGACAGCTCTGGGAGCATGGAGTCAGGTTCATGAGGAACCACTGCAATGCTAATCAGAAATTGTTAACTTATAAAAACTTTATCTGAAGAGATTTTTTCCTCTGTTGTTTGAACTATTGCCTATTTTACAGCAAATAGCTGATTCCATCATGCAAGTTGTTCCTAGCAGAGGTCTTCAGGGATAAATCTTTTATATCATGTTGGAAAAAGGAAAAACAGAGTCCTGATTGTATTCTATATGACTAAAATGAAGATATTTTCTCTCTCATCCCCACTCCTCCCATAGTGATAGATAAACTCTGGATACAGAGGATATTCTCTGTTAACCAAGATCAGGGGCCTGAAATTAAAATGCAGACTAGTTTCTGAATATGGAAAATTATCTTCCTTGTTTGGATTCAAAGTATTCATATTGGTTGACATATTAAAAAAATCCTCTAAAGTAAAAGAGGTTCTGTTTGAATGCTGAAATTTTCATAGGGCAAAGTTAATTGAGAGAAATTTTCTCATGAAAGAATCTAAATGAAATATTTTACTCATGGCTGTAAGTAATGAGCCCTTCTGACCTCTTCTATTGTCAGTGAAAAAAAAAAAACCCTCAGCAATTTTCTAGATGCAAACTAGAAGACAATATAACTTTTTTAAAAAAAGTCTCTTAATTCCAAAATTCTGCAGCATCCTTCATGTTCTGGTAGAGTGGATAAGGAGACATGCGGATTAAAACTGGTTTTACAAAAGCAAACCCAGATTAAGAAGGTTGATGAGTGAAATGTAAAACCACCTCAGTTTGCTCAAAACTTTTATCTGTTTCTCTCTTCAACTCTAAACTTTTGTGGATGAGATAAAGTAGGAACTGAATCCAAACAAGCCGGTTTTGCAAAAGCTCCTCAGCTCTTCTCTAAAAATAAGATTAAAGAAATCCTCTAGACTGCAGGAGATGACTTTATCTTGTTACATTGCAAACCTCATTCCCTTACTTTAAATCTTCTTCTCTCTTACTAAAGATAACTAATAGGGATGCTGAGAACCATTGTATTCTGTTGACATCTTTAAACATAAAGCAAGCTATCAATATCTGGCTTTCAAGGGGTCTCTCTGCTACCGTTCTCAAGTACAAAAGTTTATAGTCATATCATTATGAGAAAGACATATTTCTACACATGCTAATGGAATTTACTTTCGTGAATCTTATTGAGGAACCCGGGACACCAAGGACATTATTGTGCTGTGATTTGTGCTGGTGTAACACCCCTGACTCCAGCAGAATTACATGTGATTTCCTTTCTACTATCCTGCAGCAAACAGGAGTCCAGAGACACTGGGGCATGCCATGGGCAGGAAACAAAAATTTCTTTTTAAGAAAATTTATACTAATGAAATATGATAGCTAAAATCACATCCCATTACTATAGAAAATTATGACATGGTGACTTTCCTGGAGCTGCATTCAGTTCTTTGTGAGGTGAACTTACTGTGACAGGTTTAGACATTTGTCTGGACAAGCCCTGCATATTGTTCATAAGAATTCTTATTTTTAAAACAGTACTGATGGCAACAGTTTGCACAGACCTATCAATATGCAGAATTCTTGGCAAAGATGTATCTGGCAGGGAGGAAGGAAGCAAATTCTTTTTTCATTTGCCACAGTGAGAAGTTAATGGAATGGGTCTAGATCTGTAAATACTTGGGATGAGATTCTGGCTCAATATCCTTTGCACAACTCGCTGAAAATGCTGACCAACACAATAACTTAATTAGGATCAACTGAACTCATCTAAGTCTCTGAGTAGTTTCCCTGATGATATTTTTTTCTTTGCTTTTATTTAGCACGGCGTGATGAGCCCATTTCACTATCTGACACCCTCTGGGCCGAGTGCATCCCCATTGTAACAAGATCTCTCATATTTAGAGAATTACTTTGGGATGAATGTGGTCTCTTGTGTTTGCACTAAGTATAATACAGACACTAAACTGTGGATTATTATTTCCTAGTGGGAGATCTGTGTCTTGTGATGAGATTAAGGAGGATGCAGCTGTGAACGGGACCAGTTTGGCTAAGTTGCTCCAAAAAAATTTAACTAGAGTAACTTTGGTTTGTGAAAAACTGGCTATGTGCTATGTTCAGGAATAAGCTCCCACATAAAATCCTTGCAAAGCATGTGCAAAGCTCCTTTGTGGTAAAACAGAGCTGTTTTGACTAGCCATATATGTTTCCTGTGTAAATCCGCCACATCCTGGTCTATAGCTCACTTGCATATCAAGTTTTCATGTGAGTCAGATTCCCAAGGCATCTTTGCAGAATAATAAAGTCATACATGACCATGTAAATGATACCCCTGAAAAAGCCCCTCAGTCTCCCTTTGAAAGTCATTTCCAAGCCCAGATTTACACATTCCAGTTTCCAAAGCTGCTCAGATAATTGCCAAAACAAGAGCACTCTACTATGCTCATCTCTAATTAGTAAAATCTGACTTTTGTCTTCCTGTGACAATAGCTTTGCATGTCTCTGAGAAAACAGGAGATTTATAGGATACTGGTGATATTTATTTTGAGATGGCATTTTGTTCATCGTTTCAATACAGCCAAATTAAAGGCAGTATTTCTGTTCATTTAAATCATAATTTGTGCATTCCTTTTATCATTACAATCCCTGAGAATGTGGAAGATACAAAATCAGTATAACACATTAGCAATAGATAATGCAGTCTAAATAAACATAATAAGCTTTCCTATATGTCTCTAGACCAAACCTTATCTAAAAATACCCTAATGAAGCTGAACCATCCAATTACTTGTTTCTTGGAGGAACCCCTTATTAATGACATTGCAGTGAGGGAAAAACATTAATTATTGGACACAGTGGGATCTTTTACATTCTGTCTAGTCTGAACAGCACCAATTAATACAACAATAATTATCAGCTAGCATGGCAGTCTGACTGAGCACAGCTCCTATCTGCTGATTGGGTGGGGAATGTGGGACAGCTCTCAGGCTGTGCAGATTTCTCAGACTTAGACCCCTTTTATTTTCTTGCACTGCTATGTGAGAACTGAATCCTAGAGATATTAAAGCAGGTGGATTACCCCATTGAGGCAGGGGCTGTTCTTATGAGAGGCAAAGCACAGGTGCCACTGTGTGAGAAATGCCATTCCCTCCTTCATCTCCCACCCACCTGCTGCCTGACTTTCTGTCACTCCAGGTTTAACATGATCACTCTTTGATAACAGGAGTGTGATGGTGCAGGCTTTTAAAGTTATCTGTTTGCTTGCTCCCTTGTCCTTTCCCCAGCTATCTCAAGATGACAGTTTACAAATGCAGGAGCAGATGTTGACATGATTTATTGCCACCACTGTTGCTGCAAAGCAGAATGTCTATTCTCCATCAAATTCAACCTGAGGCAAACACCAAGTATGGGAAACTTCAGCTCGAAAGGTTAAAGTCTGCAAAAGTTCTAAGTGACTAGAGGAGGAACAATGGAAAGTGTTAGACAACCTGAATAACAGGCGTTACTACACCACTGCCTATAATAATAATAATTCACCTTTTATCCATCAAAGATAAAAGGACACAATGTGGGAAAATTAAGCTGTATAGACATCTTGGGAATATCTCATCTGAGATCACACACCACTTCTTTCTTGTGGTTATCATGATTTTATCAGAGCCACTTTGAAGTCTATATAGCCTTATATCTCAGTTATCTACATTTCATCCTGTATGTATTTATTGCAGATGGGCCTAAGCTGCTAAATTCAGATCCAAATCCAGATTCTGATTTTGAATTCCCTAAGGTCCGTAGCTAGCTTGAAGCTAGGGTTTTGGTCTGGAATCATCTCTATTTATGGGTAAGAAAAAGGGGTTTAATATATGCTCTCCCAGACTGCATAGCTCTATATATGTGCACACAGAGTCACTCTACCTCACATGCACATCTAGGAAAAACAGAGTATGGCTATGTAATTAAAAGCTGCCTACACTGGTGCTCATACCTTAAAGAAGGATGGATTTATAAGTGAGCCTTAGCTTTGACATTTTGTGATTTCTGAGCTTTGACACTTTGTGATTTCCTTTACAACCCTAACAAGCTTTTATCCATGTTTTAACATCTGGAGCTCCAGCACAGACAAACACCCTCAGCCCTCCCTGGCATACAGGTAAAAACTACAGCCAATACAGGGTATTGGACAAGTCTTTGTGCACCGGGGTCTGTTTTTCTGTGTTACCTGTAGCCTTGACTCCAGCAGCAAACAGACGATGACACAGATGTAAATAGGGTTATAGAAAACCAGGCTGCCACTTTATTCAAAGCTCAAGAGGAATTCCCAAGGGGAACGAGTGTCCTGTTCACAGGGAGGGGACACCAATCAGCTACACCAGGAACAAACTTCCCTTGTTCTGAGACAAGAGTGTGTAGGATAAGCAAGCCCTCTGTGACTAAAGGGAACCAGAAATGCTTCTACCTTTTGCATAATACTGATGTGCTAATTAGGGCACTGATATCCTCAGAGGGCAAGCTCAAATCTGATGATATGTACAAAACACACACTCTCCCCTCTCTCTCTCCTCTCTCTCTCCCCTCTCTCTCCCTCCCACTCTCTCACACACAGGCAAAGCATAATCAGATGGACAATGGCAGCAGAAATCAAGAAAAACAACTGCAGAAATAGTGTAAAAATGCATGGCCAAGAGATCAGGCAGCATTCCTTTGTCAGGAAGCTGCCTGGTTGTATGGAGTCAGTCTCCCATCACAGCATTGTCATTTGCTTAGTGGCTCTCTCAATGTGCTGAATAGGGACAACCTAGTCTTGCTCTGTCTTTTTGTTCTTCTTTATCCTGTCATATGATTAAATGATGACATATTAATCAACACAGACAGACTTTACAGCAGTATCAGTGTATTATCTGACAGCCTTTCCCTGTTGTTTTGTGATTTGAAGCATTTTGTACAAGCATCTCTTTCTCTCACTCTTCTCTATCACCTGGACTTCCTAAACCTAACGAGGTGATAAAATGCTCTCCACGAGGGTTAATCCATTTTCCCAATATAACTTAATTCCTTAAAGCTTCACATCTGGAAGAGACTTCCAGAAACTACATCTCAGCACCAGGGAGCTGGCATTTCCAGCTCTGAAATACCATTTCTTGAAAATAAAAGCCCTTTGTCTGACTAAAGACACATTGTGTCTGGAAATGTTGAGGGAAAAGGCATTTCCACAGCAAATGTTTATTTCTGAGTCTAAATATCCTGCTAGAATTGATGAGTTCTAATAAACTGTTTGTGAAACTGGAGAGGTGTCATTATACACTCGACCTGAATAGGTATTTCTTCCTTCTGTAAAACCTGGAGCTTCTAATTTAACCTTGTAAATATGATGTAACACTTCTGTCTGCAATAAATTGTAAGCAGGGACAGTTTTTAAATGATACTTTAAGTCCTGTTGCAACACATTTCATCATGCAGAAAACACAGGAATGCTGCAGAGAGACAGTCTGTTTATCAGGATAAGTTAAAAAAAAAATTGCCAGTAGCATCGCCCCACAGATGCATTGAGACTCTGCAAAACTTTTTTAGCCATCACCTGCCAGATTATGGAGAAGCAACTGAGGGGTCAGTTCCTGAAATCCCATAATTTATCAGTACTCAGGGCACCCTGTGATTTGCAGAAGCCACTCACTGCTCTCAGAGTAAGACATGGGGGGATGTCATGGGGGATTCTGTGCAGATTCATCATGGTATGTACCAGCACAGGACCACCCATTTAAACCAGTCTGGAATTCCAGGATTTACAAAAACAACCAGACAACCAACATGCAGAATTCCCTTTTTTTTCTGACAAAATGCTACAAACCAATGCTCCTCTATTTTACTAGTCCACGCCTTGCTTTAATCCAAGGACATGGTGCACCAGGGGAGAGAGGAAGGGATGGGAGAGGAGGAAGGAAGGACCACAGGGAGAGCAGAACAAGGGTGGATGAAAGGAGGGAATGGTGTCGTGCCTTATTTGCTGGTCACAGTGTAACAGAGGTTGAAAAGGACTAATGGAAGTTATCCCTCAACATCTGCACCCTGCAAAAACCACAAGCAGAGTGTGTCAGGGGCGCTGTTCAGTGGCATCACTCCCATGGGACAATAAAGCACTGCAGGGTTTCTTAGTACATGTTCTGCCAGCACCATTAACCTGCCATGCCAAGATAGCAAAGATAACCCACGTTCACATATTTTCCTTTGGTCCACAGTCAGAAATTAGTTTCTTTGAGGGTCCGGAAGTGCTGTTCTGATAAGCATCCACATTTTTTTAGTTCTCTTCCTTTGATCTCCCAAGCAATCCAACCTGTTCCCAAAGATCCCCCTTCAGACCTCTAGCTCCCACACAACTGTTATTTCCAGCAATTCATAGTAAAAAAAAAAAAAAAAAGAGAAAAAAAAAGGGCTCCTACAGGGGTTAAATTAAGAGCAAAATTTAGAAAATAAAGAACAAACTTAAAAATTATTTCAAATTGTAGAAAAGAAAGTTTTCATCAAATATTTTCCAAAAAAAAGAAAAATGGACTGATGAAAATATTTAAATCAAATTTAAAAAGAATTATTCTTTATATAACATAGGTGTTTTCAAATATAGGCAAGTTTTTAATTTGCAAACTTTTCATTTACCTCAGATAGCTACTAACCTGTCCCATGGCTGACACTGTACCTTCATTTCTGGAAGAAGAGATAACTTGAAGAGAAATCAACTCAGAGCAAAACCAGGAATCTGAGGCAGGGGCTGAACTGAAGAAATTGGCCTTGCCCAGTTCAGCAAAACTATTTTTTTAAGACACAAAAGATGAAAGAGTTTTTATTCCTATAAAGAGACATATTTTCATTAAAGCTGAAACGTACTGAAAGGGCCATCAAATAGAATGTTAATTTAATGGGTGACAAAATCTGACTTCAAATTTCTTGAATTTTGGTTGTCTAATTTGAGCCACAGTATAAACAACAGCACCAATTAGTTAGTTTTATTTTAAGAAGTCTCAAGCTGTACCTAAAAGACTGTTGTTCTGTCTAGTTAAACACTCATGCATTAAAATGCTAATAATTAAACTGTTACGACTGACTAATGAACTCTGCCAACTATAAATGATGGTCTTGTTAGATTCACTGCACAGCAAGGCTTCCTTTGTACTGAAAAAGTTAAAGGTTAAAGAGCTCTTGAAAACAGCGAGCAGCATCTAGAAGCAATTACATTTTTTTCCTGGAAACTAATAGTTGTACAATAATGTTTCAATTCGCACTCTGAAAAAAAAAAATAATTACTATGAGCTCCATTCATCAGAGCAAATCTGCAGCTTTCTACACCATGGCAGGTTGTTAATTTGGCTTCTGCATCCAGCCTACTCAGCCTATAATCTAGTGTTGTGCAGAGCCTTTTATTGATCCTGCTCATGGAAACTAAAAGGGCAAAGACACGAGCTCGACTTGTGATACCTGTTGAGTAGCACTCACTCACATCAGAAAAACACTGGGAGATCGAATTTCAAAAGGCTTATGTGGCAGATTTCCTTGGATATAGTGTTTATTCGCTGCTTGTCCCTGTGCATTGACTTCCAGACAATAGTCTCTGGGAAATGCAGGAAACAGAGCTGGAACTGGAACTGGATTCCTGCTTGATTACATCTGTGACTACAGCTATGCTTCTTGAGAAATACCACCTGGGTGAGGAGATTTGGGATTCCAGTGTGGCCACTCAATGAAATTGTGAGTTTCGGAATCAAGACTTTCCTATGAATCTCACATTCCTGGAAAATAAATAGAATTTCCTCTGTCAAAAATCCCTCGATCTTGGATTAAAAATAGTTTATATGAATCCTAGATGAAATATTATTAGATATTGATGAAGAAACTAAGATATAAATGAGCATGTACAGAAGTGCATCTTTCCATTCATTCAGTTATGTGCTGAAAGCAGCTAAAGATTTCCCTTGGCTCTGCTTGAATTGCCTGCACTTGAATTATTGAGAGATTTGTGCATTGGAGAAATACTCAGCCAAGTTGACTGCTATCAAAATAACTTCTACAATTATTTTCCAGACTATTGCTTCAAGAGCTTGTACAGTGAACAGACTGGTGGTGGGGGAAAATGTTGAAAAAAGATTTTGCAAAATCTCCCAAATATGGCGAACTACCTTCAACGTAATAGAACATCTTTCCAGCTGCAGACTTATCATACATCCTGATGGGTCTGCTTTTTTTTTTTAATGCACATTTGCTTTTGAATACTGCTGTGGAGTCATCAATATACAAGTGTGTATATATATATATATATATATATATATATATATATATATATATATATATAAAAATGTATTCTCTGAGGCTTAGGAAAGGGCCAGCACTGTAGGTCATGAAAAGTGCAATTAATTATCTCACTCTGCTTCCTTTATAGTAGGGCCCACCACAGCATGCACAGACTTTTGCTTAGGGTGTTTATATGACTGACCACCAGCACCCATTTCATGCCCAGAAAAAACATTAAAACATATTTTGCTTTTAATTTTGTCCCTGTTAAGAATTAATCAATATGATTCTGTAACGTCTGGACAACACGGAATACAATACCAGTGGCATAATGGAAACAGGAACTGTGAGCACAAGGGATAACTGCATTTTTTGGATGATATTAAAAAGATATTATCCAAGAGAATCACCATACCCATCAGCGAAAACAAATCACCTGCTATTTTTCTGTAAGAGAAGAGCTTCTGTTGAGGCAAAAAATATAACATATATCAATATATGATATACATATATATACATAAACATGTCATTACATATCATTATTCTCAACTTTATACAAAAGTTTATAGTATTGATGTAAAACAAGTGAATGAGAGATGCTTGTCAGCTCTCAATGTGAATTTTCTTCTTGGACCTTGTGAATTTGGCTCTTTTTCTATGAAATATTGAAAGGCATGGCAGATACAGATTCTGCTTTTTCTCTCAAAAGATGGTCAGAATGCCACCCTTCTGGCACTGACAGGCACCCTCATTTGTATGATCCTCTTATTAAACTTCTGGCGAAGTGCTGGGAAACTGGGTGAGACAGCTGCAAACTCATGAGGTGTCGGAAAGGTCTGAACAACCCTCTCTTATCTCTTATTTTCATCTCTACAGATTTCCCAACACTGTGGTCAGCGCTGTGTACAGTACACAAATTGTAAATAAAATGTCTTCAACATGTTTGTAGCTGACAGGAGAGAGAAAATAATCACAACCTATTTGGTCAGCACCCTATCATCAAATATCAGCAAAATGTTGCAAAGTTCAGGCAACAGAGTAATTTGAATTTTTATTATTATATAATAGTAGGGTTAAGGCTCTCAGCCAATAGTATATTTGGGGCTCTTCCCTGATCTATAATGCTGACATCCTGAAATGAACAATAGTGTGTTGTAGACCTTAGTGTGGATATTAACCAAAACAGATCTTTGAAATGTTAGACACACTGAATAAATGAGAAATACATTATACCAAAGCACAAACTCACCAGAAGCCATTGGTTATCAAAACTGACTTCATCAATATTGGCTTAGCTTTGCTTAGAGAGGAAATGGGAAAAAATAGTAGAAAGAAACTTTGACCATAATATGGGATAACAGGTAGTAAAGATGAAGAGATTACTTGCATAGAAAATTATTAGTCAAACATAGCTGTCCTAGACCTGGTGTGTTGGCTTGGTGGAAAAAAAACCACTTCTAGATGCAGATAGCTACAGTATAAAATACATTTCACTGCTTTCTATTTCTCAGCTTCCAAAGAGTTCTTGCCTCTCTCTAACATGGCAACAGATACATCAGCTAGGATGTAGTTCATAAAAACAACAACAGTTAGAAGAGTCAACTTCTATAGGAAAAAAAGAGCATTATAAGTACTAGGGAAAAGTTTTGTGAATTCAGGCTAGCTATTCAAACATTTAGACCACCCCTAAAATAGCAGCTACAGTTCACAGGGGCCAGAGCTACACAAATTCCAGCTCTCCCTATGTGGTAAGTCTAATACTTTCTTTTCTTATGCTTTAAGGACTTCAAATAGGGTTTGTGCATTTGACTCCTTTTATCTCTTTCATAGAGTTCTCTCTGCTTTTAAATCCCTAAGTATCTCTGTCCTCCCCCTGCCATTCCTTAACAGATCCAGGACAGCACAAATAATGCCTCTTGGCTTTGAACACATCATGGCAAATTTCACTGACAGAGGGAAGATGTATGAGCAGTTATCTGGGATAGTTTTACACCAATCCATCTATTGTCCTCTGTGTTCACAATCTTGGGCTGGAATGAATTTCAGGCAAAGTGCATCCCTCGCAGACCACTTAAAAACAGAATAGGTTCTGTCTGAGGTCCCAGTCCTATCTGATGCTAAGCACCTTACTGCATCAGGACCTCACTGAGAAATATTCCACTTAGATTTCTCCAGGGCTTCATAGGGCTTTGTCTCCGGACAATGGAAAAATGACAGCAACAGTTTTGGTGCCTAAAATCCTACACAGTTCTAGGAAAAAAATGATCCCATCTGTATAAAAAGATACCAAGTCAATTGGCAGAAATGAAGATGGAAATATTTAAAAGGAAGGGGAAAAAAAACTCTTCCCAAATGATGACCCCACATGTTTCTCTCTTGCTTCTGCTACCATGTAGGTTTTTTTGGGAAGGCAGCACTTGAAGGGATTCACCTGAATAAAGCTGCACAATTTCGTCCTACATGTATAGGACTTTTGTGAGATATTAATGACAGAGACTTGTATTTCTTCTTCTGTGTGGTGCCTGTTGTTCTTTGAGCATGGTATAAAACAAGAACTAATCACTACAATACTAGCATGGAAATCCAGTTATTTAAATTTTTTAGGTATTCTGTTTAATCAGTGCAGCAAGACACAGACTATTTGGTGTCTCCATAGTACTCTGCTCACATACTTTGCTATAAATTTTAGCCTTTGGTGAGAAAGACAATGGTTATAGAAAACCTGTCACTGCTCTGCTATTGTACTATAATTCCAATTGCAGGAATTCTGTGTTTCATCTAAGACATATTTGCATAATATTAAAGCTTGAATTATAAAAAAATGTGAAATGCCTGCAGTTTATATTGTGAAACATTAGAAAGTAAAGCAGATTTTTACAAACTTTTCTGTAGCACTGTATTTTGAAACATACAGTTCATTAGGGAAGAAAACACAGCTCGTGTAATGAGGGATTGCTATAAGTAGATGTAATATATTCTAGCATTTAAATATTATTGTTGATCATAAAAGATTAAATGCCCTTTGGTTTCAATCCTCTTATTAAAGGCAGCAAATTTATTTTTCTTGAGTGTGGCAAGTAAGTTTGAACTAAAATGTAAATGCTTAACAGGCTCTGCATATGTGCAGGCAGGCGTGTGATGAAGAGATGGGGCATTTCCCCCAAAGCTTCAATTTCAACTTGCTAATTTGTTATCATTGTTCATTAACTATGTGGTTGACCTAAGATGAGCCTGAAGGATTACAGAATATTTGTCTAACTATTTAACAGAAGCTTATAAAATAATAGCATTTGTTAAACACCCCAGGTTTCCCTCCCACCACAACTGTAATCTGAAGACGTTGAAGGGCTGGATGGGCTGAACACAAACACGGTGGTGCTCACTTGGGTCAGATGTGTCAGCCCAGCTTGGTTTGAATAGGTAACCCAGTCCACAGTGTAACTACATTAAAGGGAGTTTCTGAAAAACCACTGTCAGCTCTCTGATTTCATGCTGATTTGCTTCTGGATGGGAGCTGCTGTTTTTCATTGGGTGGTTGAGTAGCTGGGATAATCAAATTCATGTCACCTGCAAGCAAGGGTGGAATGAAAAGCGTGACTAAAAGGGAGGAAAACCAGGGTAGTGTTTCACTGTCACCTATGTCCTTAAAATACTGCTTACGCTTGCCATTACATTTGCTGTCTGTGGAGTTTCTCATGGGAATACTGACAACTCAATGCTCACAAAAGCAAAACCTGCAAAAGCTTTGCAGGCAAAGAGCAGAGCCCTCAGGTGCTGTTACCTTGCTTGAACACCACCAATTTAGAGAACTCTTCAATAAGGGGAGACTGGGTGTCACCCATCCTCCTCTCAGTGGCTCAAACCCCAGGGATTTTTGGTGTGTGGACCTGTTTGGACAGGAGCTGTGCAGCCCTGACTGGCTGTAAAGTGTTTTTGCTGGAGCTTCCAGAGGACTTTGCACTATCTGCTGCTGTCATGCAGAGATAACCTAATTTCTACTACTTGATAAAAAAGACCCTCATATCTCAAAAGAAAAGAGAGCTCCAAAAAATTCAACACTTGAAGCTTGTTAGAATAAGAACACACCATATGGAAATTATCTACATTGCTTCTGTCAGGATGTACCAGATGGGGCTCAGGGTAACAGGCTGGCCAGCTCAGGCTCCTCTGCTCTCACCTCCCCTGTGAGATGAATCTCAACACAAACTGCTTTTTACCTGCCATGCTGCAAAATACTGTTCTACCAGCCCAAAAATCCAAGGAGAGAATTCAGAGCCAGAGTCCAAGTTTCCTGCTATGGCAGATCTGATCTCATTAAAGAATTCAACCTGACTGGAAGCCTACATGTACTAACCTTGCTCCTTGAGGACACACCACAGAACTCATGGTAGGGTCTTCCAGGTAGAAAGACCTTTTTAAGAGTGTGGTAAATGTTGAGGACACATTCCAACTCAGAGTTTCAGCAGAAACTTTAAATAACACTGTCAGGGATCTTATGAGTATTAGGAACTCAGAATTTACCTAACCCAACATAAGAAGACAGCACAGGACATGTGTTTGCCCAGAAATAGACTTTCAGACCTTCTTGAAAATTAGTCCTTCGTAGTTGAGTGCTCATTGATAGTTAAAGAGGTACTTCCCTTCTAAGCCCCTTTATGAGTTTCCAGAAAAATTACTCCTTTAGGCTGATACTTTTGTAGCTTTTGGAAGGTTTGGTAAAAATCCATATGGTTGGTTTAGAGCATGCTTAAAGAATTGTTTCAGATGTTAAACTTGTGCTAGGGTAACTGAAAACAGTTCAAACTTGGCATGTAATCTCCAGTGAGAAATGTGGGTTTGGATAAGTTGGAAAAAAAATTGGTTCAGAAAGAAAGGAGTTATAAACAAGTGGAAATCGTATGCTTCAGTAATCCAGATGTATGCCAGGCAAGCACAGACGTCTGGATATCCACATGCTGGAATAAATGCATCTGTATTTATTTAAATGTGTGATGTAATGTGCATGTGCAAACATCTCAGTAAATGGTAGGCATGCTAATTTTTCCCATCTCACAAAATAAATATAGACAATACACGAGATCGACATATATGTCTGGCTGACCAACAGAATAACCCAGAGCTCTTGGACACCAATGAAAAGACTGTTCCTGAATGTAATGGAATATGGGTCAGGGTCCAATGCCCTACAATCCTGCTCATATATTAAAAACCAGAAAGGGTAAATACACATGTAGAATGTTAAAAGCCTCATCAGTCCTTAAAAGTTTCCATTACACTATCTCAGATAATGCTTAGTGCTAACTGTGATGAATTAAAGTTTCCACAGCCAGCAAAAGCTGTTCAAAACCTGAAATGTAATATACGATTTTCTTGATTCAGAATTTCAAAATACAACCTTTTAAACAGAGGTTCAATCATCAAATCCACAGGATAAGTAGCTCTGGGTTTTCTTGCTGAAAATCCAAATTACTTGGGTGCCAAACATTCATATGCCTAAAACTGGTGTTGCTCCACCAACTTCAGTGGAGCAATGCTGATTTACACCAGCTGCATGGCTGGCCCATAAATATTTTCAGTTGATCTGGATTATTTTATATATTATAAGAATTTTCTTTATGGATTACATGGCAAAACATTTGTTCTCAGCTTCCATAATGTCAGGCTCTGTGAATTTATTTTAATATGGGACCATTTGTGTGGTTCAGTTATTGCACAGCTAAATACATTTGTGCTCACAACAAAATTTACTGCACATCTTCCCACTTATGCACATATATCCTAGCAGAAGAATTGCCATCACTCCATCTATCCATAGGAAGTCAGATATTGGTGTGGAAGAGTGAAGCTGCAGCTACTGTGGGAAACAAAGCACTGCCTTTCAACCTGCTGGCCATGCAAAAATTTCCACCATAACACTTTGGTAAGTGTAATTCTCTGCATGTAGTTATGTTAATGGGGCTTTAAAGTTAATCATGCATGTTGTTATTCATCAGGGAGGTAATGCTGGACACTTCACTTAGCACTTTGACACAAAGGTAAATCGTTTCCAAGGATGCCGAGTAGTGGGAAAAATGAGATTTTATTAAATCTATGATCATCCCCTCTTGTATTCCCACCTACTGAAGGTCCCTTTTCCTCTGCAGCACTTTCTTTGCAATAGCTCAGGGTTTGGATCTGTTATGGGGTTATGTTATGGGGTCAGTGGGGTCAGTCACACACTCAGACCCTTCCTTGCTAAGCCCCTGCTGTGAGCAGCAAGGTGTGCAGCCATCTCCACTGAGCCTGTTGGGGCAGGACACACACCAGGAAGACAAGCTTGGCTGGAGATGCAGGGAGGGAAATATCCTCTCAGCAGCCCAAGAAAATGTGATCCATCAGCTACACGGTTCCTTTTTGGGGTGCAGGTCAATAAAACATATTTACAGTGCATTTAATGAGAATATATAAATAATTGGTTCCTGACACCTTCTGATAAATACAGAATCATGGCAGAATTTCTCAATAGTTTGCTTAAAAACTCTTCTACCACTTTGTCCTGCTTTTTCTCTGATTAAGGGTAGCCCATAACATTCTGGTCTGTAGTGTGTTTGGTTTGTGTTGGTCATTTATTAATCCTCAACAAAATATTTCTCAGTTAAATGTTAAAGCACAGCACAATCACAGGAAATGGAACAAACTTGTCCAAGAAGGAGGCTATTTGTCCTGTTCTCAAAACCCATTCAACCATCTGATAAAGTCCTCCTGAATCCAAATCCAAGCAGTTACAGACTGAGATTGAGCTATATGGTCTGGTAAATTGGCAGAGCCTGAGAGCAGTTACCAGCACCTGCCCAGATGGTACCTATCTTTGCTTTTATAAGCCCCACTTTCATTTACAGTTTTCTAGAAGAGAAAGTTCAAAGCAGCAACAACTATTTAATATGTGTAGACTTTCTTCTATATGCCAGGGAAATTAATACTAAAGAAATTTCCTCAGTTGTCTCAGACTGCAAGTGCCATTTAAAAATCCAGCCCATCGGCCCTGTTTCCTTAATACCTGTGGGCTCTGTGGCATTAAGTAGAAGTTATACTCTGTGAGGCAAAAAACAGCCTTGCTGCCAGTTCCCAGAGGGGAAACTGAGGCCTGGGGAGGCTGAACAGTGTGGCTGGAGATCCACAAGGTTTAGCTGTGCCTTGCTGCCAGGACAGGCAGGTTCCCATGGGCAGCTCCTGGACTTTCACCCTCTGCAGTATCTGCTGGAGCACAAACAGCACAGAGGACAGGGCTCTCTGCCTGCTCTTCCACACAGGGCTCCAGATAAAGGCAAGGCTGGAAGGGGTTAAAGGCTGTGAAACTCTACATTAAACAGTCCTGCAGTGCCAGCAAGGGTTAAGACAAGTGACACGGGAGACACAACGGGACTCTCCTTCTGTGCTACATATGTAGATGGGTATTAAGGACATGCATCTCTCCTCATCTAAAATCATGAATTTTTATGAAGTAAGCCCTGCATTCCCATAATTCAGTAGGGTGCACTTTGCAGACCCTAAAGTGCTGTCACTACAGAAGGTTTCATTGCTTGCACCTGCTAAAACATTTGAGGTATTTGAGAGGCAGTGAAACACATTTGCTTTTCATTTTATCTGACTTTGAAAATCTTTGAAGTGTTTAATAGTAGTCCAGAAAAGATTTCTGCCTCTTAATCATTTACTTGTAGGGCACATTCTCCACTGGTAGCCTGTCAGGCAGAAAACGAGTTTAGCCCAGTTTTATTAAGTGCCACATGCCGAGTCAGTGTTCATTAAAGGTGTTTTAAGGTTTGAATTATGTAATTTATGAGAAAAAGAAATACAAAATTCCATTGTTTTATTAATATGCAGCACAGGATATACTGCTAATAACATACTTTTTAAACAGAAGTTTTATTAAAAAAAATGCTTTTATAGGGGGCTACAGATAGGCTTTTAAAAATCTCTTTTTCCCTGTTCAGTAAAATTCAAAACATTTTAATTCAATCAACATAGATTTGAAAAAAAGGAACTATTCTTAACCTCTCCTTTTGGTGACTTTTCTTTCCACACATTGTAGACAAAGGGGGAAAAATAAAAGAAAAATTAGAAAATTTTTAAGAGAAGTGACAATATATGTTACTAAAAGCAAGCCACAGCTAAAGCCTGCAGTCAGATGTTAATTCTGCAGAAATTATAAAGGAAAAAAGAAATATCACAGCTTGTGGGGTATTTTTAATTAGATGAGGGCTTAACCCAATCTTTTGGTAGCCCACTGAACTACTTTTATGGTCTACATTGTTTTAATACTGTAAATAGGTTTTCTTAAGCACATATGAAAAGCAGAACTTATGAAATATAAGGAGTATATTTTTCTACTCAACCAGTCTGGCTCCAGTTACCTGAGCCCAGTGTTGGTACTCCAAGGTAGGACTGGTCCTGTAGCTGGTGCTGGCAGAGAATCTTTCAGTCCCTGGGACGGAATCACATCGACCAAGGGATCTCCTTACCCAACCTCTGCGGCAAAACTCCCACCAGTGTCCCGTAATTTCACCTGAAAATGAGGTTGTGTGAGGCCTGGGGAACCAAGACCTGAGTTTAATATGGACTTTTACTGCCATGGGAAAGTCATAGTTATCTTAACTTATGCCAAACTGCAATCCATTAACTCCTTCAAGGCAGGGGAGGTTGCAGTGGGTTGTAGTGGTGGGTTTGTTTTGTTTGTTTCTGTTAAATTTATTTTATTATTTTGTTATTTACTGGTGCTCTGAAAAGTTCTGGGAACAGAGGAACCTTGGTGCTTTGGGGTGGATATGCTCTGTCCATGAGACTGAGCTGCTGGATGGCTCAGGCTGTGAAGAATGGAAAGAGTTGGTGCCCAAAATCAGCGCTTAAGAAAAAAAAATAATCATCACCGATGCCCTGCAAGTCACTTTGGAACCTCATGTGACTAATCCTGCTCATATTTTGGTAATGGGATGATCTTGTGGAATCTTATCACAGTTTATGGAGAGGGATATACTAATATCAGAATTTGAGATTTGGCTTTTCCAGCAAAGGAACTCTGCATGTACATCACACCCCACTGATGTAAAGGAGTGATGCTCTCTGCAAGGGACACTGAGAGTCAATAATTGCCAAAAAGCTGCAAAATATGAAGTTGCTGACATTGAATAATGGGTAGAGTGGTGGTAGAGAGAATACACATGTGGTACAAAAACATCTTCAATAGAGGTGCTAATCACTTGATCAAGTGATCACAACCATTCATTTTTAAATATAAGTTAAGAAGCAGGAAAACCTTGTAACTATATTAAGAATTTGTTCATTTGATCTAGAGTAGCATTTTAATGAATTCTCTGGAAGCATGAGCAAAGAACTTTTAAAAATCCCTTGCCCTGCAGAAAATACACCTTTAAAAACCTGTTTGCTTTGAATGAAACATTATTTTTACAGTGAAGTCCTCATTTTATGGCAGACACATGCTTGTAAAAGCTGCCATTGTTTGTGTGGAAGGTGTGAGGAAAAAAATACAAGAGGAAAAACTGGCAGATGCTTTTACCTTACAGGATCTGCTTTAAAGACGGCTCCTCCAGCCCTGGCTCTGCTGAGGAGCCACTGGCACACACAGCCTTGCTGATGCAGCACTTGGGAAATTGGTGAACCAGAGCAGGGCATCAACTTTTGCTCCAGCTCTTAATTATGGCAGCCAGAGATGTCCTCCTCAATCGCTGAGGCAGCTCCTTTTTGGGAAGAAAAGCAGCATCATGGTAATTGTGGTGCCATCTCTTAATGCAACCCACCAGAGATGTGGAGTGAGAGGAAGGACCAGTGAATCTGCTGCTGCTTCTCTCGACACTCACAGAGGAGTCTGCACGCTGTGGCCATGTCCACACCAGCTTGGAAAGCCTCTTGCCCTTGGCTACACACACAAGGAGCAGAATACTTATGTGCTGGGCTCCCCACCTCATCCCCAGAGGATGGGAGCACTCCTTACCTCTCTGAAGTCAGTAGGGAGAGGGTGTTTTTAATTCCAGTGGAGGAACTGGCTGCTTCGGTTTTATTGCAGAATCATGCTAGTAATACATCCAGATTACTGCAGCTCACAGTAAGGAAGTCAATTTATAATGACTTTGCCATTGTCCTGTTGCTAATGTGCCACATTTGATTCTCCTCAGCTGGCTTTGAAAGGTCTCTTTGAGGAAGGAGGAGATAGCACCCTTGCTTATGAAAAAGGCAAATTATACCCAGGGGCAACATTGCTGCACAACAGGAAAAGACCAGCCTCCTCCCAGGAGACATGGCCCCAAATTAAATGCAAGTAATTTCCTGACTAACCTGTGATTTCTATCTGGTTGTGGCTTCTGGCATACTGCTAAGTCTCCAGTTCTGCTGTTCTGTTCAGCAGGTCTCACATGTGCTTTCACTTTCATTTCCAAACTTTAATACAGAACAGCCCACTCACAACCTGCTGCTCAGGCAGCGGGGCCAAGGATGCTGGCTCTGGGCAGTGCAGGACACTCTGCTCAGGTGTCACCCCCCAGAGGGGTCCCTCAGCCACAGCAGCAATGTGCTGGCAGAGAAGGTGGGAGGGCAACACCCTCCTAAGGATGCTTCCTGCAGGTCCCATGTGGCCACCCAAGAGGGTTTGAGTCTGGCTGCTCCTTTTGCCATCACCAGCCTAAAAGTGATAGGGCTGCCACAGGCATTGGGCTGGAAGAACCTCTGCCAGTAACCTTCACTTTCTACTCCACAGTGGGCACATCTCAGTGCAGAAAAACACCAGCATTAGGTGAAAGTGATTTTTGTACAGCAGCAGCAAAGAATTCAGAGGCAGGTTGGAAGGGTGGAAACCCTTTTGGTGTCCTGTGGCTGGATAGGGATGGGGAGCAGATACCTTGGGAAGAGGATGAGTTCTAGAGGGTTCCATGGAGGAGAAAGCCTCAAAGAATAACATAAATTATGTTCAGTCTTTTTGTGGTTACGGGAAGGGAAGGGAAGGGAAGGGAAGGGAAGGGAAGGGAAGGGAAGGGAAGGGAAGGGAAGGGAAGGGAAGGGAAGGGAAGGGAAGGGAAGGGAAGGGAAGGGAAGGGAAGGGAAGGGAAGGGAAGGGAAGGGAAGGGAAGGGAAGGGAAGGGAAGGGAAGGGAAGGGAAGGGAAGGGAAGGGAAGGGAAGGGAAGGGAAGGGAAGGGAAGGGAAGGGAAGGGAAGGGAAGGGAAGGGAAGGGAAGGGAAGGGAAGGGAAGGGAAGGGAAGGGAAGGGAAGGGAAGGGAAGGAAGGAAGGAAGGAAGGAAGGAAGGAAGGAAGGAAGGAAGGAAGGAAGGAAGGAAGGAAGGAAGGAAGGAAGGACAAAATAGCTTGCAAGACGCACTGGGCAAGCAATGACAGATTTACTTCACTAAAAGTACACTACCATGATTTATCCCAAATATCTCTCTTCCTCTTGTACTTTTACAGCTTTAAAGAGCATTTGGGCACACTGTAGCACTTTTATACTTTAACACCTTTGCATTGGGAACTATCAGTAGATCATCTGGATATGGGCCACAGACATCACTGCAATGATGTGTGCAGAATTAGGGTGAATCAAATGGCTGAGCCTATTTTAAGTTATCAATAATGTGGTTAAAAAGTCAATGGTAATAAATACAAGGACATACCAAAATCATCTCTAGAAGCTATCTAAAGTTGAAATATGTGTGTGTTTGTGGTAAAACAAGACAGCAACTCTCTTAGTGCTCCCTGATGTCATCAAAGATGGAAAGTGATCTTGCATTGATTTATCTTTTTCTTCATGAATTTAGACTTTAAGGAACTTTACACTCAAAAAGCATTAAAATAGCTCTAGTGTTTTACTCACATCAAGCTGGACAAATAAGCAACACCAATCTTTTCAGGCTCAAGGTAAGGTAATTTTTTATGCTGGTTTTAGCTTTTCATTTGAGAGTATTGTTTTGTCACTCTCCATTTATTTAACCTAAATAGTTAATCTCTAGTGTGTCTTCTGGTGCAACAGCAAAAGCATTCCTTCCACTGGTAATGGCAGAATTTCTAGTGGTGTGAGTAAATTCGTGCTGGTCACCACATAAAGAAAAGGCTGTAATATAAAGAGACTGTACCAGTCTTATTAAGTTGATATTATCAAACTAATAAAACCTCTGTGTGTAAATGATAAGGGATATTGATGCTGTTTGTTGAGAAACTGGCACAGAAACAGCACTGAATGAGATACATCTGGGATTAATAAACCAATTCATATAGTAAATAACAGGTTGCACAAATTTAATCAGTTGGAGAATTATTACATGCGTAAGTAGATACTCTGTGGGGGGCAAAACTTACACTTGATGCACGGGCCTGAAATGGTCAGTGTGCTCTTGGTTTTGCTGTGCAAATGCCTATCTGCTTTAAGTCAAGGTGGTTTTTATGTTGAGGGATTCCTTTTAATTTCTGAAGTGACCGTTCTATACCAAAAAGTAGAGATTTTAATTTTGATTTTGACTTACAAAGTCATTCAAAGATGTTTTCTTCTGATCATCTCTATCTTAGGCCCAAGTGAATCCCAAAATCCAAGCAGAAACAGAGGTAATATTGTGAATTTCATCCTCGTTTGTGATTAAACCATACAAGAAACAATCAGCTTAGGAAAGGTTTCCTCATGAGATTAAAAGTGGATACCACCTTGGTAAATAAGTACAGAAATGCTTTAATGTCCCCAGGCAGTGCTTTTTGTTTGTAAGGGAAACAAACAATAAATCAGGTTTTTGCTGCAAATTTTTGCAAAGATTTCTACAGGGAACATGCCTCAGGTATTTCAGGTATTTCAGTGATTGCTAATGCTTTTGCTACAAAAAGTTTTAGTATGTTACAAGACATCTGTATCTTGATATATAAATATATCTATATATTAAAAAAACAACAAAAAATTTATTTCTTAGCTTTTTTTGGATACTTGGACTTAAGCTTTGGCTCGGGTGAACTTTTGTTTTTGGCTAAATGTCTGTGTTTTCAAGAGAAACACTGGATGTTTCATTCTTCCTCAGCATTGCTTCAGAGGAAATGCCGCAGCATTGTATTTACAAGATACCCCAAACTGTCAGTTTCCTTGAAACACAATGTATTTAATACAAAGCCATTAAGCCTTGTAAAACTGTCAAAAATGTAAATGACACTTGTAATAAAACCTTGTCGCGTGACTGGGCCTGGCTAATCAGGGTTGATGATATCACTGCAGCTGATCACGGCTGGTGCTACGAACATTTCGACAGCTTTATGGCCTGCGTGGATTTGTGTTATTAAAATTGTACAGTTTTGTAAGGAATCTGGGATTTAATAAAGCAGCAGAGAAACTACAAAAGGGACAATATAGCCCACTAAAAGTGAGTCAGGCTTTTAAAAAAAAAAGAGAAAAAAAATGAAAAAAAAAAAAAAAAAAAAAAGATAAACAGAGCGCACCAGCCTGCGTGAGCATGTGTGTGTGCCTGGGAATGGGGAAACCTGGAGAGGCTCTCCCTTGCCTGACTCGTGCAGGGTACGGGCTGCTCGTATAAACCACTTTTATGTATTTATAGCTCGGCAAATACCTTGCATCTGCGAGACCATAAAACAAATTACAATGTATCCAATTGCTTCAAGGTGGCGAATTGTGCTTAAACTTAATGACTTGTACAGATTATAGGAGAAAGAGCATTACCTGTTTAATGTCTTTTTTAATAAGTTATTCCCAAACAAGTATAGTAAATGGGAGGTTGGGAGTTTGGTTTGGTTTCTTCTTTTTTTTCCCTTTTCCTTTTTTTGTTTTTTCCTCCCCTGAGATGTGAACACAGCATTGTGAATACAAGGTAATGCACCATTTTATTTATTTTGCAATCCTTGGAACTGCTCCCCAGGGCACAAACATGTCAGAATAGCAGAGACGAGGATACATATTCTCCCAAAAATCTATAAATTCAACCTAATGGGGCAGATATCAGAAAAATGTGTTGGGTTGAAGGCACGTAAATCACCCCAGGTTTCCTGGCATGAGCTGGCACTGCGTGCCTTATATTTCAGCCAAATTATTCCATTTGTTTCTGAAGATATTTTAATCCCTCGTGACCTCAAACTTCCCGTGAACCAGGGCCTGAACAAAAGGCCGCCCACTGTCTTTGCAGTAAATCTGTTGTCTCCCTTCTCGGCCGGCAACCTGGGATCATAGATCACCCCTGCACCGCAGCTTGCTTCAATTTACTCAATTAACTCGAGTAAAGCACTTGTAAGTTTGCAGATGTTGCTTTATTATCAAGGCCTAAAACGTACACGGGGGTTCAGGAGCCCGAGGTTACGGCGAGGTTGTGTGCAGGGGGAGGGAGGCACAGCCCCACAGCGCTGCCCGCGCCCCGGCCACCCCCTCCGAGCCCTGCTGGGCTGCCCACTGCTGTCCTGGGGGCTCCCCGATGGTATCTGGCAGGGAGAGGGGATAGGAGAAGTAGGTATTCCACCTCGAGATAACGTCGTGATTAACAGATGTTTAATTGGGCCATTCGTCAAATGAAGAACCTGCCTCAAAGTCGGTGGGGCTAAGTAAATTATTTCCAACCCTGCAGGTGTTGGACTGGCAGCTCTATTACTCTTCTGAAAACGGGCTTTAGAAGATTTTTATATGAAAAGATAATTTATTTCTGTGGGGACTTTTTGCAAGGGCATGCAGTGATAGGACAAGGGGGAATGGTTTTAAGTTGGAGGAGGGTAAATTTAAATTGGATATTAGGAGGAAATTCTTCCCTGTGAGGGCGGTGAGGCACTGGAACAGGTTGCCCAGAGAAGTTGTGGATGTTCCGCCCCTGGAAGTGTTCAAGGCAAGCTGGATGGGGTTCTTAACAGCCTGGTCCAAGTGGAAAGATGTCTCTGCCCATGGCAGGGGTTGGAACTAGATGACCTTTAAGGTCTCTTCCAACCCAAAACATTCTTTAATTCTATGATCACATCTTTATTTATCTAACATGCTTTCAGGTCTGGGCCCTGTCCTCCTTCATTTTGCATGACTTCTAAAAATAAGCCTTTTGCCTTGGACACGTATCTTCCACAAGACTTGGCTAAAGTTACTGGGGATTCTCTTGGACATTCTCCAGAACATCTTTAGCCTATATTTCACCTTAGGAGCAGACAGGGCTTGGTGTGTGTGGCAAAATGCTCACTGTGAAAAAATAACAGGAGCAGCAACACCAATGCCAGCAGTAGCAGGGTTTACCATGCTGGTAGTCTCACTGCATGATCACAAGGCAGTCAATAACATTGCACGCCCATGTAATCTGTGATCACCTACAAATTTCTCAGATTAGACCAAATCTCTGGAACAGCAAGAACAGAAAAACCCCCAAACCTGTGTTTCTGGGTGTATTTTGTCCCTAACAGTATTCATCTTATGCTGATAGTTTTACAGTTTCTTAGCTTTGCAGTCATCCTTGTCAGGCTGTGCTGGGCTTAAAGGGTTTTGGCACATAAAGAAATTTCTACTGGTGACAGTAACTGAGCAGACTGGAATGAGTTAAGGGAGGTACGACTGTGTTGATTTCTCCTGCATCATCTAAACTCAAACTTGGGTTTGATAGCAAGCCAAATTTTTCATCCTCAGTTTTCAGTATCTGTAATGCTTTAAGTGGAGAAGCCAAACTAAATCTCAGGGGAATTCACATGGCTGACAAATGTGGATGCAAATGGCTTCATATTTTTGCGTAATATTTGTGTGCAAAAGTCTCTCAAACTCTTCTCAGCTTTTAACTTTCTTGAGAAAAGAAAGTTAATTACTCTTTGAATATGCCATTCTATTTCTTTTTTTACTTGCAGCATTTTTTCAAAATAGTGGTCTGTTTTGTTTCTGTACATAATGGAAGTTAATAAAATATGTGCCAGAAGCCAAAAATATGATGAGCTACAAGGCATACTCCAGACTTTTAGGAAAAAGAAGAAAGAGTTGGCCTGTAATTCCACAGTTTATCAGTATTTTTCCTTACAATAGATATTACTTTTGGTGTGTTTACCCCAGAATATCTGACCCATATCTCAATAATTTGCCCCCTTTTTCAATCTTTAACTCACCAAATTGTGCTCATTTTAAATCTCTCCTCTGTGCCAAAAACTGCCTCTTGTTAGTCTAAAGTTTAAACCTGAACTAGAGGTTCAGCATGTCTTTTTTTTCCACAGTGGACTTAGATTGGATCACATCTGTTGAATTAAGAGACTCAGGGAAGGAATCCCAGCAACATGGGATTGTCCATAAATTCATTCACTTTTACTGCTGCAGTAGAAAGGAGCAGGTCCATGAAAGCATCAGCTCGCTGTTCCTGCATCTCCAGGTGGCCACTGGCATCCAGGCTCATTCCCACCTGCTTTAGGCCCTTGCATTTGGCACCTTATGGAGAAACTGGTTGCCTGCTTCCTGTAGGCAATGCACAGAGACAGAAACCTTACCTGAGCTGCCTCCCTGTCTCCACTCTGTGGGAGGATCTTGGTGATAGAACTCTTGAAGTGCTGGGGTCTGGTTTATGAATATTGGCTGTTTTGCTGTAAGAAATAAATTCATCCATCAGCCAACCTCTTTTACTGAGTGTCCCAGAAACAGTTGGAACGTGGAGTCTGTGGTGCACTGGGTAAAACTTATGCAGTGTGAGGAAGGGATTGCTGAGCTCTCTAACACTGTTGTCTCTTCTCTTCTCTTCTCTTCTCTTCTCTTCTCTTCTCTTCTCTTCTCTTCTCTTCTCTTCTCTTCTCTTCTCTTCTCTTCTCTTCTCTTCTCTTCTCTTCTCTTCTCTTCTCTTCTCTTCTCTTCTCGATGAGCTTTCACATCCCTGCACTGAGTTTTTTTTGGTGCTCTCATTGCTGATCTTATGCAACCTGGTACCCCAGCAAGGCTGGGGCAGCACAAGGTGCAGGATGATTTAGGGGTTTGCAGGCTGCAACTCCGAGGGAGTTACAGATGCTGGTGCTGCCATGTAGCAGCTGGCATGGAAGAAGCCATCTTCCCTCAGCTATTGATAATCTGCCATCAAAACCTGTTACCTGAAAGCTCATTTGGGTGTAGCTATTCCAGCCCCAGCCACTGTGATGTTGGAGCTGTTTTTGACAATTTGCAATCAGGAGACAGCCTCTGAATTAGAGGAGATGGGTCAGTTCTCAGCCTGTAAAACACAGAACCACCATCTCAAGCTTGGTGAGGTCTGTGGGGAAGCAATATCCTGTACTGGCACAGCTGCTGTTAAAAAGCCAGAAGCATGTGTGAGGTGTTCTGGCTTCTTGCAGGTTCCTATCATGACTTTCATCATGATTTTCACAGTTCAGCAGGGCTGGGTGGAAAGAGCTCATGGCTGTATCTTGCCATCACTTCTTTCTTTCCAAATCCCAGTTTGGAAACAGTTCTGAAATCATTTCCTGTGGGTGATGAGGTACACCTTGTAACCCTACTGTTTCTCTGGGACCTTGCACTAAATAAAGATCTCTTGTTACCCTGAATTTGCCAGTTATTTTATAGAATTACAAAGCACTAGAGTACTGAAAGGCATTTATTTCAACAGCCAGTGAGGATCACGCATTCTCAGGCCTTTTACAGAAGAATAGGTAAAGTGTGATGCTGTGAGCTTGTGTGTTGAAATGTCTGTGGGCTCATTCCAGCTGTGTCTACTGGGCAATCCCAATTCTCTCTCCCCACCTATGTGGTTCCTGTTCTCAAGCCTGCTGGAATAGACCCTCTCTGCTCCAGCACTGGGAACATTTTCAGCTGATTAAACCCTTCTGCATTGTTCCATTCTGCTTCTCACCAGCATGTCTTCTTCACTTTGTCCTGTATGTTTGGGCTCACCTCTCTTTCCCCTCACAAATCACTCATCCATGAACTACTGGCATCTCTACCCACATATTTTTGTATCCAGCTCAGTAGAAAATCAATGCACCTTGAAAAGCATTGCAAGCAGGTCAAACTTTATATTATTAGAGAAAAGTCTTAGCACTGTTGCTTCAGACTCAGCTGCAGTTCAGCCTCTTATTTTCCTCCTCCTAAATACAATTTTATTTGATACCTCAAAATCAAATTCCAGGAAATTCCATATGGTCTTGTTGTGAATCATGAGCCTACTGTGTGTCTTCTCTGAATACTGACTTGGCTTTGCACACATTTACATAGAATATGCTTAGAATAATAACTTGCATTTACTTCACTGGAAGAAACAGAGGTTTTTGGGTTTTTGTTTTTTTAGTTTTGTTTTTTTTTTTAGTTTGTTGTCAGTATGAAAAGACAAAAATATTTTGTAAAAAATAAAAGAGGATGTTTGGGAGATTCTTGTGGATTGAAATGAAAATTGTAAACACAATTTTGGTCAAACAGAATTAGAAGTTTGATTCCAATGTGTATCTTTCAAATAGATGAATTTATTTTTAAAATGAAATTTTGGAAGAATGTCAACCAGAGGTGGTTTTAACCTGGGGACTGGGGGGTGCACATTTTCAAATTCAGACCCCACCATCCTACTTGAATCCAGTATTGAGGAAAAATGACAGAAACTCATGGAACATCTTGGTATTCAATCTTCCTTTTTTAAATTAAAAAAAAAAAGAAATACAAAAGTGACTTATGCAAAATAATAAAAGCAACATGAAGGTCACCCTCCACTCCAGAGAAGCTGGAATGTGCTTGAATAGTCAGTGATTGTAATAAGTGAATATCCTTTCTTCTATTTTTGACATCCATAGCATCAGAGACACAGATGAAGAATGAAAAACATTTTGGGTGCCTAGCTTTTTTTGCCATTGAAAGTCATAAGATTCTGTCAGTTACACTGAAGGTTGTTTTGTTACAAGTAGTTGGATCTTCTTTTTTTTTACATAAGCAAAGTTGAATAATATGCAGCAAATTGAATGACAGATACAATTTTGAAGGCTAAAACCTAAAACCTTTAAGCAGTGATTTAAAAGCTAATTATTATGGATATAGCCATTCAACATTCATTTCTTAATATTGTTCCCTCAAGAAATAGTGATTTAGTCAACCAATTATTTTATCTCTTTTAGGGATACTTTCTTAATTGCAAAACAATCTAAAAATATAATCAGCATGCTAAATACATGTGGTATCTTGTTTAGAATGCCACGTTGGAGGAAGAATGCAATTAAACTGTCAAAATGTAATTGTTTCTCATATTTAATTTAAAGAGGTTGATTCACATTTGCTTTTCATGTTTAGGAGTTAAAAAACAAAGCAAGCTACTAGTAGAGCTACTAGTTTTTAATAAATACAACTTAAGCTCAGAGCACTGACGAAAGCTGCCTCTGTCATTGCTATCAACAGATAGGAAAATATTCCCTCTTCCCCCCCCCTCAGGTAACTGCATTCTCCTGTTTATGCAGATGCATGCAGATATTTTCACCATGATGTCAAACCAACCACCATTACCTCCAGGTCAAAAATAAGTGGATCTTTCCCCTTTTCTCCTAAATGTCGTGCAAGTTCTGCAATCCTGTACGTCTTCTTTTTGGTAGCAAACGACTTTTTAAAAGTTTTATGACATCCAGTTAAGGAAAATCTTTGAGTGAAATTAATCCAAATCTGCTGGGCCCTAGTCAAGTTGCTGGGAGCTTTTCAATCCCACTTATCTCCTGAACAAAGATAGAAGCCCCGTGGAATCAGTAGCACTGGGAATTAACTTCAGATCTTAGATGGGGTGGAAATCTTCTCGTGAGCACCACTCTGGATTTCAGTTTGTGGTAGTAAAGAGGGTATCACAAATTACTTCAACTTACTCACCCAAAAAACCTTACACTTGGGTACTGCTGCCTTAAGTGGTACATTTTCAGGTGAATTGGCCTGAAACACACATACAAATGCAGGAAAAAAACATTTCCAGAAGTTCATGTCTGCTTTTCCTTGGATATGTTACCTAACAGTCTATTTGGAAAATTATACTGTCTTAAAAATACTATAATTTAAGAGCTGTTTAAGTGAAAATATAGATTAAATGAACCTAAATTGATTATTAATTTAATTATATTGTTTCTTGAGTGTCATTTGTCTCCCATATATACTATTACATATACAGACTAACTGGATTTTATTTTGATTTTAGATTATATGTTTTGCCATTTCTGTAACTGGTACCATAAATAGAACTGGTAGCTTGTTATCCCATCTATGGTGCAGCCTTAAGAGAGGGCTGAGAACTCAGCTTAGCATGTGGGTTTCCCACCTATTTGTTGCCAACAGAGTACATTTGCACTTTTATTTATTTATATATTTATATAAAAAGGCAGGATCTAGCAGAAAAATGGTTAATGGTCTGTCTGCCTCTATCCCCTAACATCTTCACCTTATAATATTCTCCTTATTTCATAAGAGGGTCCAGCTGAATGTGAGCTGCTAACTGGGGAGAATTCTGAACCAGACTCTGATAAGCAAAATCTTAGAGGTTTACAGTTATGCCAAAGCTGAGTGGGCATGGATTTGCACAAAACTGCAGGAGACACATCCTTTACTATAGAAAGAAATCCTTGCTGAATGTTTTGTACCATAGTTTTACCCAAAAATCTAAGCCCAAGCCAGACATGCAACGTGGACAAAAGTCTGCCCAAGCAGTTGATGGAAATGGTCCTTTATAATGAAAAGTGTAGGGTGACTTTATGGCCCAAGGCCCTACCTAGAAATGCAATGTTGGGCCCATTACACATCTCACTATAATTTGCATGAGCCCTGATTCTCAGGTAGCACCTAGGGAGCAGCAAGAAAAGTGACATCAAACCCCTACAGTCTAATTTAAAACTTACTTGAGCATTTGGCCTTAAGCCTGTGAAACCAACTCCTATCCAATTTTATTTTTTTTTTTGGCTTGCATCTGTATCATTCTTCCCCACCATAAAAAGGAAAATAGATTGTAGAAACCCAGGAGTCTTCAGCAGACCTGACCTCTGCTTCCTGTGTGGCTTTGCTTCTTCCAGCAATGGAGAGGTGGAGAGCATCCAGCCTCCTGGGGGGACTGTGGGTCTGGAATACAGCAGGATGCCAAAAGGCTGCTCTTTGAGGCACTCCCAGCTCCTCCTCTGCCACATTTACCAGCTAGCAAGCTCCAGGATAAATAAAAGCAATGTAGCTGCCATTTTCCCTCTCTGTGTTATTACAGGACCATGAAGGTTGGAAGAGACTTTCAAGATCATTTAGTCCATCTGTCAAAACCCAGCACCGCCACCATCACTCCTGAACCATATCTCCAAGTGCCACATCCAGATGGCTCTTGAACATTTCCAGAGACAGTAATTCCACCACCACCCTTGGCAACCGAATGTTTAACATTCTTTCAGCAAAATTTTTTTCTGATCCTGAATCTGAACCTTCCCTGGGGCAACTTCAGGCCATTTTCTCTGTCTTTCACTTGAGACATGGCAGAATAAACCAACTCCCATCTCACTCCACCCTCCTGTCAGGGAGCTGCAGAGAGCAGTGAGGTCCCCCCTGAGCATCCCGTTCTCCAGACTAAACACCCCCAGCTCCCTCAGCTGCTCCTCACAGGACATATTTACCAGACCCTTCACTGCCTGTTTTCAACATATTTCTGACCTGAAACCAGGGCAAGTCTGGGCTGTGGATATCAGTCAAGGAAAAGCCCTCTATCCAAAGAATTGTGGGAGGGGGCTGCACATTCACACTTTGATCCTGAAAATCCTCAAGTCCTGCCCCAACTCTCAGCGGCTCCAGCAGAAATGGAAGCGCATTAAAAATCCCCCATGGTCTGTAGACTTCTGCAGTCACCCTCACCTGAAAAAAGCCCTGATTTGCCTGTGCCAGGCCAGGCCTTGGCTCGAGTCTGGGAATTTCATACAGGATTTGCATCCCATAAGAAGAGGCATTAGGGTTGCCAGTTTGAAATATGACAAAGCCCAGCTGCCTCAGTGAAATGGCCGCTGCCCACGCTCAGCTCCCTCCACACATGTGTGGTGCTTGGGGTAACAACTGCCAAGCCTACAGTAAAAGAGGCCAGGCAGGAAGGCAGCCACATGGCTACTCTAAATGATATTAATAAGACTTTATAAAAAAGTTAAAAGCACAACGTAGCTTTTCAAAGTGTTTCTTAGAGATCTCTACATATGTATAGGTGTTTCATGTCTATGAGATAGAGGCTTGGGGTAAATTTAATACAGTATTCTTTTCAGCCTAAGAATTTTTTATTATTTTTTATTCCCCCTGAAAGCTGTTGATATAAACTGGGACTCATTAAAAACACCTTGTGTTTTGTTTTCAGAGATTCTGAATTTATGCCATTTCCTGGATCATTAGGAAGTAATGTAGCATCAGCAAATGTTGTGGAGGAGTGCTATCTTGCAAGGAACAGAATATTCCTGCTGCAGTGGATGGCAGTAAAAGGGTGCTTAGCACCTTTCAGGAGATGCTGAGCGTCTCTGCCCAGCCAAAGTCCAGAGATAGCATTCCCAAAGGACAGATACAAGGATATTAAAAAAGACTTTGATCAAAGAAATATTGCTTCTTTCCTCCTTTCACTAAGCAGATGTGCAACGTGTCTTGGGAAAGAAATAGAAAAATTCCTGAGTGATTTATTTGATGAACCTAGTTTTAACCCAGGTTATTGCATGCCTGATACCGTGATGCTGGTTATTAGTTTCCAGTTGAAAATGACCAGATAGAGAACATATTCACTTCATCAATATAATACATTTATTGGTTGTCAAGAGAGTCACATCACACAGATATGTAAATCTGTCACTTTGTCTTAAAAGTGTATTTCTCTATTACAATGTTTCTTGATGTATGTTTTAAGGCAGTAAGGCCTTTTAAATATTAAAAAAAAAAAACCAAGACAAGGGGGAAGATTTGTCTATTCAATCACAGGATTTAAGACATTAAAAGCAGATGCATCATTTATAAAAGTAGGATTTTATCAAATGCCATAGCAAACGAAAGAATCATATCTACCATATGTAGATATGTGAATTAAAGAAACCTTATTTCCCAGGAAAATTAACAAACTCTTCTGCTAGCCTTAAGGTGGATTAGTCCATGATGCTGGTTACTAGTTGACCACAAATCTCAATTTGCTGCGCCAAAGGTAAAATAGAATAGATTCTTTGTTAAAAATACTTAAAAAAAATATTTATTAGTCTTTTTATAAGACCATGGCAATAATTTTGAAAAAAATACATAACTAAAAGAACTCAAAGAAATTTAATTGCAATTTAAATCTGTTCTTCACCATTAAAAACTGCAAGATCAATAACAATAAATATTTAAATTAGTAAGAAATTTGCTAAATCAATATTTCTCCCTTCAAAATGTGCAAAACAGACTTTTTCAAAATGTGATGACATTCTATACTTCAAAACAAAAATTAACACCTACAACCTGGCATATCATGGTACTAATCCTTCACAAGGGCCCAGCCCTGCAATGGGGGTGTGTGTTTGTTAACAGCTGCCCCTGCTCTGTGCAGAGGAAGAACAGGTTGCTCAAGCACCCTGAAATACTGAACAAGAGAACCATTTTCTTCTGTTAACCATTTTTTTTGGTGATGGGACAGAGCAATAGGGCACACGACCCACTTGACCCAACGTGAGGCCAAGGGTTACACTGAGATTTGTATCAGGCTCTAAAAAGCTTGACAACATAAGCTAGAAATAATGGTAAATGTAAAGAAACATCATTTATTTTGACTGTACAATAGTAAATTAATTAGTGTGTGTGTGGTAGGCATCATAGTACAAATGCAGAGGAACTGCAGGAGACCTCTGTTCGCCACAGAAAAATATCGTGTCTCTGAATGGATCCCACTCTCAGGGCCTCATCCAGCAGACCCTCCATATGTACAACTGAACTCAAAAAACTTCTCTGTTTGCAGTGCCCCTGGAATTAGTGCTATGTCATCTTGGTTAAAACACATGGCAATTTACCAGCTGGGTGTCCTTGCTGAAAAGGATATTGGTAGTACAGAGGAGAACATGTACCCCCCATGGGCAGCTTTATCCAGGATCTCTCTGTCCTGCAGAGATTTCCAGGCATTGCACGGTTCAGCTGCAGGATCCTGGATATGGCAGTGCTCACACAACCCCTCCCCTTTCCCAGCAGAAGGGCTGCACCCTGGGAATTTATCTGGGTTTTGTGGTAACCCCATTGGTGTCCCAGGGCTGTGCAGTTCCCTTCAGGGTTGCCTTAAAGGATGGGGCTCAGCTGTGATGAGGGAGTCCACAGGTGGTCAGTAGCTAGCAAGGGGTTGTGGTTATGCTCAGGATAAAAAATATCCTTCCTGATATGCAATATATAGATTGCCTGCCCGTGTCCCATCCCCTGCTGCACCTGCCTCTCCCTTTCCACCTCATCCAGCACCACTGCTGGCCCATTACCTCCTGCCTTGGTCCTCTGTCCTTCCCCTGCTCCTGCCCCTCAGGTGTCCTGGTTTTCCCCTGGCTCCTGCCCATACACACACACACTCCTGCCTGCATGCACTGAGCATAGGAGTAGTAGTAGCTTTTATTACTCTCAGTTCTTTATTAATGCCACATGTGCTGTTGTAAGGTTAAGTTATTAAGTGATATCCAATAATTGTTTCTGCTCTAAAGTGGACATTTCATTTAACTATACTCATGTGGATCTGTTTCAGTACCATTTATCACGACCACATTTAAGGAAAGATTTCAATAGGCCGTTTCTCTCTCTCCTTTCTTTAACGTAACTAGACCTCAAAGGTCTTAGTCAAAAATTAAATACAATTACCTTTGGACCAGCATAAGGAAATGTGGGGCTTTCGTGCATTTTGGAAGTTAAAATACAGATTTTACTGGGCTATCATCTCTGCTGCAGAGTTAATTTTACTGTATGTGTGCACTTGCTGGAAATGCTTACATGGAGGCATACAATGACCTGTTTAGTTTGCAGAAGAAAATGATGTCATTTGCAAGTAAGCTTTCAGCTGTGATATTTTATAATTGTTTAGATGAAAACCTGATAATCCTCTACTCCTTCACATAAACTGCAATCCATCTTTAAAACTGCGATAATTCATAAAACCTGCAGCTTAATAAACTAACAAACCCCAGGCCTATGTTATTTTAAGGGAAGTCAATCTTTGATCAGTCAAGCTGAAATGGGTCTGATAAGTGGAGGCCTTACTCACAGGGAGCAGCACTCCAGTTTGTTATTGCTATTTGCTCATCATCCTCAAGTGCAAAATAAGCAGAAGTCTTTCCGAGCTTCTTATCTCTTTTCACTTTCTTCTCTAGATCTCTGTCGCTTTAATCCAGCATGTCTGCTGCTGGTTAACAAGGAAATCCTGTGTCAATTATCGCCAACAACTTCCTGCTGTGAAGCTGTGGGGAATCAAAGCTTTTGAGAGCCTTTTTCACACCAGAGAGTAGTGCAGGGCCTAATTAAATGGCCCTCATATCCTGCAGCCTACTGGTGGCCAAATGATAGAGAGCTAATGAATGATAACCTAATTTTTTTTTTTTTTCCCCAAGAATTGTTTTGATTCTTCTGGTCAGTTGTGCTTATTGAGTGGCAGCTCATTGTTCATGCTTGGGGCTGAGGAGGGTGTCAAAAGGTAGAAGTGGGGAGAGATACCAATCTGCTGGGTTTATTGTGTGCAGACCCTCCATTATATAAATATATATATTGCATATCGGGAAGGATATTTGTTAAAATTGCTTTGCTGAAATGTGTTGCCCTCTTTCCTTGATATGAATTGCTTTGGTGACTCTTATACACATGTGGGCTGCAAAATTGTCCTATAAATCCCCCTCATAAATGCTATCGCTGGAATATTATTTTTACAGAATCACAGAATAAGGTATCTGCCATCGCTCGTGCACAGCTGCCCCAGTTCCCCGGTTCCTCCTCCTCTATTTTTTTTTTTTTTTTTTGCCTTCTAAAATATTTCTAAGAAGAACTTGATCTCCTGCCCAAACAAAACTGCAGCTTTTGTATGGCTGCTGCTTAAGATTAACTAACCTTGAGCTAAAGTTGCACATAAAAGAAATACAAATTCGTGCGTCTCGGCTGGGTTTGGGTTTGGACAAGCCCTGGCTGCCTCTGCCTGTGCAGGGATGGTGCTCTCTGAGCTCTCAGTGCCCCGTGCTGAGCACAACTTGCAGCAGTGAAGTGCCCAAAATGTGCCCAGCAACAAACCAGCCTTAGGAATAAATAAAATACCTGAGCAGTTAGCAAGGTACTCGTATTTGCCCAACTGTTCATTTCTGAGAGCCCTATCGTGGTACATGTGCGTGAGGTGACAGACTTAGAGGTACCATGGGAGACCTAACTTTGAATTTCCTGACTTTTATGGTTCTACATTACAACTTTAATGTTCCATTAGCATAGTTTTTTTGTAGTTAATTTCCTTAGGGAGCTTGGAAGAGTTCAGGTTGGGGAGGGCTTTTTTTATTTTATTTTTTTAAATAAAAGCAGGGGGTCAGAGAAAGATGGTCAAATCTGCTCAGCTGCATTGAAATGTTTCAAAGGATTTAATAGGACTTTTTTTTTTTTCTCTTTCCTAGAGAGAAACAAATACAAAATGCCGACCAGAATTTATGCACACCTGATTTCACATTCTGAAAAGCTCAGGGTCTGTCCTACCCCATTCCATATCCAGAGTTCTGGGTGGAATTGGCTAATATAAGATCCTGTGTTAAGATTTTTAAGTGGTTTGGGTTTTTTGGTGCTTTCTGGGTCAGGTGAGAAAGATACCATGGGTTTAAAGAGTGCTCTCCTTTGGACTATGAACATTATGAGTCAGGCCCTTCATCTGTTAATTTTTTTTCAGTAAAAATTTCAGGAATTTTTTATTTTTCCATGCTTGATGATTTTAATGTTCAAAATTCTAGCTTTGCTAGGTACAGAGGAAGTTAAATTTGAATCAAACTGAGAAGTCTGCCATAATCCCATGACTCCATGGGCTGTGGATTCAAGAAGAACACATGGGATTAAAGTTATCAAGAGCCAAGGAAGAGTTTTCACAAACTACCTCCCTTCCTCTTTGCATTCATTGACACAAGGAACATTTGTTACCTCATGAAGTATAAATTTTATTTGCTAGTTTTGGAGCTAATTAAATAGTTTCACAGTTCAGTTCAGGTTATTGCCCACTGCAGTGCATGGACAGGTGATTTTTTGCTATACAGCTGATGCAATTAATTCTTATGCATATTTGTATATTTTTTCCATGGATATAGTCTTTCCTTTCAAATAGGATTGAAAACCCCCAAACACACTAATTACAGTTTTTACCAGGTCTGCAAGCACAGTTTTTATGAGTTTTCACTCACAAACTCCCCCCACCCCACTGAAATACAGCCTTGAAATACCTATTTCCCTTAGTCATTAATAGTGCTGGTGGATATTTTTTAACTGATGACATACAGAGATGAGGTTAAAAAGAAATTGATTTTAAACAGTCATTCTGTGCTTTCACCAAAAGTGCCAAAAATGTTTTAGGGTTTACAAATCATGGCCCAGATTTTAATTCCACCTTCAACAGTATAAATTTAATATTCTGCATAAACCAGATTTTGATCTGTATTTTTAAAAATTTCAAATGTATTTTTTAATAACAAAACCAATAAATACACCTTCAAATCCCACGGGGAGGTTTATCTGACAATGTAAAGGGCTAAACAGCTCCAAGGATTTGATAATAATTCACTACAAGAATATTTCAGATAGTTGTATTTGTTTTTTCTTCCCAGGCCTAACCTATTTCTTTTATTAAAAATTATGAAGACTTGATCCTGCATCCATTTTAAACATCACTGCACCAGGTCTGATACAAATTTATTATTTTTTTTTTCTCTCCTGGTCTGCTTCTCAGATGGAAGCAGAGGGTATTTGCTTCTATTCACACCATACACCAAACTATGAATATTATTTCAGTTATGATTTCCTATGTGTCTGTACTAAGGAAAGAGTGGAAATAAAGGACAAAACCAATAAAGATTCAAAACCAAAAGCATATGTATGGGAGAGTAATACACAAAACAAAACAGGGGCTGTTAAACACATGACTGGGCTGAATTGTAAAATATTCCACATTTTGGCAACTTTGAAATGCTACCCTTTCTATATTTCATCTATTATTCATTTGTAGGGAGGTTTTTTGGTTAGCCAAAAGACAAAGTATTCCCTAATTGTGTTACTGGCTGTGTGCATGTAACTCCAGCCATAAGTACATCAACAAATATGATGGAAAAGAACAAGGAAGTGGCAATAAATTAAAAATGATCAGTGATCAATAAGCATCAGAACAAATGACAGATTCGTAGGCAAGTAGCAATAAACTAGACTGTAAAAATCAGGAAACAGACTGGCTGAGTGTCTAGAAAATGTTAGGAATTAAATAAAAAGACAATTTTGATGGAAACTGGTCAGACAAATATTAATTGCTTCACCACTGAAATGAGTTAAATAATGGAAAGCTAAAAAAAATCCAAACAAGTCTGTAAGAGACAAATCCCAGCAGATCATGAGCAGACAAAACTTCCAACACCAAATAAAATGTTGTTCCCACTTAGGCTCCACATTACCACCTCCCTTTGGGAGGGTTCAAAAATTGACAGAACCAGTTATTCCAATTAAAAAAAAAAACTAAGAAAGTATCTGCATATTAAATAACACAGCTGTAAAGTAAACATAAAAGTCAGCAGAAGAACAGTAAAAATACCTTTGCTCATGGCAATGTGCTATTCATTTAGTTGCCTGCAGAGTATCACTCATGAGTCCTTTAAGTACTGTCACAACAAATCATTGGAAACTGATGAATACACAATCCAGGATCCCAAACAACAAACTATTACAAACTATCTATGTGTGAAAAGACTGCTGGAAATTCCTCTAAGCCTCTGTAAATAGCTTTGAGTGAGACTGGTTGAGGGCCAGATGCCCACCAGAGGCAAATCCCAATTTTTAACTTCATTAAAGTTGTACATCTCCTACCCATAAAGGCTTTTCCTTTCTGAAAATGTGAGGCTTTCGTTTTTCTCTCTCCAATCAGGAAACAAAGACAATGTTACCTCTTGGTCCAGCCAGTGTATATGCAAGGTAATAATACCATAAATATGATGTGAAGTTTTAAAAACTGGATAAAATTTAGTGGTTGTTCTTCAATAGCTCTTCTGAAAGCAGAGCATCAAAATGAAAAGGCAATCCAAATTGGCCTGGGCAACATGATCTCATCACAAAGTTTACATTTAAACTTTATGTTCCTTTATAGAGGTTTATATTTTATGCAGAGTATGTCCAAGAGCTCCACAATAGCAGCAGAAGAGCCAACAGAGTTATATGTGTATTACAAACACATGGCACTTGCTTGCTTTCTCCAGCTGGAGACATCCTGAGGTGTATGGGAGGAAAAAAAAAGAGAAAAATATTTTGAAATCTTAAAAGGGTATGTTTTTACAATTTTTTTTTTTTTGCTTTTCAGAATGTGTTCCCCTTTTTCCCCGACTTCCCAAACTACCTCATCTGTAAAATGGCTACACAATTTATTTATTTTACATGTAATCATTAATCAACCCACTGAGTAGAAGGGATATTCAAATTAAGGACAAACAAACAAAAGTTATCTCCAAGTATTCTATTATCTTAACTAGATTTGGAATGCTAGCGCTTGGTGAACTGAGGTGCCCGGATCGTGGAAATCAAAACAAATTTGCTGAAGTTGCTACAGAGCAATGGGGGGAAGGATGTGTGAGTGCTAAGGATGTGGCTGGCCCTGTTGAAATAGAGATTCATGCTGCTGGCCATTAAAACTGCTCTAGGAAAACAGGTGAGGGATTGCTTTCAAGGTGAAGATGTGGTGATAACTTTGCTCCCACAGTGGGACTTGATGCACTGAGCTGAGCAGAACGCAGTCATTTGAGTAATTTAAGCAGAATATGGACCTTTGAAAGCACTTTCCATCCACAGAAATGAGATTTGCTGCATTTGGAGGTTTTTGGGCAGGGTGACTCTACAAAATGTGCTAAAAAAATTTTGAGGGGAGCTGTTTATTTCTTCTGATTTGCAGGATATTTCCTTATTAGAATTTGGATTGTTTCCCCCCACAAAGATCAGAACAGGCCACAGCTTTCCATAACAGCCTAACTTTCTTTAAATGGTGGGAAGTGTAAGAACACAATCAAACACCTCTGCTTCTTTTCTTTCTTATTTTTAACTGAAAAACAGAAATATAAACATGAGGGTATTTTTTTAGGGAAATCTCAGGATTCTGAAAATATGCAGAGCATTTGAATTTACAGCGAAGCAGAGTGTCTTAGACTGATTCCCTTCATGATTTTCTTCCCTTCTCCTCTCTTTTTTTCCCTTCTTGTCTGAAACAAACTGATTATCAAGGCGTGCTCAGTCAGCCTAATGCTTTACAGTGTGAGAGCCTAAACTCAGTAGACATTCTGCTTAGTTAACTGTGAACATCACATCTTCCCTTCCAGGAATAGTGGTTCCAAATGTCAATAGCTGTTTTAGCCATGTTTGATAGGTAAAGTAATGTCTGAGATGGTGCTTCTCAGACCCCAGCTATAAATGAGGATTACTAACAATTTTTATGCATTTTGTTATAAACTGAGACCAACTGTGAAGTGACATTGACATGTACCAGCAAAAAACCGACAAAAATCAAATACTTTTCTATGCCAATTGTGCACAAAGAGTTGGATCTAAGCATTATTATAGCAGAGCCTTTCATGTTGCTATAGCCATGGTTGTGTTTGCATTTCCATAATAAAACCTATTTTCAGGGGGTTTATAACTCGGCTGTAAGAAATTTACTCTGTGCTCCAACTTGGCATAACAAGGTATCAGCTGGAGAGCTGCAGTCCTCGAGCTTTTACATTCCCTGTCTGCTGCAGGAAGAAAGGATTTGTCTCCTGACTTGTAGATGTTTGATGAAATTCCTTCTGAGATTCAAGCATGCTTGGAGGACCTGTCAGTCCAAGATACGGCAGACCAAAGCCTAGTTCCAAGTGTCTGCCAGCAGAAGTGCTGTTGTAGAGGAGCTAGGGGAACTGCACGTGGATCTGGTTACCAGGAGATGTATGTGTGAGGAGATTTTCTAAAAAACAACCCCAAAGCCCCCGTTGGTGTCCATTCCTTCACAGGCCGGGCGAGAAATCGCTTGTCGTAGCACAGAAATGGGCATTTTGCAAGATTGCATGTTTGAGGGCAAAAAAAGTGGGAGAATTCAAGCAGGAAAAACTGAAAAAATAAATTAGTTTCTCAGAGAGTAGGGGAGCAGCCTGGCTTCTCACAAAACAGTTTCAGACCATAGGTCCAGTCTTGTCCTGCCATGGTGTTCTCTCCAAGCACGGGGACCACAGGGAACTACAGCTGCTGTGCAAGTGTGTGGTGGGAGAGAGAGAGAGAGCGAGAAGGGATTTTTTTCAGCTCCTTTTCAGACAGCTGGAGCGTGAGAAGTTGGAAAATGGAAGCATTAAAGTAGAGCCTGTGCTTAGCTCAAGCCTCTGTGGAGGCTGGTACAGCAGGTAATGGGCTCTGAGGGACCCTGTGTGCAGCAGCTGCGCCGTGTTTCCCTCTGGAGCTCTTCCAAGAAGCATGGCTTTTTTTCTTGGGGGACTGGAGGTAAGACTAGGAGTCAGGAAGTAATAAAATCTCATTATTGCTATTTATTGTTAGTAAACATTTCTGCAGTGGTGATGCGTGGAGGTGCCAGCCAGGTACTGGCTGTTTCTGCGTCTCGCTCTTTATCTCAGCAGGGCCCCTCTGTGGTTGAACACCAGGAACATGCAGCCTTTGGAAGTCTGGACTTCCCTTTGACTTTGCATGGCCTGGTCCTTTGTAAGAGATCACCTTCAGGAGGATGGGGATTTGTCCTCAGTCCTGCAGGAGGACCTGGCACAGACACCTTTGTTGTGTGACTGCACCCTCTGGTACCTGTAACACAACATCACTGATTTAAGGAGGGAGTAGGGGGAGGGGGTGGGACAGCAAACAAATCTTTACAAGCTGCAAAGTTACTATATCTACAAGGCACAGACAGAGCCAGAACCCTGGGGAACACAGGATGGAAACAATCTGCAGAGCAGATTTGCCTGGAGCTATGCTGCCTTTGAAAGGAGCCATACCTGGCAGCGTGGGGAGGGGACAGGCAGGGATGCAGGGCTGCACCTGTGGGCAGGGACCAGCTCTGGGGAGGGGACAGGCAGGGATGCAGGGCTGCACCTGTGGGCAGGGACCAGCTCTGGGGAGGGGACAGGCAGGGATGCAGGGCTGCACCTGTGGGCAGGGACCAGCTCTGCTTCCCACACACTCTCCGTGGTCCCTGCTCTTACCAGGGTGAGATTCACACCACAGGAATAAGGTTAGGGTAATGCTGGTCCTCTTTAGACCTGGCAGTCCCTAGAGTGCTTTTGGAGGAGTGACAGAATGTGTCTGTGGCACAAACAAAGGTTGGGTATTTCCCTCCCTTTACCTACCAGCATTCGGGTGATTTTTTTTTTTTTTTTTATTCCTTCCTATTCCTAAACACATCTGGGTGGGAAAGGATGTCAGGGGCTGGTGAGGAGTTTGAGATGCTGGAAATGTTCCTCCCAGGCAGAAGAAAGCTGTCCTGCCTCCCCTGGGCTGTGCAGCCAGGCCCTGCAATGCTGGAGGATGCAGGGGGACACAGGTGGGTGCAAGGACCAGAAGGACCATGAGAATTTGGTGACCAGAGGATGGCAGCTGTCAAGGTGGTGCCCCTCCCTCTCCCAACAATTTCCACATCACTTTAAATACATTTTAAAACACAATCACTGCACCCATTGCATTGCCTTGCCTTGGGGCTGTGCTGTGCTCCTCACCTGCACAGGGCAAAGCAATGCTGCCCTCTCAGGGAAAGGACTAATTCCAGGCTAAATATCCTGAAATGCTCTCAAATAGTGTTCAAAATTACTGTAATTGTCTTTAAGTGTATGTTCCTTAGTTTATTTTTAAGCCACAGACACATTTGGGGTTTGTATGTTCTGTAAATGCAATTTGAAAAATACCACATAAGATAAATTTCCCTAACAAGATGTGATAGGGAATCAGAACAGGCATAATAGGCTATCAGAGGAAATGGTGCATTTGGGTCCTTTGTGCCATATATATGAAATGTGCAAAGTGATACTCAATCCTACAGTAACAAAGTTGTCCATTTATGAGATGAATGCTGCTAAAAAAAGACTTCTGATATTCTGATTGTGTTAGGAAAAATTTACACCCCGCTAGGCCAAATTCACCCCTGGAGTAACTTCATCTTATCAGGGAGAATACATTTATTCTGTGTATTTAAGTATTTTCTATACTGTAAACAATACTATGATAAATTTACATCCCATGTCCTAAAGTATCTTAAAAAGATAACCAAACATTTAATTTGGTCCTAACTCATATTTTAATATTTGGCTTACATTTAATATTTGACTTGCATTTTTCAGCTTTGAACTAAAATTTAGATATTATGTCAAGATGAGATTTCACATTAATCCATTATGAGTAAAAAATTAACACACCTGTTCCACAGAAAGCAAAGTAACCATGATAAATGGCATTTATTGCAATGAGCTTGAAGCACATCCACCCTACCTTTAGACTCTTTAATAGATCTTTTGGGTTGGATTTTTTTAATTGGTGCATATTTCTTTTGACAGTGGTGATTTCTTAAGATATGAATGGTGCTACCCTAGGAATTCTGAAAGGGAACTTTGGGTCCTCTTGGGCTTTATTTGAGAAATACTGAGAAAAAGGAATTAACAAGCAGGGTTCACTAAATATGGCTTTACTCTTAATGAGCAAGGGTTTTTAACAGTGCTGTGAGATACCAAAATTATTTTTAAACATGTCATGTCCATGTCTGCATGAAGGGCTGAACCACGTGCAGCTCTACGTGGATTGAAATGCTGCTCTTAGACAGGAGATTTCTCTGGTAGACTTACACTGCTTCTCTACCAGTCTGGGCTAAATTGTGCTTAAATAACCAGGAAAACCCAAAAAATCATCTTGTTTTCATCTTCCCATTCCCTCAGAAAATCCTCTTCTATGATTTCAGTGGCCCCTTCTATGATTTCATTTACATCCTGGTGGGTGTAGTGGACGAGATAACGTGATGGGCAGAGTTCCCTTCCACATTCTCCTTTTCCTACCAAACAAGCAGCATGGATGAGGCTGGGTCCCACCTTCCTCCTGCTTTTGCTCATCCATGGACCTCTCTCTCCTCAGAAGATGGGTTTCACAGTATGCATAACCTTTGCCAAACCGTCATAGCAACAACCGTAAAATGGCTACATCTGCGTTTCAATGGATTTGCTAGGACTTATGGGATCTTTTCTTTTTTCCCTCCATGTGAAAATGTACTTCCCAGGAATAAGAAATGAAAACCTGCAAGGAAAGGCAATGTGAGTTAACACTTACCAGCTGGAAGAGGGAGAGAGTGAGAGCAAATAGCAGCAAGTTCATTCAAAAGCTGTAGCAGCTTGTTTCTGTGAAATTCAAAGGATCAGTCCCAAAAAAGGGAGGCTGGGGGAAAAAAATCTGTTAGAGGACAACATCTTCTAGAGAGAGTTAATAGAGACCAGACAAAGAGGAAGGCACTCCCTGACCTCAGACACTTTGCTGCAGAATGAAAAGGCAGTACCAGCTGTATGAAGGAAGATAGTATCTGACCAGGCTGAAACAGCCCTGTAATATTTTACTTCTGCAATAGTTCAGGAACAATTCCAGAACTCTGACTGATTATCAGTCTAGTTCATAGCAGTCTTAAATTATAAGTGAAATGCATGGAACACTAACATGAAAAATGCTATTACTCATGTTTAGAGGTAATGGATGCTTTAATATGGTATGAGAGCATGTGTGTCAGGAAAGGGGTTATGGCCACATCCCACCTCACACACCCATTCTGCAAGCATCACTCCAGCACACGTCCTCCTCCTGCATCCCTAATGCCCATCAGAGAGACCAAGGGCACCCCAAGCTCTGGGCAAATGCCAGGAGGAGGTACCCTCAGCAGAGAGAAGCAGTAACAGCTGGTACCAGTTACAGCTGGTGCTAATTAATACACCTCAAAGATGCCCAGAAGGATAACAGCGTCCTCCTCAACAGATGCACTGTGAGAGGAGATTACTCTGCCGGAAATGGCCTTAATCCATCATCAATAATACTTTGATTTATTCCATTTTCCATTTGATCCTAAATCTCTGGGGAGGGGGGTGATGTGCATTTCTCAAAAGTTCTGACAGGCAACGGTAACAATAAAAAGTACACCCAAGTTCCAAAACTAAAATGAAAACAGTAACCTTAGAGCCAGAGTCCTGTCTGCTCTCCCTGGGAAGGGACATCCACAGCCTGTTGGAGGTGTAGCTTCTTCTTCCATGCAGAGCCCATCTTGGGAAAGGCCCATCTTGGATGCAGGAGGTGACAGTGGGGTTGGCCCCAGCCCCAAATCCCATCTCTCCACGGGTTCCCATTGCAGATTGGCTGCAGCTCCAGACAGAATGTCCCAAACCAGCCCTGCCTCTGTGAGAATCCCTACTCTGCTTGTTCCCACTGTGCAGGAAAACCTTAAATTCCCAAGCAATTCAGCCTTCAAAATATCCCCCAAACATCAGTGGTACCCCTGTAGCTGATGTGAGCTGCTCATGAATGCCAGTGAGTGTCAGCACAGCTCAGCAGTGCTTGTCCAACAGAAATTAGTGATATCAAACATAATTATTTGTTCCTGCTGTTATTCTGAAAGTTAGGGGTGCAAAGTTTGGGTAAGTTTTCATGTCAGCTCTAAAATACAAGGAAATGTCAACATTAATTTTCAATTTGTCATGAACATGCAGAGAGGATATGGGTGAAGACAGAGATACTTGTCCAAGAATTAATTTGGAGGAAAAACCCATCAGGTCAGGGGTTTTTTTACTACTAAAGCTTTGAAAGTGTGTGTGTAAATAGATCATCAGGCATCATTAAAAACTTGGAATTCAAACTAGCCTCTTTTGAAAAGCATACATTGATTTGCAACACAAGAATGTATTTCTTTTGTATTTTGTAATTACTGCATAATTTGGCAAGTCTGTGACAATGGGCCATATGTGCTCTCCAGACAATTTTGGATAGTCACAGATTATTGTGAATCTTCCCATTACCCAGCAAAAAGACAGAAAAATATCTTCCTCTTAACTGAAGAATTACACATCCTGAGTTTCCTCGTCTGTTTACACAAATATTAGTATAAGGATTTGACAGAATATGGTAAATTTTCTCTTCCTGAGCAGGGCCAAAAGCAGTTTAACAGACTAAATATCCTGATATTCCTATTACTTTGCTGTCTGCTGTGGCAAAGATTGAAAAGCCCCATGTGAAATCCTTATAGACAGCGTCCATTCAGCTTCTGTATTTAAAGCTGTGTAGAGGTATCTAAGCAGGGGTTTGGAACAGCAGAGACTGCAAGGCAGAGCTAGAGGACAGTCCAAGAACTAGTTCTGCTACATGACAGCAAGTGAAATAAACAGCCAGCAGAGTCATCATTTGAAACTTCAGGCACATCTACTCACACAACATCTGTATTGACCCTCTGCTATTTTCTTTTTATGGTAGACCTGTGAGTTTTGTGCACTGGAACCCCTGATACGGGTACTGAAACCTGGTTTGGTGGTAAAAACATTGCTCGTGCCAGGAGGGAGCAGCACAAGACCTTTTGCCCCACCAAAACTGTTCTTCAAATACTGAATTTTTGAAACAAGCTCCTGTATATGAAACCCACTGAGCAGCAGCAGGGATGAGGAAACTCCTAAAGGATTGTTGTTTATCCCATGCCCTCACTCCCACTTATTTTTCTCTTGATTTATTAGGGCTGCACCTCTGCAGCATTGCATGGATTTGTCTCCCTTTAGAAACTGGTATCCTTAACTGAGCAATAAAACCATCCCAGGATCTTTCACAGTCAGTGGAGGCATAGGCAGCTGAATCACCCTGGTGGGCTGAGGATCACAGTCACCTCCCATATGTGCTTGCAGCTGGCTGCGGGGAGAATCAGTGCAAACGTCTCGCACAGGACCTGAACTCTGAGCCTGAACACAGGGAGGGGAAGTCAGCACTGGCTGTGTCTGCAGTTCCCCTCACTGCTCTCTGCTCTGGCTGTGGGCCTGGGGGCCTGCACACACGTGTACAGGGAACACAGGGATATGTTTGCTTGCACATGTCCTCTGGGAGATGGCAGCCCACACTCTGGTTTGCACTTCTGCTGAGGGGACAACAGCTCCAGGGCAGAGCTGCTGCTCAGGAGTGGGTCCTGCAAAGCTTCAGAGAGGGTTTCTGTTCACTGGAGGGCAGTTTTGGATGAAATTTCTCTAAAGATGACATTCACCAAGGCTCTTCTCTGTTCTCCTTTTAATGCACAGAGGAGACCACAGACAAACCCACCACAAGGGGATGGCTGCAACGGGGAGATCACAATACCAAAGTTCTGTACAGTTGTTCTTCACAAAAGTTCTATACAGAAGTCATTAGGGTATGTCTGAGAAATGTTTGCACCAGCACTTAAAAAACTCTGGTTATTTAAGGACTGATTCTCCATCATCTTGGATCTTGGTATGAATTTTGTTCTCAGCAAGATTCCCTTTAAGCAGCTCTGTTTGATGACAGATGTACATTTATATAAATAAAAACCTTACAACTTTAAATAGCTGAACCACTGATTTTGAATATGTGTTTCATAACATGCACACAAACAATCCCATGTGAGTAAAACAGCTAGAGCAAAGAATTAATCATATAACTAGTTAAGTTAACCATGGCCTTATTTGCCTTATTTAACTTATTCACCCTAATTGTGCTATTCATTAAACATACACAATGGAAGATTGAAATGATAAGTGAAAGAAAAAATCTGTCCTAATCCTTCTCCACAGTATCTGGGGCTTGGAGGGAAGACATCTTAACATGACTGAGTTATTCCTTTTCATACTTGACCTTTTTTGGCATTGGATTTGTTTTCACTGTTTGAAAAGGTAGGAAAAAAGACGCTTAGAAAAGTTCTGGAAATACATTAATGGTAAAATTCAAAAGATAAATGAAACAAAGCCATACATATTAGTGGAGAGCAGCATCAGCCTCCTGGCATTTTGAACTGTAATAAGTAGCTCTCTGCCCAGTTTCTTCTGGTTTACAAATAATCTATTATTTGTTAGTATTAATAAAGATGAAGTGAAGCCCTCCCCAAAAGTCCAAACACAGCCAATCAACAAATAAATATTTCCTCCCTTGGCCATCAATTGACACTGGATAAGAAGTTCATGTTATTAATGGGTACGTGGGATAGAAAGAAACACAACCCTGAACATGTGCAATGCCAAGGCTGATGGCAAACATGCATCACAGTATTCAGTGCTAAGAAAAACAAGAAAAAAAAAAAAACAGAAGATTGTTCCCAAATGCAGGGCCAGCTAACAGGATGATGTGGGCAATGAAATCTGCTGTTCCTCAGAAAGAACCCCAGTGACATGGGGACAATATGCAGGTGAATGTCAGGGAGTGCCACTGCAGTCCTGAGCTGCAGCTGGAATTCTGACTGCAGATGGTATCAGCAAACGGGCGTTCCATGGCCCCTCAAGAGCAGCTGCTGGAACTGGGCTCCAAAACCCCAAGGCTCGGGGATATTTTGGAAAACGAGGGTCAGATTTCCCCAGCAGACCTTGGCCAGAGGGTCTCAGTGCATTCCCCTCAGACCTACCTGCACATGTCTCTGTTCCTCTCCTTGATGTCAACAGGAGTTCCCTGCATGTGGGGAAGAGCTGAATATTACTGTCAAGATCTGCCACGCAGATCTGAGGGAAGAATTTTTGTCCTTAAGTGTTGAAAATGTAATGATCTATTTGATAGTGAGAAAAAAAGACAGAAACAGTATGAAGGTTTTTAAAAGAAAACACACACACACACACACAATCCAGGCAGCCTTTGAAGTCAACGGCTTTGAAATAAAAAGCAGCCACTTTACCAGCCTTGTGAAACATATTTTGTTAACATTCTAGGTGTTGTATTTAAAACTGAGTTGGCCAAATTTGGCCATCAGAGGCTCAAATATAACTGGAAGGAGAGATATTATCTGTGAGTCTCAGGATATTATCAGTTGTTTGAAATGAACTTAATGTTTGATAGCACACTAGGAGATCTCATGAGGCCTTTCTAAAGGAAAATATTCTGGGAGTCACTGGAAAGTAACTTTATTCTCTCTATTCTGCTATCAGAACAGCCACTGAGGCTCTTGTTTTACAGGACATATTTGATCCTTTTGAATGAATTAATGTTGGGATTTCCAAAGGGATTTAAGACTGATGAGGGACCAAGCACAACTGTCCTTTGAAGGGATTTGGGAGCCTAACTGATTTAGTCTCCTTTAAAAGACTCAGCTACCATACAGTTTGTTGCTGGTTATTTTGAGTACTGCAGGTAAGGGGCACTAATGATGTTAGCCTGAAAGGAGAAAATTGCATCTGAGGAAAAAGGCATGTCCTGGTACATTTGCTAATCCCAGAATGGTATAGAGACCACCTCATTTTAACTAATGTATTGAAATGTGGAGATTAGTCTCCCTATGCGGTAGATAAATTGCATTAACATGATTAAAAACCCCAACTAAACTGAGGCTCCTTTTATAGTTAATAGGGGGTCAGACTTCATTAGTCCTTCAGTGAAAGCAGACCTGTTCATTCGAGGAGGTGGAAATTTGCCATCCTCTGAAATGGCAGATATCTGTGTGGACAAATTGAATCCCTCACTCTCACCCTTATGGGTGGGATTTTAAATTTTTCCCCCCCCCGCAATGGAGGATTTGTGAAAAATGCTGTGGAAATGAAGGACTGTTGTTAAAAATATGTCTGCTTTGATGCTTTTGCTAATTATATCCCTTGTGAGAGAAGTCTGGCTCACAGCAAGCAAGGGAAAGATAAATATTCCACAAAACTCTTATGAGCTTATCATCTGGACTATTTGTTAGGAAAAGAGATACCTCCATATACACAGGAGCACACCTTCCATTCATATAAATGGAGAATCTCTGGATACAGGGAGAGAATTCCTTTCTTAGCAAATATTTTTCTTTGATGGAACTATAACAAAACTGCTGTGGGCAGTTTTGGAGTAACACCTTTGCTTGTTGCTACCATGCTTCTAAGGAATTCTTTGCAGGGTGGAATTCATACTTTACAGCATTTCAAAACAAGTACACACTAATTCTCTCTCTTTTTTTTTTTTTTTCCCTCCAAAACTCACACATCTTTTAAACTCATACAAGAAAAATTAAGCCTATCAGTTCTTGCAACATTTAGTTTACATTGGAAATGATGAATGTCACTCCGTGGAGAGGACTTGCTAGAATGCTAATTCTTTCTTTGGTTTTAAACCAAAGCAAGATTTATGAGTGCATAGATTCACTTCCAAGATGAAACAGAGAAACATCTGCAAGATGAGAATTTACTTGCATTATTAGTGCTATTCTTTCTGCACTGATGAGTAGTACAGATAATCCCATTCATTGTAGACGTCCATAACTTTGCTTGCAACATTTTAACTCCTTAAAGATTCCAACATAGATCACAGCCACATCACAGTCATAACTTTCAGGCAAAAGGAGAGCAGAAACTGGAAAATATACTTCCTGAGAGCACTTGGCACAGTTCAGAGGGCACTGCTGTCAGGGATCTCTTCTGATCTCACACTACTTAGGGCTGTAATTAAAGGCTTCCTCTTAGAAGTAGGCAAGATTTAAACTGGTCAAAGGGAATTGGGGATTTTGTAAGCAAAGTATCAGATCACTTTTCTAGAGATGGAAATGAAAACTGCCATTTTAAGAAGAATAAGAATGAATATTATTCTTGGAAGCATTACAGAATGGTGCAGACTTGTGACCTAAATGTCACCAAGTGCTGTCTGTGAATGGGAACCTACATGGCAGTGCTGTTATAATGCATCATCAGAAATAAATATTTTGCCATTCCTTACAGCAAGAGGCTGGTTGTGTACTTTGTAATTACTAGTGGTCAAGTCTGTATGAAATGTTTTGGGAGTCTTTTAAAGCTGCTGTGCATTCCAGAGCTGTGCTCACCAGAGAGGACCTCTCCTCTCCACCTGCCTGCGCAGCACAGAGAGAAGCAGAGCAGAGCTCTGAAGTTAAATTAAGGTGATGATGCTTTTCTGGGAAATGTGTTGGGATTTTCCAAGAGGCTAAGTGGGCTCCCACTGAAATTTGGGTGAGTGCCTCTCCGAGGCTTGTCTGAAAATCCCAGGCTAATATGTTAAGAAATATTCTGACTTCAAAAGAGGAGGATATGCAACCATAACCACTCAGGGGTTCTGATGCTGATAATGCAGTACTTAGAGGGGACTGCTCATGCTATCCAGTATGATAATACCAGAATTCACAAGAAAGAGCTGTGAGCCTCTAGCACTTACCAGCTGTAATACTGAACAGATTACACAGAAAAATCAGGCAAAAAAAAGTAATATGCTTTCACCTCACAGCACGAAAGCTGAAGTTCAGGAAGAGGAAATGTGTATTAAGAGAGCAGGTTAAAAATCTACATTATTCCAGACTTTCATGAAATCAAAATGATAGGCACGATGCTAAGTTATTATAATGTATTTATTACCAGAATTGCTTTCATATTTAACTGATTTGGCCCATCTTGAGACCTGTTTTAAAATGCACCACCTTGTCCACCTTTCCATTTTCATATGAAAAACAGGAAAGCAAAAACTAATTTACTCAGGGAGACACATCGACTGTTTGCCCGTTTATCTCTTACAGACCACCCCTCAGTCCAATGTTGACAGTACATGATATTCCATTAATCTGCCTAATGAAAATTTAACCAGTGTTATAAACAAATAATTGGCTATTATCCTCTCAAAGATCCCGAATAAATTACTTCTGCTTATTTTTTTTTCCCTCTTCTCTCTCTGTGCCTCTTCCCCCCCTCCTGCCCCCGCACAAAAGCCGGCTCCTTCTGACTGATGTCACGGGAGAAGAAAAAAATCACTGTAGCTGTCACTGCTGCTGCAGGCAGTGAAACCTGGGCTAGGCTTAAGGGATGCTCACACAGTGGCCCTGCACTTGCTTGGCTTTGGCTGTGGGGTTTTGAAGAGGAGCTGGACTGTGTGTTAGAGCAGCATCCCCATTCCCACCCCATCCCTGATTCCCCCGGTCAATCCACCTGCAATTCATCCCCACCTTCTCCAGCTCTCTGAAGCTGCACAAGAGGCACAGCCACCTTTCCCATATCACCCTGGCTGTCCTTTTTTCCTCTTGTGTGTAGGGGGGCCCAGGTAGGATTTTTTTTTTCCCTTTAACAACTAAAGGGTGAAAAACCTCTCTTCATTCAGAGTTATGAAAGCTGCAGTGCCCAGGGATCCTGGTCCTGTGTCCATCTCCAGCTGCTGGGGGATGGGATGAGCTCTGCTGCTCTCCTGCCTCCCCTCCCCAGGCCTTTACCCATGAAATGAGGAAACGACTTAGATAAGCCAAATATCTGACTCTTTTTTTTTTTTTTTTTTTTCCAGCCAGGAAGACATGAATTACATACAATTTTCAGAGCAGTTTGTAAAAAAAGTGCTCACCATATATATCTTTGCAATTTGCACAATATTTCTTCACAGGCAAGAAAATGGTCATTTCTAACTGATGCACTATGACAACTAAACCAGAGAAGAGTGAGTGGTGTTTTTTTCCAGACAGATCCTGACCTCTTTTAAGATATTCTTCATTGCTAAAACACACCTCATCATTCACAGGCACTTTAATATAGTGCTGAACAAATAATTAATTTTATTTTCCACCCAATAAATGTATGGGGAGGAAAAAAAAGGTCTATATAAAAACTTTCAAAATATTTGACAAACCTAAATAATTAATTTCAGGGTTGGTTTTTTATTTTTATTTTTAAAATTTAAATAGAATGAAATTTCCTGGAAGAGCAGAAGTACCAATAGATCAAGCAAGTAGGAGGATGAGGAGCGGTTATTTCTTGTCCTGAAGCAGCTCCTGATGCCTTCAGAATGTTGCTGAGAACTTCAGCAGAGGCTCTGCAGAAGATCAATATATGGAGCACCTCAGCCTCTCTCCAGAAGTTATTGCCAGAAGGGCAAGACAAGCACCAGCTCTCCTCCATATCAAGATGCTGATCTTTGTTGACCTACTTTGGTTTAAAGCCCAGAATATTACATTTTGGGTTTATTTTAGTGTACATCCAGGTCACAAATTATGAAGGTCTGTGCATGGGCCAATGCTCCTGCTGTTGGAAGCAGCAGCCTCCAGCAAAGCACTGGGGAGAGAAGGTGCATTAACATTTCCAGCCATTCATGGTTCTTTACCCATTGTCTCTGCTCCACAGGAAGCAAATGGGAGACAAAGAAGCAAAGCTTTCAAATTTATTTGCCCATTGGAAAAATAAATACCCCTGAGTATCGGAGTTGGTGTGGTCATGGAACAGTTTCTCCTTTAAATCTTGTGGAAATTCCTCTGGGGAAGGTTTTTGTTTGTTGGCTTGTTATTTTTGAAATTAAAAGTCTGAAAGAAAGGACTTTCCAGCTGTCTCTAGCATCAATGGCATCTGCCTGGGAAAGGTCTTGCACCAGCAGCACCAAAGAAAGAGCAAACCTGATGACGCTCACCTCAGGTTGTTGGAGTTTCTTCTCTTCGTTGGAGCAGGAGCAAACCAGACCCTGTGGAAGTGATATTGCAATCCCAGTGGGAGTGATGTGAGGCTCCAGGTCCCAGGTGCTTGGGTGTGTGGCTCATGAGATATTCTTACATTCCAGGGAAAAGCTTTCCATGGGGGAGGGTTAACAAACCACTTATTTGCCTCATGAGCCCTCATCCCCACAGAGGGAGAGGAAGAGGAGCCATGGGAGATAAGGGCTGTCCAGTGTGGCCTTGCTCTCCCCAAACAGGGATGGAAAAACCCTCCAAAAACCTGGCTCCAGCCTGGGAAGCCATGCAGTCCAGCAGAGCTGTGCTCTCCACTTTTGAGAAGACAAGCAAGAGCGCAACCAGCGCTGCATTGATCTGCAAGTGCTCAAACTAAGAGCAGAAGTAAGATTTTTGCTATAATGACAAGTTAATTCTTGCTTTCATACTTTTATTAAAATAAGCATCTTCTGTCTTTTAACTAGACCTGACATATGCTTACATAGATACAACACACCCTGTAACCTAATCTGCCAGCAATCTTGAAGCAATTAACTCCTTCTAATCTTTTGCTAACAAAGCCCACCATGCAAAAGGTCCCTGGAGAGCAGCACTCCAAAGGCCGCCCTAAGCTCCCTCTGACTAGTTTTGTATTATTTGGTGTGTAGGAGCTCATTGGAGTGCTCAGAGAGCAGGGATTCATTTGAAACAACAAAGATAAATCATCACAGATCATAAGATCTTCATTAACTCCTTATTTCTCTACTAATTAACACAAAAGAAATTACTTGAATGGTTGACAGGCAGTGAATGACCCGCAGCTCTGTGGTTAATAGGATGCAAATGATGCCTAATGAGGGTCTCTAGCTGCAGCCTGGGCATCTGGCCTACTATTTTTGTTGGGGATTTAGGGTGGGTTTGAGATGAAAATAGTTTAACCAATAACATAGGCTGCTGCTGAGTTCATAGTAAAGTCTATGAATTTATGGGTCCAGCACTCAGAAGAATTAGCTTAAAGTCCTCATCAACAGGTTTGGTTCCACACAAAGCACTTCACAGACAAAGGCTTCCTTTTCATGAGACACAGCAACAACAATTAAATATTTCGTGGGCTGGCATTTTTTTCCTCTGGGCAATAAAAATAGTTAATTTATGAATTCCTAATGACCTCTCAGTTTACAAGGGAGACAGATTCCCAAACAACTGTAACAGTGGCCTTCAAAAGACTTCATTCAAATCTGTGTCCCATGTCTAATCAAAAACAAATTTGGGTTGCTCCGATTTTTTTTTTTAAAGAAACTATTTCCAGCTGAGTCTTTATGATTAATTAGCAGGCTTTCAGTGAAGAGACACACCACCATTAAAACTTCTACAAGTCACTCCCTCACTCACAGAAAATTTTGGAGTAGCTTCAGGTTGAGCTTTTGATTCAACCACTTCTGTGGGGTGCTTTTTCCTCTGCTTCTTCTTTGTACACAAAACAGCAAGGGCTGGTGTAAGAGTGGAGTGTGGTGACATCCTCTGTGTGTTCATGTTCTGCTGTGGCTGCAGGGTGGCCATAATTCCCCTATTTTTCAGTGTTCTCCAGCCAGAGGTTATCAACCTTCCTGACATGGTAGTACAGCCACTCACCTAATCACTTTTATTACTGGCTGCATGAGCCAAGCTGATGAAAATAGTTTTAAACAGGTTCCACAGCAGAGCTTTGCTACCACAGGTCACTTTGGGCGAGGGCAGAGAGCACTGGCACTGCTCTTTTCCAGTGAGAGGGGTCACCCAGCTACCAGGGGCACTTCTGCTGCAGCCTGGAGGATGCTCCTGCTTGGGGAAAGAGGTGCAGGGATTTACAGGAAGACTCATCCATGGAGCTGGGATAGGCTTAGAGCAATCTGATGCTCTAGGCCAACCTCTTGTGCTACCAGCTCCCATCACTTAGTGTCTAACACACTTCCTAGGCAGTGTCTGTGCCACCCACTCTGCTGAATGAGGTGTTACACCTGTAGTGCTGCAGCATGAGAAAACAGTGACAGCAAAGCACCTACAGCTTTCAAAATTCTTGTATCACTTTCCTTCTTTCTTCCTTTTTGTTTGTGTCAAACCCAAGAGAACAGGTTTGTTATTTAGTGGCTCATTTTAATTAATATGTTTAAATACTGCCTTTTATGCTTCAAACCAGCCACTGAACAGGACCATGAAACGAAACAGATCTGAAGGACTTGAAGTGAGAAGTGAAATCTATTTTCATTTTGTAGGTGGATTAATATGGAAACAACCAAATGGAGTTCTTCACTTAAACATGCAAAATTTGAATGTAATCCTTTTCTCTGAAAAGGTTCTACAAACTCTGAATGGCAGTGTGGTACAGACAATGTTTCATACACACAAATTCTGTTTCAGGGGCCCAAATTCTGTATTGATTTTCCAGCCACATCTACTGTACTTTATCTGAAAAACCTTAGTGTGTTTATATCCTTACATAATCACTTCTACCAAATGTACAGTTACAGTCCTGTGAGAAAGTCAAATATTAAATACCTTGAGTTCTGTTCTTTAAAATAATAGTCCCCTTTTGTTTTTAATGTAGAAAAGAACATTGGACCAGAGAATACATTTTCTTTACCGTGAACACAAGTTGAAAAAGAAATATCCAGCTCCCCTGCCTTTGCAGCAGGCTGGCTCTGCAAAGCCCTTACGTTTCCCATTATTGTCAGTGTGCAGGAAGCGTCAGTCTAGGAGCATTCAGCCATATATCATTCCCACTCCATCTTTTTATTGGATGCCTTCCATCCCCAGACGAGAAGCAGAGCACACAAGGCGTGCTCGGGTGACGTGCAGGAGGCAAAGCAAAAGCTGCTGTAACACCACCTTTGCTGGACATGGGCTGCTCATCCCGAGGCACTTAAGGGATTAATGAAATGAAATTGTTTTTTGGACTTGCTGCACTCTCTCTTATCTTTTAAATCCATAATGTCCCACGGAAGGCAAAATGTAGTAATTTTAGTCAGCAGCCTCTCATTAATTTTCTACCTTTGGGGGAAGGCACATTTATAAAAAGAGGGGCTGTGTGGAGGCTAAGCTCAGCACATTGCTTTTCACTTAAAGAGCTCAGCATGGCACAGCAGAGACAGAAGTGTAACACGCTTCAAACGAGAGCATTCTTTCAGAGAGGAGGCACATCTCAGCTGTATCTGCAGCTAAACACATCTTTTTATATATATATATATATATATGTATATTTATACATGTGTGTTTATACATACATACATACAAACCTATGGAGTCATCAGTTTTTGAAGATAATCTTTCAGGTTAAGTATTTTCCCACATTAAACTGATAATTATCCCCTCCTTTTCTTCCTCTGTCCCCAGACACCAAACAAGCTGGATTTTTGCTTCATGTATTATTTATGGAAAGGAATTAATATGCAGATTCACAAAAACTTAAAAACTCATAATTATTCATAAAGGGCTTTAAGGTTATTTAGTACATATTTATGAAACTTTATGTTTGCTAGGAACTGTGTTTGAAAGTGCTATGGAAGGGTGTTGACTGAGGTTAATTACTAGCATGGAGAGTAATCTGAAAATGATCAAACTCTTTGAATGAAAATATTTGTCAGTATTTCTGATCTATATTTAAGTGAAGTAATGGACATCAATAGCCTTGCAAATATATTCGGAAATCGCTCTGCAAGAAAGAAGATATGCATATCTAATGCAAACAACCAATGAGGAAAATGTCTAGTTAGCCACCTTTGATCGCTTGGCAAATGTAATAAATGATAGAGATTTATCCTGTTTTTTGTCCATCTGTGTTGAGTTATGCTCTTTTACAACCACACTCTAGTCTAGAAATTATTAGGAGCAATTTAAGGAAGCCAGAATCCTCCAGCCTTTTCTGGACTAAGATTCAGAAATGAGGTGCGAGCTATTCATGATAGCCAAGATTTCTCTAGAAGTTACTTAGGATAAGTACAGGCTGTATGTAAATAATACATTATATTGGTTTTATATTTACATAAATCTTTCTATCTTATGCATAATTAACCTCCTTTCTAATCCATTGTGCTCAAAGGTTGAAAACCTATAAAATGTGTTACAGGTTACGTGATGTCAAACAAGCAGCAGTGGCAGCAATTCTGGCAGGTAGGAAGCACCCAAAATATTATCACAGCTACAATGCTGCAAAGAGTTCTAAAGAAGATTGATTTTATGACCTTGATGAGTTCAGTGAAACCACTGGAGGTGCAGAGGTGTGGTGCATGTGAGCGGGTCTGTGGGGGCTCACGGGGCTGGGGCTGTTTCCTGTGAGGAACAAGGATCCTGGAAAGGCTGTGGGGGCTCTGGGGTGCCTCTGGAGTGTGGCACACAGGTGTGTACAACAGTGGGATGTGTTGGTGGTCTCACACACTGGACCTTCCTTAACCCACGCTTTTCTTCAGACATGTATCCATTGAGGAGCTTATCAACCAGAACCTACTGCATGTGAATAAATACCATGCATATGGTTATTTATTGATCATTCCATGTGAAAGCTGAAAAAAACCCCACTAGAAAGATCTAGATACTGATTAAACAGCAAATGATACCTCAGTCCTTGGCAGCAATTGTATGGGATGCTTTGGGAGATGCTCTAGAGACATGCCAGGCACTTCTCACATTAATCTTTTGGACTTTGAAGATGCAGGGCTCACTTACAGTTCACTGAACACTGCTCTGCCTTTTTGGCATTCTTGGATTGCTCCATCAGACCTCGAGGTTTGCACAGGGACCCCCCTGTTCATCAGCATCTCTGCAGCTTCTCAGTGACTTCATTTCTGGGGCTGCTCCTGTGTCTCTGCTCTGCTGTGGGCTAACACAGAGTTCCCAAATAAAATCACTAAGCCAGGCTCTTCCTCTTCTGCTGCGACCCTACTCTGACTCTAGGGAGGAAAAAGAGACAGCAAACTCCTCTGCCACAGAAGAGGGCAGATCATCAGGCAGAAAGGCTCTTTTTTACACTGCTCATGGAGGAGCAGTCCTTGCCAAAGATATTTTGAAATAAATGGAACAATAATATAGCCATAATGGTTGCCCTAAGTGCAATGACTATAGCCTGGATAGATTTGTAATCTCTTTTAATAAATACATTAAATTATTTGAAATAATGTTCTATTTGCCAACAGCTTATTCCATAAATATATATGGAATATAAAATAGGAGAGATTCCCTGACATAATTAAAATTGTACAGCCAAGTAAGAGGCAGGGAATAGTGTTATCTTTTCAGCTGCAAAATATTTTACAGGAATATTTCTCACAGACAAACCTTCTATTTACCTTTAGGGATGGCATAATTGCATACTGAAGAGAGAGCAGCTCTGAGGCAGCAATGCCCATCTCCTACCCCCTGCTACAAGGGGAGCTCAGCCAAATAAACTGCACCTCCCTTGCCACCAGTGCCAAGCATTCTCCCTCCCCCAGACACCTGCACAGAGAGAACCCCAGATGCCACACTGGGATCTCATTCAGCTTGTAACAAATACACACCTTTGCCATCTCTAAGGAGTAGTCCTGATATTCATCCTACTCTGTGGCAAGGGGTAAAATGCCACAAAACCCACAGTGTTCAGTGGGGCTCGAGGTGCTCATCAGGGGTTCTGGGGGGCTTTTTGCTCACATTCATCATTTCCAGAAATTCCAGTGCTCTCTAAGTGAAATATTTGGCACCTGACAAAAGGACCTGAAGGTTACAGCAGTGGGTTTTTATCTTCTGGGCACACTGATTATTAGACAGGGTTTTATATATGTGCTGTTCAAATGGCTTATATACATTACGTCAAAGGATTAAGTTTGCATTACAAAAACTATCAATAACATGGTAAATTATTGATTAGGACTATTCTTAACTTCTAATGTGTTGTGTTTAGAGCACTGGTGATTTATATGGAGGATAACACAATCACTGGCGTTTTAGGATCTCATATATATCTGCATATCTGGATATTGCATCATCCCACCTAGAAAAACCTATTAATAACACTGACTTTTCATTGCCTTAGAAAATTCATTTGGAGAAACTGTCTCTTTGCACCATAAGCTATTATGGCTGACATTAATTTATCTCTCAGTGACTGCTCCCAGAAAAAGTAAATACCTGAAAGCAACAGAAGTTTCCAGACTCAGGTGATTTAAGGAGTCATTCTGACCCATTTACTCAGCTGCATTTTAAATACATTTATTGAAGCACAGAGTAATAGATGAGTTATGTATGTCCAGCTCACGGGTAATTCCCAGGTATGCCATGGAACCAGGCAGGTAAAATTCACTTCAAGCAATGACTCACTGGTGGTAAAGAAACACTCCACTGAACTGTATTCCTGTTTCTGTGCTTTCTGCTTTAAAAAAACCCCAAACCCAAGAAAGACAGAATTAAAACTTGTGTATTACTAACTGAGGTGATGTTGCTGAGAGCTTGTCTTGTGTCCAGGAAGGAGTGCTCAGTGACATGCAAGGCATCATACTCAGCTTCACAACTGCTGCCTGCAGGAGGTCCTTTAACACGCACAGGAAGTGTCCACGTGGGGAATTATCACAAAGCAGCCAAGCTGCTGCAAGCTCCCACCATCTCTGTGTGCTGCCTTCCCCAGGAAAGCCTTTACAGAGCTAAAACATGAGGTTGGAAGGTGGGTATGATGGCACAGGCGAGGGAACAACAAGCAGTATGTGTAAAGTGTAAGTGATACGGGGGAAAGGAGAAGCCAGTGCAAATCTTTTCTGAAGAGGTCACTTACTGGGCTTTTTGCAGTCTCCTCAGGGTGATGGAAAGACTGCAGTCTGTTCCACAGCCAGGTGCTCTCTGAGGAGCATGAGTTGTTTTCAGCTGCTTTTCATGACCAGCTTCAAAGTGATGTGATTCCTTCAGACCTGTTGACTTCTAAAAGAGGAAAACAAACAAGGCAGTGACTTCCTGCCCTGTCCCCTTCCCTGGGGGACTTTAAGTGTTCCCACTTGGAATCACCTATCCCCTCTCCTCACCAGAGCAGAAATCACCTAACACTAAACCCGTGACTTCCACATTTCCTTCTCTGCACCAGGCATCGTGGAAAACAGGATCTAAATGCATCAGGCAGCAGGTTAAATTCAAACAAAGCTTAAATATCCAGCAATGACATCATGCCAGTCCTCTGTGCAAACTGTGTGCATGCAAAAATGTGAAATATGGTGTAGCTCTGTGTGTGGGCACAGGCAGGACAGATGCTCCTGCATACATTCCACACCTGCACACCTACACAGCCCTTATTTACATAGCTGTGTGCATAAAATACACTGTAGTGTATTCTCTCATTACCTTCAGTGGGTTTTGGATCCGATCCACCTCACAAATGCATTGAGTTGTATTTCACACACACAAATTGTGTTTATGTAGGTACCTTGTAAATATATGTCCTATCTTTGGTGGAGGAGTGGCTGAGTTTATATATCAAAGCGGTGCTTATTTTTGCTGATAGCAAAAACAGTTTCTCAGCTTTACCCTGGATTCTTTTTTTTTTTTTTTTTTTTTTTTTGTCAAGCCCACAGTGCATATTTTGGGGAACTGTAAATACATAATTCAAATCACATAAATTTTCAGACCAAAACCAATTTGCTATTTGCTATCACATCATTTGTCAGACCAATTTGCTAGGAGATGCTGCAAAAAGCTAAACCATGGATACTTACAAAATACAGAACTATGCTATTTGGAGAATTGTGTAAATTAAAATGATCCAAATGTCCACAGAAAATAATTATTATATTTTCATGTATTAAATTAGAGTTTAAAAATTTTTGCCTGAAATTGCGCTGGATCGAAACAAAAATGAAATCACATTTAAACACTGAATTTAAAGAAACTGTTAAATAACCATAATAGCTATGCATTAGTCAATCCATATTCTTGAATTCTATCACTTGCTATGACAAATGTTAAGGATGCAGTAATCTCTTGCCATTTCCTAAATCTAAGTTTAATGGAGGTGAAACTGCTCCTAAATAGTTCTCACTCAGGCATTGCTTACATAATTTTTTTTCTGTTTATTTTTTGGAGTTATTTCCATGTTCAGTACTTGAGTGATGCTCTTGACCTCTGCCATCGCCTGAATTCTGCCCTGATGGTCAGAGATAGTCCTGTACATCATGGAACAAGTGGAGAATTCGACTGATCTAAAAAACAACCAAAGCCAGAAAGGCTCCCAGTGGATTTTGGATGCCTCCCATCCCACAGCCAGGCTGGGCTGCATTCTGCATACCCTGAACTGCCAGGCTGTGATCAGGATCGTGATCAGACCTGCTCTCTCTGCAGCACCAGGGGCACGGCCCTCCACTGCAGTGCATGCAGCAGATTAAAGATCCCACTGTGGAGAGCTGCTTTGTTCACTCAGATTCCAACCTGAACTTCATCAAGCACAGCGTTGCAGTGTGAGGGTCGGGCTGCAGATCTGTGCACAAACAGGAAGCAGATGGGACGCCCGAGTTTGTGTCTCAGATGCAGCAGAGCACAATGGGGTCTAGCAAGGAAGGCACACAAAATTCTTCCAAGCAGGGTAATTTGTAGGTGCTCTGCTAGTCTTGCACCTATTGTGCTCATAATTAATACAAGCAGTGGAAAATTTGACTGAAGATCTCTTAGTGGCTTAACAGAAAAATCAAAGTTTTATGGTTTATTCATAATTCAGCCTGTGGCATGCAGAGGAAAATATGAGCAAATGCAATGCAACCCACAACAGGCAGCATGTCACTATGCCTGGCCTTTGTTTTCAGACAAGACAGTCATTTGTACTGCTATTTTTAGGAAGGTGCTTTCACCTCCTGTGCTCCTGTTTCCCCTTGGTCCCTCAATGTGAGCACCTGGGAGCAGGACCTTACTCAGCACACACTGCCCAGCCCAGAGCTGTAGAGAACAGGCAAATCAGATCTGCAGAATCTAATGATCATGGTCCAGAACCTCTGCACCTATGCCAAAAACTAAGGAAAATCAAAGGCAGAAAGGATCATGCTCACAAAATACAGAAAAGCTCGGTAGAGGCTGAAGGAAATATTGCTGCAGTTCCTCAATAAATTAGGATATTCTGACACAGAAACAGGCACTAAAATGAAGCAGAGGTGCCAAATATTAGAGAAACTGCGGTCAGTCTTTGAACTCTTACAAATAACAGACACTGGAGTATTCAAACACCACAGGAACTCATATCAGCTGGGGAACTCCAGCATAATTTAGTCTGAAGTTATTCACAAACATTATCAATATTTCTGAGTTTACACTCGCACCTTTGACTGTTGACTTAAAGCATCCAGTCTGGTTCATACTACTGGAAATGTTTACACTTTGGAATCTATTATGCATAGAAAAATTAGGGATTATCTTTGACCTGGGTCCCACATATTTTTATGCAAAACTAAATAATAGGGTTATTTATTCATTTAATCAATTCCATATATTTGCCATAAGCAGGCTTGATTTCTTCTGAGGTCACAATCAACATCACACTTTCAGGAGGACATATGGTTTGACTGCTAACACAGATATCCTAGTCAGCATTCAAACAATCCTGAGCTTTCCTATCTTTCCTCAGGTTAGGAGCACTACATGTTAATATGGGCTAATCCTTATGTGGAGAAATCAAAAGGAAAGTCACTGTTGGGGCAGTACAGGTGTGTTTGACTCTCAGAGGGGGAGGGGGACATGTATTTTTTAGGAAGGAAAAAGGAAAACCACAAAATGTTCTACACTCAAACGTGGCAAAAATTGTTTCAGGCAGGACCTCTTGTAGATAGATTTGGGCTCTCTCTGACCGTGATGTCACTGGGCAAAAGCTGAGTTAAAGGTAAAATCCCTCGGATGCAGAGGTAGAAGGATGCAGGAGAGCACACTGTCTGTCCTCAGAGCAGCACAGGTGCCTCTCACACCCCATGTTCTGCCCAGCAGCGAGGCAGCTGCCTCAAGGGAACCACTGCCTCTCTCAAAGATCTCTGCACAGCCCAAATTCTGCTTTACCATACACTTACCTCTTCCCAAACTTCATCCCAGTACCACAGGAATAGATCTGTTTACTTCATGTGATCTCTGCTTCAGGGGACATCATCCATAGCTTTAAAAATTAATGATTGCTAATGACCTTCAGTTCAAGAATTGGAAGCTCCGAGAATGTCATGAATATCTTGGGATAATGAATTAATTCTCTTTTTCATAGTCTGTTTGGCATTGCTGGCAAAAGGGAAATGGCAAGGCAAAGAATGTCAAATATATTTATCCATTTAAATCTGTAACTAATGGCTCTAAGGAAAACGAAAGTGCATGAGTTCCTTTTAGGAGAAGAAGAGTAGATTAGGTCTGAAAACAAAAGATATCCCTTCTAATGGGGGATAGTTGATCAGTAAATCCTAGAAGTTCACGCATTTCCAGATTTAAATACCATACTAGGAAAGAATTTGTTCATTCCATTCTGACTAACCAACATATTTCCCAGAACTTGCAAGTCATGCTGGTGTCAACATCTTCATAAAGCGCCATCATTTTATTATTACTGGCAAATGCCTGGATGCTGGTGAGGGAAGAGGCATTATTTCCAAGTGTGAGGGGGAAAAATAACAGCTAATGTAACAGATACCTACCACAAACAACAGAGACCATCAACATTTAATGACTGGAGTAACCATATCCTCCTTCAGCTGATGGAGGTTGTAGAGAAGCAGATGGAGTAAAATGCTAACAAACACTATGTACCAAATGCAATAGCAGATGTGAAAGCTCATCAGGATTATGCCATTGTGAGACTAATTGCCAGGGTGCCTGGAAGTTTTAGCAAGCATCTTTTCTTCCTCCACCCCTTCTCCCCTTCAGCCAGTGCTTATATTTTATTTATTTATTTAGGTTTTAACACCTCCTCTTGTGATTTGCAGGCAAGAGGAGTCAGTTTCAGTATCAGTACAATGCCTCATACAACACTCCTACAGCTGAACATCTGTTTGACAGAAGGCTGCTGGAAGCTACATGCCAGTTTTGGGACTCTTTCTTGTAGTTTGTGTGGCAGAAGTGAAGTATTTCAAGTATTTAAGGGCTCATGGGACTCACCAGAGAGCAGGCATCTGTGAGGATTCATAAGCTGTGCAGAATGTCCACCAAAACTGATGCAGCCTGGTGAGAGCAGCTGAAGGTTTGTACCAAGCAGGGATGTTGGCCTGGCCTCAGGAGTGTTCAGATGGTGCTGCTGACTGTGCCTGATGCCCAGCATGAGCAAAAGAACAAGAAAAGTATCTCCTAAAATGTAAGAAAGGCCTTGGAATTAAAACTTTAGTTTAGAAGCAATGTGGGTATTAAAACACTGGCACAGTTTGTCTTGAGAGGTGGTGGATACCTCATCCCTGGAAGTGTTGAAAGTCAGGTTGGATGGAGCTCTCAGTAACCTGGTCTAGTGGCAGATCTCCCTGCCTATGGTGGTTGAACTAGATGCCCTTTAAGGGACCCTTCTAACCATATCTATTCTATTTTATATGATTATCTGAAAAAAATGAAACAAGTGAAGGAGAAAAATGTTGCTCCTCCTGAAAGAGAGGCTGCAGTTTGTGGTGTTTTGGTGAAGATCAGTGTATAAGAAAAAAAGAAGAAGCTAGGAACAAAAATGGCCTGGGGAGCTAAAATGTTTGGCCACAAGAGCAGTGCTGCTGCAGGAGGCTCCCAAGAGCCAGGGAGGTGGTGGATTACAGTGAGGAGAGAGATTGCCCTGTGAATGAAATTTAAAATCCAAGTCCCTGCAGCAGTTATGGTGTCCTCAGCAGGTCAGGCAGAGGCTGCTTTTCCTCCACACCTTGCTGGTGAGCAGTAGAGGTTTTATAGTGAAACACAGGCTTGTGGCACATCATGTGCAGGGGTCCTGGTACTTCAGCTTCATCTGAAACAGGGAAAAAAATAAAGCTGATTCGTATTTTCTAACATAAATTGCAGGTGGATTCTCCTTCCCAAGTGCAGGAGAAATTCCTCTGGGATCTGCAGGAGAGTCACAGGCTATTGAGTAGCAAAATACTGGCACTACATTACAGGAGCTGATGGAACAGCAGAGAGGAAAGGAGGGCTGAACCCTGCACCTTGCCACAGGCTCCTCTGTGGTTACTGCAAAAATAAAGCTAAGAGCAGGTGCAGGAATATCCACCAGTCAGAAGGTGCTAGCAAGAATAATGTGCTTTTCAACCAGCTTCAGAAAAAGGAATGTGGAAAGCAGGAATGGACTCAAACTGGAAATGGAAATGTTTGAGTGAAATACTCCTAAGCTGGAAAGTGATGCAGATCATAGAATTACAGAATGTTTTGGGTTAGGAGGGACCTTAAAGGTCATCTAGTCCAAATCCTCAGTCACGGCAGGGACATCTTCCATTGTTTCTCAAACATTGTTTCTCAAGTGTGGCCTTGAACACTTCCACAACTTCTCAGGACAAACTGTGCCAGTGTTTTTCACCCTCAGAGCAGAGAATTTTGCTCTAATACCTAACCTAACCCTGACCTCTGTCAGTTGGAAGCCATTCCTCCTTGTCCTATCTCTCCATGGCCTTGACAAAAGTCCCTCTCCACCTCTTTTGGAGCCCAGTTAGGTACTGGAAGGTGCTGTAGGATCTCCTTGGAGCCTTCTCTTCTCCACACTGAACAACTCCAACTCTCTCAGCCTGTCTCCACAGCAGGGGTATTCCAGCCCTCTGCTCATCTGTGTGATCTCCTCTGGACTGGCTCCAACAGATCCAGACCCTCCAGATGCTGCAGCCCCACAGCAGGATGCAGCACTCCAGGAGGGGCCTCACCTGAGTGGAGTAGATGGGTAGTTACAAATAAAACCCATCACTATATAATAGGGATATCTCAATTTAAACCTTCTAAAACTTCAAGTTGCATTTTCTCTACTCTCTGTGTCTGTTAGAAGGTTCAGGTTCTCACCCTGGCAGGGATGGATTCAGCAGCTCAAGGCTTTATGTCACAGGGAGAGAAGTCAAAGATCTAAATGTAACTTTGCATTTAACTAAGGGGAAAATAAACCAGGACTGGTGTCTGTGAAAATAAAACCTTACCAGTTGAGAGGGACTGAGATCCTGTCACCAGCTGAGGCAGAGGTGCAGCCTCTGGAGGCAGATGGGGGCCAGGGGCAAGGCTGGGGGTGTGGAGTTGGTGGAGTAACTCCTGGTGTCTCCTGGTGGTGCACTGAGTTCCTGCATTTGTCACACTGGTGTTCAGTGGCTCCCAGCAGCTTTGAGCAATGCCAAGGAGCAGGTACAATTCCCAGAGAGTCGAGAGAGAATTCCCAATAATGAGAGCAGGGGACAGAGCCCTGTCCTGGTCCTGACTCGGCTCCAGCTGCAGTTCTGCCTCCAGTCAAAAGGTCTTGATTTTCAAAGTCAGATGTATTGCATGTGATTGTGGCCTCACTGGTAACTGCAAGGTTGGACTTCTTAGTTTACCTAATAACTATATATTTTTTCATTTTTGATAGATTTATCTCTCATATGCTCTTGTCAGTGATGTAAAAGCAGATAATGACACTTGAAATATTCATTTCCTCTCAAGTTGATTTCTCAGCATTTAGTTCAGAGAGTTCATCGTGTTTAAAAGCAGGTAATCTTGTCAAGTTGAACCCTTGGAAGCTTATTCAAAATAACATAATACCAATCCATTTTCCAAGGTTAGCACACTTAGAAACAGACTCTCCTCTTTTTTCCCCTGCAGCTGTCTGTACAGCCCATGAAATGATTTCTGCACGTGTGTGTCACCAAACAAATGTTCTGGTGCCTTTTCAGTAACAAATAGTCTGCAATAAGGAATCTCCATCTACAGTCAGACAGGCAAGTGATGCTGATGCATGTTACAGCATGTTCTGAGAGCCAAAGTCTGTCCTCTACAAACCCAGTAAAAACAAACTGCATCTTTGGAGTTACCTTTCCGAGCTAAAATAAGAAAAAATAATGAATGCAGTTCCATGACCGGGATTTAACACACAATAGATTTTTTAAAAAACACCCAGGAGTCTTCAGGCTGATGCCATATTACATCTTCACTGGTCTTAATATTATTGTTTCTGTCTCATTTTAGGTTATTCTCCAGTGTTTATTATTAATTCAAATTCTCACTATTAAAGGGGAGATATTATCCATATGGTTGACGTGCTGCTCAGTATGTTCATAAGTTCTCCAACATTTTGATTAACACTGACAGAAAACCCTTTGAAAACATATGGCCCTATATACATCCTGTCATTTCTAATAATAGGGTACATTCTTCAGTACACTTTCTTAAGAAGATGAATTCAGTCATATTTTAGAAACATGCTAATACTTGGTTAATTAGTCCTTTGAGGTCAGGGGGAAAGAAAAGACTGAAGGAAAATAAACTTTTCCTCGAGCAGACACCATGAGGACTGAAGATAATTTGTGTGGCAGAAAAACGTGATATCTATGAGTAATGGTCCCTGTATACAGCCAGATTTCTTAAATCAATTAGCTCCTGGCATATTCCTGAAGATATTCATGCTCTGTTTGATATGCCAGACTCTTAAAGCTTCAGCATGAAGACTGATTTTGATGCTCATTTCACTGATTAGGTCGGTATCTTATTTCTGGTGTTGAATTCCTGTATTTATACCAATTGTTCCCCTTTTCTAACACCTTTAGGATATCGTAGGATCTCAGCACTCTTCTCCCTTACACAGGCAGGTCTGATACCAAATCTAGCAGAGTTATTTTTGACTAAAATTCACTTTGGCCTGTGCAGTAACATGGCATGTTTATATGGCAGAATTTACCCCCAGAGACTATTTTTACCACATCTATTTTGCTGGGATTTTAATATATTTTTTTTTTTTAACCATGATGAGGAAAATTCACATCTGCATGGCCCCTTTTAACCATATTTGTCCTCACAGAGGTACTTGCACTATCTATCCTCAGACTTCAGCAGTTTCAATTTTGTTCTGAGAGAAGCTCCTCAGACATATATTCTTAAAAATTATACTTTAGGATGTGGCTACACAAAAGTAATCTACTTGAAAATTCTGCAGCACAATAACACAAATATGTTTTTAAAAGGTGATGTATCAATTCTGTACTTTATAAACCTAAATAGTTTCATACAGCTCACATGTTCAAAACATACATTCAAGTCCTTTCCACCCAGAGATGTAACATTATTGCTAATGCTGATAATTAAAGATGATAAAATTGCAAAACTTCTATTATAATGATTTCAGCCAGTGTCTTACTCTCATTTGTTGCTTTTCCCCTTTCCTCCTTGAGTAGAACCATGTAAAAACAATTTGATTCTCTAGAAAAAATACAAAGAGAACTAGATTGCCCCCCCTCCCTCCCCCTTTTCTTCTCTGTCTCCTCCCTCTCTGTTTGCTCCTGCTCTTTTTCCTTTGGGAAAAGTCCCAGTCTGGGCTACATCAGTGAAGCATTTCTGGGCAAAAAGCCATCAGTCCTTATGAAACTCCATCTCTGACTGTTCCTGTGGATAGATTTCTCTGAGCCCATCAAATCCCTCCTTCTCTAGACTCCTCTCAAATAAAAACATCTACCAAAATTCGAGGTCTTCTTCTGTAGGGATGAAGGTAGAAGGAATTTTGTGTGGTTCAAAGACCCTTGGGAGCTGCAGGATGAGGTTAAAAACACTCCTCTCTTTAAGGACAGGGAAGTTTTTCAACTCCCAGCCAAATCTTACCCATCCCACAGTGTAAAATAAATAAATAAAACAGAGAACAGCTCTTCCACATATTTTCTTGTGAAGTCAAGACAAAAGAAATAAAAGCCATACAAAGCTACTCTACTCTTTGTCTACCCTTACATGCATGTGAACAGTGTTTACATAAATACTGATACCCACCCAAAAACCATCAAGAAAATGGAATATCCTCTTGCACAAGTAATATTGGTTTTAGGACTTAATGGGAGAAACAATCAAATGCCTCTAGTGGAGGTTAGCAGGGTCATTCAGAGCTCTTCTACAATAAAAAGAAAGGTAAGATCATGAGAGAATAGTGGAAGAACTGGAATAGGATGGAAACCCCCAACATTGATGGAAAATCAAAATAATTTTAAAAATCCCCAGCAGTCAAAATTCAATTTATGTTTTGTTGCCAAAGTTTTGTGTACACTTTCTGTGAAAATTTTTTGCCTGTTGTACTGAGCAGTACATGTTCAAGCTCTGCCATTCAGATAAAATGTGCTCTGTTACACTTTGTTTTGCACTGACATTTTGTACCTGCCTTTTCAAAGCTGCCCCTCCTCCCAGCCTTCCTTTTTCAGGCCTTGAGAGACATGAATTGCCTTCAGACCAGGGACATACAGCTGCCTTGCAGATAATTGCTCACTCCTATTAAAACTGTGCCTGTGTTATGCTGTTTATCTCATGATACTCCTTAAGTTACAATACTGTTATTTCGCTTTTTTTCCTTCGGTTCTACATTATTTAAACTGCTGCACATGATACTGAAAACTTGAAGACTGTTATCAGTTTAGGAAAAGGGTATTAAATGGAAAAGATTAAGATTTTGGCTGGAATCCAGTGAGCACTTAAATGCATGAGTAACTTTACTCCCATGAGTAGTGTCTTTGACGCCAATGGGCCCAGCCATGCATGGAGGAGCACATGTTTTTGTAGAATTTGGGGAGAGCAGGTTTTGCTGCAAGAGTTCAGGTTCAAAACTTGGGCCTGTTTAGAGCTACACATGTGCTCAGGTTCATAAGACATTAATGTTATACATATGTTCATTATACTTTTCCCAAATGTTAGAGGTCTACTGATACGTTACTATTTTTACCCTCTAAAATAGGGAGCTTTTTACCAGAAAGAAGAAGAGTCAGGTTTCAGTCTTTCTGAGGAAATAAAACAATTCATTGCTTCAAAAAACCACAGAATACATATTTTACTATAAGGCATTGTGCTTGACAATGCTTAAACAGGTTCCCTTCAGACTGTCAGAAAATAAAAACCACAAAAACTTTCATTCTAACCTCTCCACCTTTCCTGTCCCAGTGTTAGTTACTGTTCTCCATCACTTCCATCTTTAGCAAAAGCTGAGCACAAGATTAATCTATATTTAAACCTTTTGCTTCAAGATTTATGCTGGTCACCAGTACCACTGAAAGACAGGAGTCAGGTCCTATTGTCTGATATGAAAGACACCAAAGTTGAGTTTTATCTTTTTTCAAATAATTAATAACAACTTGTAATATTTTTAAAAATCATTTAATGAAAAGATGTATAACCTCCTAATTAAGGAGCATCAAAAACTTAATTTTAGCAATTTTAACCAGACAAATAATTGCAGTATTACAGAATCTAAATATTTAACTTCAGTTTCTTGCTAAAAATTACAGATAAGAAATGTGCCTCTATCCTTTGTAAAAGCAGGGGTTTGGCAGCCTCTTATGTGCCATTCTCAGCTACCAAGAGGATGCAGCAGGGATAAAACCACACAGTAACATAAGAGGTGTAGCCATACCAAAGAAATTGCCTTGCAAAGGAAAATGGCATCATGAGATACCTAAAATAAAATTACTAGAACCTGGTCTAATTCAGTCTAACACACTGTAGGCACAACATTTGCACCTTCTGCAACTAAAGCACCAGCCACAGCCCAGCTCATCATGGGCTATGCAAAATTAAACAGAATTATGAATGGCTAAAGGCAGCAGATTGACCATATCTTACAGTGTCCCTCTCATGATGCAGTTTTTTGGTGTGTTTTTTCTTTTTCATTAACTTTTTAGTTCCTACATTGAAATTCACTACTCGTCCATTGACACTCAGACAAGGCCACTATACAGATTTTCCTATGACAATATATATTTCTGAAATGAAGTACTCTTATATCCAGCTGGCTCAGTCATGACCAAAATAAAACCAATGTGCCTGCAAAACTTATTTCTAAGGGTGATGAAGCTCCCAGCTAGGGATTGCAGTGCCTAATTTGCCAGATATTTGTTTCCTAGCTATTATTGCCTGCTGAATATTTTAAATCCATTGTAATTCAATATTCCAGCCAAGTCTAAAATAAACCTTTTATTTTTTTTTCTCTTAATCATTTTTCTAAAAGATATTTTTGTCTTCAATCTTCCATTTCAATCTTGGCCTTTTAAAAGGCCATCTTAAACTTTAAAAGCATCCTTAATTACTAGACATTTTGTCTCCTACTTGGCAACATAATACAAGATGTGGAAACTGGATGCAGAGTCTAATAAATTCGTAGCACCATCCTAAAGAGGCAATAGGATGCTACATCCTGTTAAAATCAGGAAACAATTTATATGAAGGCCAAGTAACACATTATTGTACCTCATTTTTCAAGTGTAAAAGCAGAAACTCAAATTTTCTGAAGAATCCTAAAGGCAGATGTGTGTTGACTAATTTTAAAACAGTAGTCAAGAAATTTAGTGCTTTATTTTGAAAATAGGATTTTGAAGGATTTAGGGTTTTTTGTCATCTCTCACTTGTGTTGTGAGAGCTCTACATTTCTGTCTTCATCTTTAGAGCAACTAGCTCCAGCTGGGGAAAAAGGTGACCTTTTCATTAGCTTATATGATGAAAAAAATGAATTAAATACAATGTAATTCTCTCATTAGAGAACACCACTAATTCTATTCCCACAAATTGAGTCATTTGCAAAGCTTTAAAAAGTGGCACTGGAATTTCAGGAGTTAAGGCCCATGTCTTATTTATAGACAGATTACTTGCTCTCAAGAGCAAAGGGAAAAAAAAATGAATAATTTCAAGAAAAATATTTTTTTAACATCCATAAAGAATGGCAAAGGTAGAAAGAAATCTTGTCAGTGAGAGGGCAGAATGTATCCAAGCAGTCAGAAATTCCTGCCTTCCTGCTGACACTTGGTGATGGGGTGGGGACTGAGCTCTGCTGTGTCACCTGTGCCCTGTTCCAGGAGGAAGGCACAGGGTATGTACACCTGTAATAGGATTCCTTCCTTCACAACACCTGTTTAGCTACCAAATCTTCCTGTTTCTTACAGGAGTTCCTGACTTAAAGGAGTTTTAAACCTTTTTGCTCTGCTTCACCAACTAAAGACTTTTTTTCGTCTCAACCTTTGGAGTGGCACAGAAGGACACACTTTGTATGGTGAGGCCTGAGAAAAAGCACGAGTGATTGCTTCTGGAAAAGTGTGTAAGGAATTGTAATGCATGTCTTACTCCTTTCCCTGCGTTTATTCGGCTTTAGGGATTTGGGAGTGGATTTAAACAAAGCTTTTAAAATTAATGTTCCCATTTTTAAAACACTAAGCTGTGAGGTCTGCTGGTGGCCACAAGCTGCTGAGGAAATTGTGACTATCTCTGCAATGCATCACAGTGGGAAATGTACTTGTTCTGCCAGGTCAAAAGGTGGCTGGGGAAAACAGGAGGAAGCAGTAAGTTTATTTATACAGCCAAGGCTCTAGAAACATACATCTATGCCACTTTGTTTTGGTTTTTTTTTCAAATTGCAGTGTTGGTGTGTCATCACATCATCACACCTGTAATATTTTAATTTTTTTTTTTTTTTGACAACACTATATCTACCTTGGTATCTCTGCAAACGTTCTGTAATCCACACAGCACAGAAGATACACACACTGCACGTGATCTCCATTTGCCTGTCACAGCAGTGGTGCAAAAGTGACACTGAAATGCCAAACCCCCTCCAAGGGTCTCCAAGGACACAGCCTAAAGTTGAGCCAAAGGAAATACAGGTTCGATATCAGGAAAACATTTTTTACAGAAGGGGTGATAAAGTTCTGGAATGGCTGCCCGGGGAGGTGGTGCAGTCACCATCCCTGGGTGTGTTTAACAAAGCCTGGATGTGGCACTGGGTGCCAGGGTTGAGTTGAGGTGTTGGGGCTGGGTTGGACTCGATGATCTTGGAGGCCTCTTCCAACCCAGTGATTCTGTGATTCTGTGAATCTGTGATTCTGTGACATGGCAGGGAGAGATGTGAGGACTCCAGGAAAGGCAGGAGGAGGAGCTGCACAGACCACAGGTGCCCGTGGTGTTTTCTGAAGGAATCCATCCTAGAGCTGTGCAACATTTTGCTTTCCAAAGCACTGCCCACTGATTCTTCTGAATTATTTATGACACTGCACATGTACCAAGGGAGGAAGAGGAGGGGAGAAGGGTGGAGCAGCATTCACACAGTCTGCTTTAAACACCTGATTTCCTTTCTCCTTGGCAGTCATGCTGCTTTATCTAATTGTTGGAGAGAGATTTGCTGCTCCAAAGGGCAGCTCCAAGCAGCTGTGTTAGGTCCTGGAGCTGAGTTGCCCCATGAATGACAGCTGTCAAGAGATTCGTCACCAACACCAGCGAGCCCAAAGAGTTTCCAAACACCTTTCATTGAGCAGAAAGTCTTCTGGTAGGATAGCTTTAATGATGGAAAAAAAGATTTGATTTGGCTTCTATATTAAGTCCATGATAGTGTTAATCCCATAAAAATATAAAACCTCCAGAATTTCTCTCTAATAATTGTAAACACTGCTTCCTTTGTCAACTTTTTGATTTATTGGAATTTATTATAGAGCTAGACTTTATTGTATTTGCTTATGATACCACAGTAATCTTTTCCCAGGCTTTCACTTTATTTTGTTAAATTTATCTAGCAAGCCAGATTCACACTCCCACAGTAACCATATGGAGAAAAGCCACAAAAGCTGTTAAGTACATTTAATTACTGTTTTGATGAGCTCATATTTTAATTATGTTTATTGATTCTGTGTGTGTTTAAATAGTTTTAGCATTTCAAGAAAAAAAATGGAATCAATATACTGTAATTACTGGGCATTTTATAATTTTTCTGTGTAATTAAAACTTTCATATAATATTTTTAACACTTTTTACTAATCCTTCAGCTGTGATTGGCTGCATTTCCTCTATGTTTAGGTGAGCTTTAATTTTTGTTCTTCTACAATGTGAAGCTAAGTTCAGGACTAAACATAATTTCCATAATTTCCTCTTGAACCTTCTTAGGAAATTAAAAAGAGCATGAATATGTCATTTACCAACACTCCCCCACTTGTGACACATGGATACATCTTCTACTTGGAGCTGTCGTGACAGGACTTCCCATCTTTGTGTAACAGCTTGATGGGCAAGACAGCTAAAAAATGGGGATTCACTGTCCTGTTTCATTGCAACAGCTGGAATTTTATCTAAAATGGTAAAATATATTTTTGGACTTTAAAAAAATCCATACACTTCTAGTCAGGTTAAAAAAAAGACCCCAAAACATTTAAAGCTGTTGTCAAACTTTAAATGAAGTTTTCCCTTGGATAGATCTAGACTTCTGTATTATTAAAAAATGTAAACCAGATGTAAATATATGGGAACATGTTCCTCTAGTGGTATAACAGAAAAATTTTTGTTTCCTTGTGAAAGAAAATGACTTTGGTCACAAAGTTTGGCCAAAAGCAGGAATGACCATACACCTGGGTGGAAGTTAGCAGTGACAGGACTGGTATTTCAATGATGTGTTTGAGTTTTGAAATTCCAGGATTTCTCATGTGGTGAAAATTCCACCCTCAGGGGAGCTTTGATGTTTGTAGACATGAGATGGTGAGCCTCAGACCATTCTCTTTTACCTTGTTTCTGGGCTTTAATTTCAATTGTATTAAAAGCAAGAAGCAGGGTCATACCACTCAGTCATTAAATCAGTTTTTATTTATTTGCACCTTTGAATACCACACGGACAAAGTAAAGGAAAAAAAAAAAAAAAAGAAAAAAGGAGTCAGCTTGTATTTTGAGACTTTGATTATAGAAACATAATTTTCCTTTCAGGATACTTTTGAGTATCTGACAAAATGTTAGAAGGTCACTCTGTGCCCCTCACAGTCAAACTGGATTTGTTACATGAAGAGTTATTCTTAAGTATTGCACCCTTGGCTCTCAGTCTCCATCTTAAATTACCAAAGAGAAAGGAATATCTTTTCTGTGGAACTCATCTTAACTTGGCCCTGGGCACACAGCATTAGCAGGGCTGGAAACTGGGTGCTGGCTGAGGACTTCACCTATTTTAGTACTGTATATTACCTGGAGGTCATGAGATTACTGTGAGAAGGGGCAGAATGTATGAGTCTGGTAACAAAAAGAGGTATCTAGAGCTGAAAGAGAATATTTATGGGAAAAACCCATGTGATAGCAACAAATAGAGCAACCTGAAAGAAAAGGAGAAAGGATAGATAGGAAGAGTACAGAAACAACACACAACTGTCCATTTGGAACGAGATGGGCCATGATTGGAGAAGGCTCATGTGTCATCTTGACCCCCAGAGAAAAGTCAGTGGAGGAGGAGGGGATGGGGAGGTAGGATGAAGGTACAGAAAGGTGAAGCCTCATTTGCCCCACTTGGGAGCACTCACCAGGAGGGTGAACCCTGGTTCTGGCCAAATGCCCCTGGTACAATCCAGGGAAGACATTTCCAGGAGCCAGACCATTGTGCTGCTCTGGAGCCTCCTCTGACTGTTGGAAAAGGAATTTCAGTGAGTTTCCAAACCAGGCTGGAGAGTCCTGCTGCAGCAGTGGACAGGTGCAGGGATGGGGATGGAAATCACCAACTGGAGTTGCTGCTGGTGCTACCTGTATTTCAGTGCTCACCCACAGCCAGTGTGAACAATTTCCTTTGGTGTCAGTGATGTTTTCATCAACTCTCAATGCACTTTTTAGACAGACTCATTTCTGTGTGTATTTATAGACATTTTCTTTCATGCTGTCTGCAGCATAATTCAAGTATATTTGTTTCCTTTGTTTCTGACTCCAGTTTTCTTCTGCCATCATTTAATAACAGAGCTTTCTCTCAACATAAAACACATGCTGCATATTTAAATATGAAACATTGATCAAATAAATACACCTGGAAAAATGAAATGGGAGAAGACTTATGCTGTCCTTGTGACTTCCTACCACCAGGCAGAGCTCTCCAGGATAAAGGCTCAAAATCTCTGCAAATACTCTACAATTAAATCCATCTCATTCTCCTGAATTTGGAGGAAATATTTCTGTTTTCTGCCATGGAAAAGACAATCTTTCATCAGGAAGGACTGTTTGCTGCCTGTTTACTTCTCCAGGAGTGGAGAGGACATGCAGGAGGATTTTTGAGGGTAGCATGCCTGATTAATTTAAGCACACATTATTCACCGAAATAAAAGATTTCAGATGATTGAGGTGGAAGTGGTGAAGTGATTGAATATCCTGAGAGCTGTCAGCTCCATCAATTAGGATCAGTGTCAGCCATAACCTTGAATCTCTTGGCTCTACTAGGTGCAACAACATTATTGGTGCTTCAAGATAATTTCTTGGCTTTTTTTTTAACACGAAGCATAATAAAAATACTTCAGAGAGACTGCTTTGCAGTCCTGGGCAAATACATGCAAACAGTTTTTAAAGGACTTGTTATTCCCCCACTAGGCTGTCAGAGCTCCTCCAAAAACATTTCTCTCTAAAGGATAAATACTCATTTATAAACTTCATTGCAACTCTATAATCTTACTGAAAATCCAGAATAGGTCCTGCAGCTCTGGTGCAACTCCAGACAACCACGTACATCATTTTCAAGAGAGCAGCTACATATCAGAAAATCTTTTGAATGTTGGTAAATGTGTAAACGTACCACATATGTTTCTCAGTGTAGTAACTCAGCTGTTTCATTTCTCTCTTTTGCTCAATATTCAGCCCCTTGAGAGTTCCGACCCTGGCTCCAGTTTGGCAGTTTCACACACATAAAAGTCTTGTTCGTGCAAGTTTTGTGAGCCACCAGACAAAAATAAGTTTTTTTTTTTGCTGACTTTTTTTTTTTTTTTCACTGCAAGTCTAAATCAGAAAACCACAATTGTGTATGAGAAACATAATCAGGCCCAGCAGCACCCAGGAGGTAAATTTAGGACCTCTCTTTTCCTAACATATCTTCCCATCTAAGATCTAAGGTCAATTAGAACTAACCAGTTTAATAATTTCATCACATCTAACAGTTTTATTTTATGGAAACATAAAAGCCAAAGACTTCAGGATTATTTACAATAGCAGTACCTTTTTAGACCTGATAAATATTTCTACACTGTTCCATCTTAAGAATAAAACATTTCAGTTTTAAACACATTTTACAAGTGCTACTCAGACTAACCCTAATTCCTTGTTCACTATATTTTATTTATTGGATATTGACAGAGTAATCCAAATTTACTAATTGACACATTTAAAATAAGTACTGCTGCAGATCATTTTTTCAGGCCTGTGAACTGATTCCCAAAATTTTGCTTTGTAAAACATTAGAAGTCACAGGCAGTTGCCTCTCCTTAATTCTTTTAATAACTTGAGAACCCACACTGAATGACAATCTGATTCTTTATGCATTGCTTGCTGAGTGATCCTCATTTGAGGATTGTTACTGGGCAGAATTTTTTTTTTCACTTGGCTTATCCATATAAAGTCATTTTGGTGGGCTACGAAATAAAGGGGGAAAATGGAAAAGGAAAACTAACAAAATAATAATAAATAATAATAACAATAAATAATAATAACAGCCTCAATTATGGGGAATTATATAAATAATAGCAAGAGTTTCTGGGTGAGTCTGTAAAATTCAAAGGACAAGAAGAAAAGATGCAGCAAAGTCACCAAAGTTGTCCAGACATCAGATGCTGCCTAAACCAGGTTCTCACACAGCAATTGATGTAACTAAATCTCACAAGGAGTTGCACAGGTGTAGTAAATGAAAAATTTTTAGAAAAAGCTTGCAAATGGTTTCAAATTAATTATATCAGACTGTCCCAACAACTGTGAGAGCTCCCCATATCCTGCTCACTGTGTGTTTTGGGGAACATGAAGCTCTGAGCTTATGCCTGTCCATGCAAAGTCCCACCCATGCACATCCAGCCCTTCTCCCTTCCCAGCACTAAAACCTTCTAAAGAGAGGTTGAGAATGAGGGATACACCCTGTCCTCACTGCATCTGCCTCAGGGCATCAGAGACCTGTTTTACTGACTCCTTCCTTCAGTTTGCTGAGAATTTAATTTCAGGAAAAAACCAAAAATAAACCCATGAAGAAACCAACATGAAAAATACAGGGCCTGATTCCTGCCACATCAAATTTCTCTGCAAATGCAGAGGCACAAGAAATGTGTAAGAGCAGCAAAAGTGCTGGATTTCTTTCTGCTCCATGGGAGATTTATCTGGTGGTACGTGCAATGCATTGAAAAATTTGTGTACCAAAGGCTACCTTCAAAAGGACAGTGCAAAAGTGAAGGAAAAGTCAAACTAACAAAAACTGCTATGGAAGAGGTGGCTGAGCACTTTTGCCATCCATCTGTTCACAAATAATTCCCCTTACCTGGGGGCATTTTCCTGTGTACCTCTCCTTCCCCTGTTCCTCCAGCCACTCTGAGCAGATCACTGGGGAAGGGGAAATCAGAGTGTTCCCCATCATAAGAAGAAATCAGAGAGGGTACAAAGTTTCACTTAGCTTTAGATTAGTCTAAATTAAATAGAGTGGCCTGGGGAGGGGTCTCAGCCTGCGGGGCAACCTGATAGTGAAGCTAGAATCACAGTCTATCTATGTTCTAAATTGATGGCAATGAAAATAATACTCCCCAGACACAAAAGTACACTTGTTTTCAGATTAATGCATCCTGAATGTGAGCTTTTCATCTCCTTTCTGAATGACTTAACGTGTGCTCGTTCGCCCTGGCCAGAAACTGAACTGCAGGTTCATTATTTGGATACTTATTTGTGCTGAAGTCCATAAGGCCAGTGGCTTTGGAAGATGAAAACTGCTTTCCACAGGCTCTCATTTTGGGAAAAGCTGGTTGCCCTGGGCTGCCAAATGCATTCCCAATGAGCTCCTCCATGTGCATGTTCTGTTTGGGCTGAAATTGAGACAGCAAATACCAGGCTGCTGCCAGGATCCAAGGATCTCCAGTGGCTCCTTGTGAGGGTAAATGATGAGTATGAAAAACAATTCCTACTGCTCTGCATGTTCCCTCTTCTCAGAGAAGAGCCTTCCTATCTGCCATAACTGCCAGATCCCACGCACAGATCAATTAATTCCTGGAGCGCACTGTCAATTAATATGTGTAATGGATAATAATTTCACAAATGCTCTAGCTTCATTTTGTGTTTTCCAAACTGCTATTAGTACAGAATTACATTGTTCTTTGATTAATAAAGCAGCACTTTTTTTTTTTTGTGCTTTCAGATGTTGCCATTACAATAGTACAACTCTGTATTTTTTCTCAATTATCTGTGGATAGAAGACGTAAGATAGAAGAAAGATGTAAAATACATCTATCAAGATGTGCTCAAAATTACTGTTCTTTCTCTAAATGGAAAATTTAAACTAATTCAGACACAAATGCTTTGCTTCAATTCAATTTGCAATGGAACGGGATACTGAAAAAAAGAAAAATTAGATGGAGAATTGAAAAGACAAAACAGCATCACCAGTTCATTCCAAAGATATATTTTCTTACTGTCATAACATTTTCAGACATTCTGGCAACACCTGACTTTGCAAAGCATTTCACTTCTGACAAATGATGTGTTCTGAGAGAGCATATCTTGTACGTGGTCTCTTAAAAGCTCCTCCAGTCAGATGTCATTTTACATTTCTCTTTAACAACAGACTATACAAATAATTGGGATTTAACTGCAATATGTTTTTCCCTGCTATTATAACCCTGCACAAGTGACTGCATTAGTTTTGGCTGGCAGAAACTCCCCAAGCATGTCCGGTATCAGTTCTGTCAAACCAGACCTGCTGTCCCTGGCCTTGTTCATTCACATTCCTTGGTCAAGCCACCTTCTTTCCCCCAGCATTAGTTCATTATCTCCCTGCTATCTGTGCCTGTGGCTGTAACTCCATCCTGGAGAACACTAATTCCCCATACTGAGAGCCAAAGAAAAGCCCCACAAGTTCTTTTTCAGAGCCCTGGACAAATGGCAGCTGATTCACTGATCCCTGCCCACCCAAAATGTTCTTTATGCTCCATATTTTCCCTGCAAGTGACACCCCTGGGTGTGCAAGACTGCTGTGCTGTTTCCACCACCAGCTGGCTTTTGGAAATCCTGGCTTTTTAAACTCACAAGGTCACTTTGACACGTGGAAAGAAAGCTGTTGAGTGACCTTTATTTTTCCCCTACAGTGATGATATGCATATAGTAAATTGAAGATAATTTGAAGAACTGAGAAAAAAAATTCTTTTTCAGTTTGTGAGTTCTGCCTCACACAGTGGCATTGGTGTTCAGGCAAGGAAATGCAGTATCTGGGCTTGCATCAGTGAAGCCCTTGCTAGCAATATGAACATCATGCTGCAGGACAGGAACACAATGGCACAACTCAAATTCCTTTGCTGGTAAATCACAGAATATAATTTTTTAAGGTCCCAAACTCTTCACAAATAAATGAGCTGAGAATATTTTATGAAGTTTCTGTAAGCTATTAATTTATTGTGGTCTATTTAGTGATTGCCCTTTATTAAAGGGCACATTTCACAGTTGTCTTGACTACAGACATATCAGGAAAAATAAACAGGCCTATTTTCATGCATTCATAAATGGAACAGATCTAAATTTAGCTTAATAAGGGCTGTTTATTCGAGTACTAAAATGCTTAGAATGGAACACTTATAACCTAATAATCATGTAAAACTGTAGACTTCAAGGTTGCCGTGGCACGACTCTGGTTGACCGCTCACTTTTGACTTTGCAAAGTGAGGTAAATTCACTCTGTTTCTCACCTGGGTCACTGAAACCCCCTGACCAGAGCACATAAACCACATCTAAACCAAAGATTTTATGCTAAAGGCAAAATATGTAATACAAAATTAGCTAAAACTGGTGAAAAATAAACATAAACAAACCAAAACCACATCATTTCCACTGGCATTTTAGCTCTCACTTGGGGAAAATGAAGGTGTGTGTCTCCCTCTCTTTGTGGGATTTTTTTGTCTGCATTCCAGCATGGGCACTGGAGAGCCACTGTGAACTGAATGATCTTATCCCGTTAATTCTTTTAGACTTCATTTTAGCAAAATTTAAAATTAAAATTAGTCTCACAAATAAAAATGTTGGGATATTTGAATTCACTGGAGCTTTTGAACACTGGTTAAATTTTAAAATCTATGCTGGTTAAACATAAATTATCATTTTTCTTATGAATTACTTTTAAAAAACATTACAATATAGAAGAACTGTAGAGCTACACAGCCATCCACTAAAATGAGATTTCCCAATCTAATAATTATTTGACTGAGCTAATATTGAAACACTTAATAGCACTTAAACAAAAAATGTTCAAATTTCTTTAAAAAGTAGTACTCTGATCATGAGATTTAAATTATCATATTCATTAGAGAAATCCTGTGCTGTGAGCGAAACTCTAACACTGTAGAGAACCAAATTGACACACAGAAATATATTTGCCTTAAAAAGAAGATAGACACTAATGTGGGATATATTGGCACATGGAAATATTCTTTGTCAGGGCTACTGTATTTTTTTTTTCCTAGACCAAGTTATCATTTAACTTTCCCCCCTTTTTTTTCCCTAATTGAAAAGACAATATTTTGAAAGAGTGAAATAACATCAACTTCAAACCACGGTAGGAGCAGGCAGCAAAGAGACGCATCTTCATTTTCATCCTGAGCACAAACGAAAAGTGTTTATTACCAGTGTTTATTTTTTTAGCCCGCAGACCAGAGCATCTAATTGATCCTACCTGGGAGACAGGGCCTGAATAAAGGGCCATTATGCTGGGATGAGATCTGCAATTGCCTTGAACTTGCCAGGAGTTCAGGTGTGGTGTCCCCGTGGCCCCAGCCCCGCAGGAATGTCGCTCCCCGTGCTCCTGCTCCCGCATCTGCCTCGTGCAGCCCTTGTAGGCACCGGCTCCATTTCACCAGAATAACCTGGCCATTCATCAGCAATGAGGTTCAAATTGTACTTTCTCTTAACACAACATTAACTCTCAAAGAGCTGGGAATTCAGTATTCTGTTCCCCGAGCTTGGATTCCAAATCAGTCACTGAGAACATTATATGAGCGGTAATCCCATTAAATATATCATCTTGCAAATATCTAAATCCAGTTAATTAACTTGTATTGCAAAAGAACTCCAAGATATAGTTTTCAGTGAGCAAACTTGCATTTTAGGTTTCTAATTATGTCAAAAATAAGTTTCATATCTCCTCTTCACTTAAAAATTTAAAGTCAATTACCAATCTATAAGCATCAGCAAAACAGGTGTTATACAAAAGTTTTAAAAATCTGAGTGTTCCTTATTAAACTCTATTTTTGTGGAGAGATTATATACTCTGGAATAGAGGCCCCATAAATATTGACAAAGACAAACAATGTCTAAGAAATTTGAAAACATTTTGTACTTATTAACTAAACAGGAACAAATGACTAGACAGGAGATAACTGAGGTAATTTTGCAGTTTGTGCTGAATGCAGTATTGCAATTCCTCCACTTGGAAATCTATTTACCAAAGGCTAGAACTGGAGTCAGTTTCCCAGATTTTTTATTCTTTCAATGTTTCTTGAAAAGATCTCTTTTCTGTATATGCCAGCCAATGTTGCAAAATCACTTAAACCAGTATTGCTTTATGTTCATAAATAAAGTCACACATGATTTTAAACAGAACTCCCACCAGTTTTAGGCATAAAGGACCAGGCCCTTTGTTTTCAAGTTGTGGATAATGGCAAAGATTTAAAAAATGGGGCAGAAGGGATAAACTGTGCTGTCTTTAAAAGACTGACCACAACAGACAGCATATTTGCCTAT